>NC_056508.1:35842845-35846789 GCF_014905685.2 Nematolebias whitei | reverse complement strand
CTTAAAATGTGCACAACTTTGTTAATAGATTAGTAGTCAAAAATATTTTCCTCTTCTGAAAATGATAACATACACTAAATTAGCAGAACTTAATGTGATGTACTCATTTCCATCCCACCACTGCCACTATTAGTAACAGCTTTGTTCCCTTTTTCGGGAAATGAGGATTATGTGTGCCCTCTTAGCATCATCGCAGCATCAAAAGAGAAAACAAACAGACCCTTAAGCAGGGCATTAATGAGGACAGGGTCTCCACGGACTGCCTGCGTGACGCTGTAGATCTTTGCTGCAGCCCTACAGGAAACACTGTTCAAGAGACAGTTTTGTACTGGTGCAATGGTTAGATTGGTTAGCATCATCAATTCTCTCTTAAAGCAACTTTTGTCGTAAACATGCATTGCAACATGAAAGATTATACACATAACTATACTTTGCCTGAAGAGTTGATGATGCTCCCCTATGACCAGTCAGGCCACCCAGCCAGATCAAAAACACAAAGTTAAATTCAGTCTTTAAAGTTTATGAGCTGCTTTTTGGAATGGTTCTTGTCAAGCAACTGAACGTAGTAAAAATAGCATGCGTGACTGTATTTCATATTAAATGCATCTTAACTAGGTGATAATGTTATCAAATGTGAACCATTTTAGAGACAGGTACACAAATAGTGCTAAAGTTGTGAATACCACTAACCTTTCAACACATTTAATTACCAATAGAACCATGTTTTCTGTGCTTAATATACATATATGAATGTGGCAACATCAGTTAGTGAAATGTGTAATGCATTCAAAAAAAAAAAAGAAAAAAGAAGTGTGTGGCTTTGATGAGAGCTTGCTCTTTTTTTCCACTTGGTATAATTTAACAACTTTGCTACCGTCTCAACATAAACTGCAGAGGCAATCGTAAACAGTATATTTACAATAATCTAGGATTTGCAAGTGTATGCATATCAAATCTGCCATAGTGCACCATTTATCTGAACCATGATGGGCGAAACACTGCAACCAGAAACATTTTCACACCAATCAGCGCTTGTTAAATACAACTAGCTGTACCTTTGTCAAGAGAGGCATCGGGAGAGCTGAAATCCATGAGGCTGCTGATTTCAGTCTTGTAGCAGAGTTCAGCAGCTGGTGGCTTCAACTTATGGTGGGGAGAGGAATCTGTAAGAACAAATGAAGGAAAAAAGGGGTTAACTTGACAGAAAGCAAAGATATTTTAAAATTCAAAGAGAATCTTTGTGCATACTGCAAAGCATATGGAGCAGGATCATGTATAGGTTATTGTTCATACAAAACTAAAGAGAAAAAACTGGAGAAGCTGGTGTAAACTGAAGCCACAAAAACGGGTCACATTAAAATGCATCAAGTTGAAAGGTTTTCCTCCGAACAGTAAATAAGGTGACGTTCATTAGCACAAGCACTGTTTGGGGGAGAACATTTGACACGAGCTTTGACGATCGAGTGAACTCAGTGACTGCAGGCTCACATAAATATTAACATTTTTATGACCAGAGTCTAATGTGATTTCTGGTGATGTTCAGTGATTTCTAATGCAGTTTTTGCTTTTCGCCCTGTGGCACATATTTAATGCATTCTGAATAAATGGCTTTGAGTCAGCTCACAAAAAAAGTGCTGCACTGGCTTCACCACAGCAACATGTGCAAAAAACTCAAGTCGTCCCAATTTAACTTACAGCTCTTTTAAGAAGGCAGCTGCCAATTTTAGTGGAATAACTTCTTTACCAAGCAAACCAGCTAAATATTCTTCAGCTACGCAATAGCCTGAAAAAAATTCAATAGTCAAAAGCATCTCCTCAAGCTCAGTCGTCAACCTCCTCCTCCTCTCTCTTCCTCCTGTCATCATTCAACCACCCACCTATTAAGATGCTTTTACTGGTTGAATTACTTACAGTAATTGAGCACAGATGTGTCTGAAACCTGAAATTTTAGGTGGTGGAGCCATCATAATGTCAGCATTAGCTGTCTTTTTTTCTTCCTTTTTTAATTGGCAATATATAAGTATTCAAAAAAGCCTTAGTGACTGCCCCCACCTACGATAAGTAGTTAAAGGACTGTGCAACAGGGGCTTTTACCATACAAGGCAAAGCTTTTTTTGTCCTTACACATATGATTTTTCAAATCCACTGCAGCCTGGAGCAACAAAAACCCGCCTGACAGTTATGTGGAGTAATGTAAAAAAAAAAAAAAAAAGTATGCATAATCTTTTTTGGGATTCTTGGTGCTGGTACGGCTCTGTAGTTTTGAAGAAAAGGTTTTATCTTTGTGGCGTTGTACCTTTTGACTGACATTCAAAGATATTTGGAAACTCAAAGAAAAAGGAAAAATGTACCAAGAAAACATAAAATTGCAGTGACTGCTTGATAATTTAGGGAGGAAATTGCTGATATTGAGAAAAAGAGACGGAAGTGTAAACTCAAGTGAGTCGTTTTACTAGAGTCTATTTAGTCAAGTGAGGATACTGGATAACCAAATACCAACAAATTCCAGTTTGACTATTTTTGGGATGTTTGCTTATGTCTTGAGTGACTCAAAAACATGTTTTAATATTGTTTTAACAGTTCAAATATGCACTGTCCAAATGTAAGTTTGTAATACAATTAATATAAGTTAAAAATGGAGGTTTTTTTCTTCATAATTTGTGATTTCAGCCCATTTTAAGTCTTATTTAAGTCCTTTAACGACACTGAAAGTTTACATCAAGAAGCAATAGACTAGTATTTTCAGCAGTAAACTGATTTTAGTCAGAGTTGTCAGTAAGACAGGAAAATATACGTTTTTTTCCTCGTTGTTCAGTTTTTGCAAATAAAGCTTTTTCAAACAACAACTCTGTCCCTACAGCTGAACATTTAATCTTAAATCACAGAACAGTCCGAGTGAGGTCTGACGGGCTCGGTCTTTAGCTCAGCTAACTGTGGTCAAACGTGCGCTGCGTAATGGGCTGAAGATATAAAAAAGATGAAGAATGGATGAAACTGATCATCCTTTGGTTGTTCTGGTTCTGTACTATGAAAGAGATTGATGCACTCTATAAAGCTTTACTTATGCCTCATGTTTAAATCATGTTTGAGGTGATCTGTTAAGGATTTGAGTTAAGAGCATCATTTCCACTGTCTGCTCCCAGTTTACCTCCGTTTGTTGCACAATTCCTCATAAGTCTGGCAGGAATAGTTTCATGAAGACATAAAAATTCCAACTACTAAACCCCACATAGTAAAAGATAGGGCTGAATGTAAAAACATAGAAATGTAAACATTCATCAAGAGTAGAAAGTTTTCAAACTCAACATGAATGTTAAAAGATTGTGTCAGGGGTGATTCTATGATTTGACTTTTCGGGGGTGCTTAAATTCCAGTACTGACGATGGCTCTTGACTTGAACAACACACCCCATGATGTGGTTTTTGAGAAGTGCAAAAGCTTACAGCACCTGGTATTCCCAGGTGTTCTCATCCAAGTACCATTTATCATCATCATCATCATCATCATCAGTAGTATTTATTTATTTATTCCATATTTATTTCAAACTAATTAAATATTTAATTAATTAAAAGCTAAGTTTTGAGAACTACGCTTCCTTACAAAATCCTAATGATGGCTTCTTAATATTTCAGGAGTGCTGGTGTTTGAGCACCAGGCTAAAAATCACCACTGGCTTACGTTATGTCATGAATGACACCAGCCACTTCTACTCAGTATCATTCTATTTAACATGCAGTCTTCAGTTTCAGGTTGTATTAAGAAAAGACCATTTGACTTTGTTTGAACTCTGACTATAAATAAAGATCAGCTTCTTTTCAATAAAAAAAACAAAACTGAAAATATGTTTTCAATGACCTTCGGCTGCCTGTTGATAACCTTCACACTGTTGTAGGACAACTTGCATACAAAAACTACAGAGTATTTGCAAACAAACCCCCCCCCCC
>NC_056508.1:35818653-35842745 GCF_014905685.2 Nematolebias whitei | reverse complement strand
TATACCCATTCCCTCCGTCACGAGCAAGCTAATCACAAAGAGTCACACGGTTTTCAAAACGACCCCCCCCCCCCCCCCCGTTGTTCCTTCTGTCAGTGGGGATAAAATAAAATGCTGCTTTCTCACAACAGAAACAGACAAACTTCTTTTAACCTCCAAGAGCAGAGGACAATTTTGTTCAAGCGGCCTTTTTCATTGTAATTTTTTTTAAGAACCAAGTCTTATGGGAAACTGTTTGTGTCTTTCAAACAATGAAGTTGGAGAAAATAATTAGATGGTAAACTTTTCCTTAATTTGACAAAGCCTATATTATGTGTATGGAACAAAGAGGTCCCTTTAAATATTTATGCTTCTTAAAGCCCAGTAATTGATGACTTCTTAATATTTGCTCACAAAAGTACATACGATTTTTATTTGTCCTCAGCTGCTTTGTCAGGGACAGCACAATGTAAAAGAACTAAACAGAACGCACCATTTTGCTTTGCTGTTAGCAGAACTGACACTGACCGAGTACATTTAAGACCAAAACCATGGCGTTCTATCTCATCCTCAACTACAACTCGTGGGTTTCCCAGATTTGTTGTCCAAATGTTACCAGCTTTGGCATCCAAGCACAAATAAACAATACACAAAGACAAAATACAAAGTTCAGTGGCTTATTTCACCTCCGATCCCCTGACACGAGTTGTCTTTTCATGAGGCAGAGTTTGCTCCTGGCAACAAGAAACACATTCTGCATGCCAGTGACTGAGTGGTTTTCATAAAACAACAGAATTTCAGCTCTGGACATGAGGTGGGACTGATCAGTCAAAGGAGAGCTGCACTGATCTGTAACGTCACCACAATATTAATTATGTGACACATAATTAGTTTATGTGATCCACAGAAACAGTGTCTGAAAAGCTCCAACCACTGCACTCCTAATGGAACATTAATAACGGTGTAATTTCACACAGAGACTTGGTGTTTTATGAATCCATTAAATAAAAGAAAGAGGATTCCCATGCTGTATTAAGAAGAATAATGAATGAATAAAAGTAGAAAAGTATCCAGATATTGTGCAACAAGTTGACCTTAATTATTCAGAGGTTTTTATTTGCTGAACTCTGCATGTTTATAACCCAAGACATCCCCCATACTTTACCTGGAAACTAAAACTAAACAGGTCTCACTTGTAAATGAGTCCTCGAGGCTCAATGTGATTTATCTGTATAAATGAAGGTTGAATGAATGAAAAAGTTGCTCCTGCTATCTGTACTGCAAATAGTCATAAAAATAATGTATTTAAAAATGTGTGATGTGAAACAGGCATCAATGTAAAGTTAAAAAAAAAAAAAAAACATTCACATAAACTTCTATAGAGTTTTGAAAACTATGATTGTTTTAAAAATGGCATGTACTACGATACTTTGGTTATATCACTCGAGCTAGTCATTAGCTCGTCAGAATTAAACTATTTATCCACACTGAGGTCATACAAAGTGTTATCTTCAACAGGTAAGATGCAGATACTTAACCTTTGCACAGAACCCCACTTAAAAAAAACTTTTTTTTTTGTTCTAGTGTGTTTTTGCGGTTCGACTTCTCACTCTGTCTCATATTCTTCTTGCTGCTCTCTCACCACGAGTTCTCGTCCTAAGCTCATCGACTCCATCACTCCAACACAGACTGTCCTTTTCTTCTGCACATTTTTTTGTCTTTTCTCTGTCACTGTTTAATGGGGTTCCCCCAGCTATTCTTGCTTCTCCGCACACTCTACCTTATCTGCTGGCACAGCACAGGGAAAGGCGGTTGGTGGAACAAAAGAAGACCCTAATGAGTAGTGGAGGTGATTAAGGAATGAATGGACCCTGCCACTGGAACCCTTACCACACTGTCCATGTGTCCTAGCTCAGTCTGTAATGTGCAGATAGACACAATGCCTTGCATTTTTTCCTACTCCTGCCACTTGCCTTTAATTGCACCGACTGGTCCCAAAGCTGCCCAACTTGAGATAAAGCTTACACATTCATGTATTAATCACTGCCAGTCAGGACGGGCCTTTCCACCCGCGCTTCACCTGCCTCAAGACCTCAATTCAAGGCGCCCTATAAATATCCTGCAGGAAAATGGAGCTAATGGATCGGGGTGTGATTGCACAGAGTCTGTGCTCAATGATTAACCACCCACACTAACCAGCCCGGATATCAAGATACCTCGTCGTCATTTTGTATCGTAATGGAAGTCTACTGAACGTTCGAGGCTCTGATGTTATTAGTTGGGGTCAGAACTCGGGAGACAATAAGCTGCCACTTGATACACCGATCCAAAGAGAAGCGGGCTTTTGCCAGTGCGTGAATGTCATTTTCACAGAACCCATGGAAAGAATAAATGCATCACATCTGTATACTGAAAGTGAAATTTGTTCCATTTGCCAGGGTCAATGACAGTGTAGGGAAAAGTGCCTACATGTGTAAGTTTTTAAAATAGCTTGAGTACAGCCACTTTAACACCGTGTTTGTTCCTGGACAAAAAAAAAATAAAAAAAATAATAATAATAATTAAATTGAATCTTTACAAGATAGGAACTACTTGTAATTTTTTTTATTTTTTTGCCAATTTCAGATTATTTTAGCTAAATTCCTAATTGTTGTGCTCATTTCTTTTTATTTAAACCCAATTCAGCAAATATGTGTTCTTTCTGCTTTCTTCTGCTAACTTTACCCTATTGTATGAGATTATGCATTATGCATTTAAAATTAGTCCAAATATATTCTACTACAGTATAAATCTGATAGGGAAGGCCTTTTAACACATGTTGCAGGATGTGGAATGGTTCATTTCTATAACGTGTAAACCACAACTACAAACACGACTGAATGAAAAACAAGCATTTTAGAAAGGCTGAGTCTATGAATAAACGTGTCTGAAAATTTGCATCTAAAAATAAAGGAACAGGTTCAGAATGAGGCATCAATTTTTTGTTTTGACAATATTTTATCTTCAATATTTTACATTTCAATGTGAGAAACCTTAAGAAAATAGTCATCAATAAAAAGTAAGATGAAATATACTGGTTTTGTTTTGACAAAAAATTGGGAAGATTATAGATATAATAATATTCAATAGGTCCCTCAGGCAGCACTTCACTGCATCTGTTTCTGTTCTGGACTTCACTGCATGGGTTCAGGAACACTTCCACAATTAATCCTCTGTGACCCAGTTCATCATGCCAACTACAAACACTGGTTAAAGTTCTATCATGCAAAGAGAAAGCCATATGTGAACATCATGCAGAAACCATCTTCTCTGGTCGAAATCTCATTTCAAACAGAGTGAAGCAAAGTGGAAACTGCATTGTGGTCAGATAAATCAAAATTAGAATTTGTTTGGGACATCACATTCTCCATAAAAACAAGAGGGACCAATCAGCTGGTTATATTTGTCTTATATCTATATTTTACATTTATTAAATATTAAATGAACCAATGATCAACATTATTTCACAAATAAATTTTTTTTTTCCTAATGTAATATTCTGATGAGTTTTTTTTAACTATACTCTAAATTCAAAAAGTTCTATATTAAAACAAAAACAGATCAATGTTTATAACAATAATAAAATCTAAACATTCCAGATGCAGTCATTTACAAACCATCATGCAAAATCTGAAATAAAGTGTATTTGCCACACAACACGGCAGTTATGAAGTGTTTCTAATGAAAATCTAAGCGACTGCTTCTGACACAGAGTTTCCAAGTTGTGATATAAAGAAGTATTGCAGTCAGAAAGTATCAGTCTGTTAAACTAAAGTGTAATCAATGGGCTTCTTTGTGCAGTTTAACAAAGATTTAACAGAAGGTGGTTTGTGTGTTTTAGAAATTCTCTGAAGTCGCTGATGTTTAATGACAGGGTGTTATTCATACAACGCCAGGCTGACACAGAGTTGAGCACAGAACCCGGGATACTGTAGAGCAGTCAGTCTTATGTGAAGCAAAGTGTGCAGAGAGTCAAGAGGTGTAACTTATGATCCAGGAGGAAAAAAGCCTCAATAAGTCTCGGCAGGCAAGATTCATTGAAAGTTGAAAAGCAGTTAAAGAAAAAAAAAAATAAAAATAAAAAAAAAAAGTCAGTTGACACCATCATAACCGAAAATATTCTCTTTCTAAACCTATTCCAGGCAATGCAAACTCCTCTTTTCTTGACTTTTTAGAGGCTTTTTTTCTATTCTACATTTTTCCCCACAAACTAAAACTCACTAACACACGGCAGATATTCATGCCTGTTCCTCACTTTTGTTTTGATACTTGTCTCACAGCATTCAAATCCACCTCTCCAAAATCTCACCACTCTCTATCACAGATCTGACTTTAGGCACTTTTTCTTGTTTTAACTCATATGTTCATTTTTTTTCTACCTTCCTGGTTATCTTTTACATTCACCTTGCTAAAATGTGAGATAACAAAAAGGAGAAAACAGATGCTAGCTTAACCTGATCTTCTTGTGCGAAGACATCATTATTATATTTTTGATACAAAATGTCGATGCAGGCACAGTTTGATTAGCTCTGCTTATCTTCAGTATTTTACATTTCAATGTGAGAAACTTTAAAAAAAATAGTCATCAATAAAAAGTAAGATGAAAGGCAAGGTAAAAGCAAAAATCTAATAGAAAGAAAAGACAAGTATAAGCTGCAAGAAAAATGCAATCTGTACACAATATTAGTATTAAAAAGTAGTACAAATATTGTACACCCCAAGAGAGTTGTTCAAGGCTGCTGAAGCTGTTTTTGTTGACAAACAAATATATTCAGTTTACAACTCCATAAATGTTTCTGGCATTTGCTAAATACATTCTCATTCTTACAAAAATTATAAAAAAAAATAAATAAAAAAAAAACAGAAATGAGGCTATATTTGTATTATAAGATGGATAAAAAAATAATAATAATTGCAGAGCTATATTTAATGCTTGCAATTCTTGGCAGTAGTCAGAGAAATAACACACCACTTCTGGTCAAACTGGATTTGACTGGTGTTAATCAAGAATTACCTTAAAGGTCATAGAAATGACCCCAGAGCCATCTAATTAACATTTTCCATCATTATTATTATTATTATCATCATCATATCATTTTCATGCAGCTGAAATGTTCTATTCAAAACTGACGAAGGTTATCTTATTGCGTTTTCCCTCATATACAAAGAATAACCTTCCTATACTGGTCTGATCAAGAGTCTGAGTTGATATATGGGAAAGAGCTATGACATCTGGAATAACTCATTTCAATTCTGTTTAATATAATAATACAATTCAGAATAGTTCAGTTCAGAATAATATAGAAACAAAGTTCTTTGTCTTATCTGAAAAAAACTCTTTTTTTTTTCTGCTCTCCCACAGCTAAGTGGAAAAATCATCAGGTCCCTGGATCAAGAAAAGGTTTTAGTCTGAGAAACATGCATCTTATCTGCTCTCAGCCACTACCTCCCTGACACACACACACACACACACACACACACACACACACACACACACACACACACACACACACACACACACACACACACACACACACACACACGCGCGCTACTAAAAAGTTCCTGCTCATTCAGAGCACACCGTTACTTTTTTTAAAACACGTTTTATTGTCTATATGTTCATTCATTTCTGTTACTATTGCGGTGCACAGAAGGGCAGCGGCTTCTCATGCTCCTGGAATTAAGCCTTATTTTAATTATTTTAATTCCTGTGAGGATGTTCTAGGCACTAGTTCAGTGCTAAATTCACAGCTCAAGTAAAGCTAAACCGAAACGATGGCCATCAGAGATGGGATGTTAATACATCACCGAGTGAAATCTGCACTCAGCACCTCCTGAGGACAACGGAATGGTGTAGCAAAGTTCAAGGACCAACGGTCACGAGGAAACGATGCGCTCAGAAACAAAAGACGGGGAAGCAGGCGGGCGCGTTGGCCCAGCTAAAGGCTAGAAGGTCACAGATTCCTACTCTTTCTGGACAATGTCCGCTCACTGGATAACAAAATGAACTTGTTACATCTGAGGATGAGTGTAGATGAAGAACTGTGCTGTTCTTTGCCTAATGGAAAGCTGGCTTAACAACAACAACAACAACAAACCGGATTCAGCTTTTCAGATCAATGGTCTTCAGTTATTCCGAGTGGATCATGACCAATGGTCGGGTAAAACACGGGAGGGGCAGGACTCTGTATGTTTGTGAATGAAGATGGGTGTACGAACTGTGGACTGGTCAAAAGCTACTGCTCTGAGCGATAGAACTTATTACTATGAAATGTCAGCCGTACTACCTGTCACGGGAGTTTACTGGTGTTCGTCACCATTGTTCCCATCCCGCCGAGTGCTAATGCTAACGAAGCATCAAAGGAGTAGTATGACGCCATTAGCTTACTGAAGATAAAGCACCCGGAGGCATTTAGACTTTAATCACGTGAAACTGACGGACACTCTGCCCAGAATAATCACTGTGAAAAATCACATGTTGCTGATCTGTTTCAATGTTGGTGTGTTCATGCGGGCTCATCTGCTTACTCTGACTCGTGTTCAGGTTTGTGCTGATGTTCGACGTAATGCTTTTATGCCATTAGTGACAAGTTTATATTTAGTTGATGTTTTTCTTAGATGTTATCATTGTTTTTCTTTTACATTTTATTGTTGGATGTAACTGGGACCCTGTATACATAATTTTGCTCCACCACACCTACCACATGAGGTGTGAATGGCAAAGAATCTCTGAGGGAGAGGTGGACCTGGAGTAATACACCTCCTCCGTTCTTGGCTTCATCACTAAGTGTGCTGATGTCATCACCACCAGGACAGTAACCTGTTCTCCAAATCAGAAAACCTGGCTGAATGCTGGAGGCGAGAGCTCTGCTGAAAGTTAGGGGAAAACAAAACTACATCAAAAGCAAAAAATCATTAAATAATTTGAACAAGAAGAAACAGAAAATAATGAAGAGATGTAAATTCATCCTTGCCGTGAATGCCACTTTTTTTTTATTTTTATTATTTTAAACAAAACAGTGGAATTCACACTTGATTTGTACTTTTCTTGCCAATTAAAACTGTTAAAAGACCACACAGGAGTCGTTAGTTCAGGAATTATTATTGTGCCACTGTTTGAGTGTCTGTGCTGATGGAACGTGTGCCATGTTCAAGATGTGGAAAAAAAAAAAAAAAAAAAAAAACAACACTGCATGTAAACGGGTAGACATGTTCACAAATATAGGGCAGTGTGTAAAAACAGGAGAAATTAAAAAAAGGACAGAACAAAACAGGAGGGAGGTCTGTGGGGATGACGTGTGTTCAATACACATTTTGCAGAGATTTAATGAATGTATAATTTGAGATGTGATTTTCAAAGATTTCTACAAGTCCCTTCTTCTCAGAGATCTTGCTGTGAGACAAAGTGATTATTTTGTTTGGTGCCGTATGTGGCCTCCTCAGGTGATAACTGATGGATTAATTATTGGCTGTATCTGTTTAAACAGCTTGAACTGGGTGTAATTTAAACTCCACATCCAAACGGTGTCTGTGAAGCCAAACAAACTGAAAATATAATTAACATGTTCGTCTCAAACCTGCTTTGGTCTCAGAAAGGGGAGCTGGTTACAGACATGTCTGTCTTTGACAGGTAGGACAATTAGAATATTACATTTAAAGAAATTATGCCTTAAGGTTATGTAAAAAAAAAAAAAAAAAAAAATTCAACAAGAAACAAACAAAAAAAAATGCTGATAAGGTGCTTAAAAACTCTGCCAACTAAAAATATGAAAAACACAGAGCTAAAGAACAAGAAGCACTCTGATGACCTGAACAACCAATGCTGAACTAAAAAACCAAACTGAGGAGCATTTAAAGAGACGCTAATTAAACCTAAACAACAAACACATGGGCTGATTACAGATTGGGGACAGGTGAGGGTGGCAGACTAAAACACTGAGGAAGCTGACAGAGAAATGGCCACAACACTGAGATACAAACAAGACCTAAATCAAAAAACTAAAATAAGATACTTTTTTTTTAAGAGTCTATCTATCCATCTATCCATCCATCCATATAAATAACACACACACACACCATGAAGGGAAATAGTGAAAAGCTAAAATCAAGGACTAAATGAACAAAAATTAAAACAAACAAAAAAACAAAAAAAAAAAAACAAAAACAGAAAAAAACACAGAATGTGACAGCTACATGGTTGTATTTAAAAATATATATTTTTAATAAAAAAAAAACATTTATTTAAAACTGGCAGTAAAAGGCGGTGGGCAATATTTTCTGTTCCAACTTGTGTCAGCTTTTGATACCAACAAAGAGACGAAAAATCAGATTGAGACAAGCAGCTGAAATAATGTGGAAGTAAACTCTGTGTCCGTGCATCCAAAGCCTGTGGCTGCAGTGCCTCACAATAAACAAAACCAACACAGTGCAAATCAAGTTTTATGGGAATTGGCAGCCCAGAGCCAAATCTTTGTGCAAGGATGGATGCATTTAAGTTGCTCATCAAATAGATGTGAAGAGGGAAGAAGCACACTTCCACCACAGAGCGGTAACCAAATCAAACAGGTTACTGTTTTTCACTGAAGCTCACAGAACAAAACAGTGGCGATGACAACACAACTTACAGGGTCTTACCCCGAAAAACAAACTCCCAGTAAAAAACATTGTTTACCAGGTATTTAGTGCCACTCAAGTGACATAAAACTTTAGTCAGATGTTCACATCATGAAAAACTATCACTTATCAGGGATAAATAGTAAACATATTTTTTTATTTGTGATTGTACTTTTAGCGGAAAAATCTAAAAGAAAAATGGATGTTCCATTTGATTAGATCAATAAGCATGACTTCACATACGAGTTAATTAATAGTAACTTTTTGTGAACAGTGACTTCATCTTCTGACTACCAAGCATGAAGAAAAGGAGATAAAAACACTGTCTGTGACCTTCTGGTCTGTTTTATGCAGTGACTTGAAATGCCCACAGATTTTTTTAAAAACTAAAAAAAAATTAAAAAAAAAGGTTCCGATTCTGGATCCATTTAGAAAAAGTGGTACAGAGTGAGTTCCTCCTTCATGATCAGGTGCAGCTGAGGTAGGCCTCAACAAGCCACCTAACCCCTGCTGCTCCAGTGGAGCATCTTAACAGCCATCTGCACATAACCGAGGAAGGATGGGCCGACTCTCAGATACTTGAGGAGGACGTGCAGGGAGGCGATAAAAGAAAGAAAAAAAAAAAGTGTGATTATCAGCTTTACCTGAGTGAAAAACATCTAACAATTACAATGAAATTGTTTTTTCATCTTATTCCTAGAACTTAATCTCTTCACAATGTTTTAAGTGCTTTATATAGAGGTTTTAACAAAAGTCACATAAATTGAGGTTTTCAGTAGTTTGATAATCATTTGCAAGCATAAATTGAGAACTGTTTTTATATTTTCATGACAAAAGGAGTAAAATGAAGGCTCTGTGTGGATAAACAAAATAAATGGCTCTCAATCTTTCCTTCACCTGCTGCAAGTGATTGGCTGAACATTTCTGATGATTTGGGTTACACGTGAAATAAAATGTTTTGTTGACGTGGAACAAAAACTAAACTTTGCAGTCTTGGTTGATTTGTGTGTCTAACTTTACCAAGAACAACAAGAATGACCCAAAACCACTTCAATTCAACCTTGCAGCAACTCCAGATGCTGATGTGACAGCCATTAGGGTTTTTAACATAAAACACTCAGGAGGAGCAGCACTGGAGTGGAAACCTCTCAGCTAAGACTTTTATCAAATGGCCAGTGACGAAATGAGGGAGAATGGGACAAAGTGGGTGCCTTGATTGGTTTAAACTCAGTGGGGGCTTTTTGGGATGCACAACAGTCAGTGCTTATCAGCATGCTTTTCCATTATCTATAAATATATTTAGTGTCATGCTGAAACTACGTCGTTTAGAAAATAATTATCTGGAGAGACAATTACTCAACAAGTTTGTGAAAAGTGACACAAAATTTCTAATCTATTTCAGACATGATCACCAGTCACCAACAACAAAATGTTCTCGGGTCTATCGAACACTTGTTACATACAGTGCAAAGATAAAAAGAAGAATAGAGGCTAATGGGTTGCTTCTAAAAAATTAAGTTATTAAAAGATAAAGTTTGCAAATTTTGCAGCTTTCGGGGGGAATAATGAGGGTGTCTGGGTCAATGCAGGTCTGCAGCTAACAAGATCCTCAGAGACATATTTGGTGGTGGTGGTGGTGGTGGGGGGGGGGGGGCACTAGAGTGGCCACATTAGTCAATGTGCCACGAGAGAACAGACGGTAAAACCTTTCCTTCTAGAAGGATGAACGTACAACAAGCCCAAGCTTTAACTCTAAACCCTGAAATGTCTACGGTCTCCACGTGACCCTTAAATAACACCGTGCATATTTCACCATGTCAGAGTAATGACATCCAGAGGGAAAATGTATGCAAAATATGCAAAAAACAGTTTTAAATTCAAGTCATCCTCTTCCATTTTCAATTCATACTTCATACCAAGTTGCGACCAGGCACAATATTATTGTGCACCTACAGCTGTTACATGTCTTATCTAAATCAGGAACATCTTTCTAGTCATGCAGGGCTCAGGACAAGATATCAAAACCTCTTTAAAAAATGTCACCCTTAAATTAGCTTTTCAATCCATTGTAAAGATTATATATGCATAAAAACCTGATGATGTAGGTGTATTAATCTTTGAAGCGTAGTTTAACAAATGCCTATTTGTCTCATTTAAGTAATGACACTCTTTCTGTGACCAACGTCTCCAAAGATCTGTCACCAGTAAAACTGTTGTGAATTTAAAAAAAAATAATAATTCTTATGAAAAATCATTAAATTCATGCTGGTGCAGCAACAAACTAAGCAAAACAGCTTCAAGTACCAGGAAATGGAAAAAAGATAATGATGTACACAAACTGAAATGAAGATAAACTATTTTCATTCCAAACATAACTATAACAAAACTCTCCGTGCTTTCTGATAAAAATATATATAAATGAGACTTTTAGCAGCTTTTTATAGTCTTATCTGTTCTTTTATGTGTCATACTCTTCATGTACCATCTCTCCATACATTTACAGCATGTAAAAAGCATTTTTGGTGATTTAAGAAGTTAATACAATTCATTACCAGGAAACAAAAAAAATAAAAATCGATTTTAGAAATGCAGTGGGTGTTAACACAACTTTCTGTCAAAAGCAAAACTACTTTGGCACACCAACACTGTGGCACATTTCATGATTTTTGACAAGTAACTTCCTTTCTCAACTTGTTTTCGTGTTATTCCACAACCTTCACAGTAGAGCTGATACCTTGCTGCATCATCTATTTGAGTCATTTCCACAAAAAAAAAAAAACCTTTATTGAGAATAAAGAATCATAGAAAGTACATCCATGAAATACCTGCACTCGTAAAAGAACCAATAGATGTTTTTGTTCCAAACTGTTTTTTTAATTGTGATGTTTCTGTTGGGCAGCATGGTGGCGCAACTGGTAGAGCTGCTGCCTCTCAGCGAACAGGTCCTTGGTTCAAACCCCGGTCCAGGGGCCTTTCTGGGTGGAGTTTGCATGTTCTCTCCGTGCATGCGTGGGTTTTCTCCGGGTGCTCCGGTTTCCTCCCACAGACCAAAAACATGCATGTTAGGCTGATTGGTAACTCTGAATTGTCCCTAGGTGTGAGTGGGAGAGTGAATGGTTGTTTGTCTCGTGTGTCTCTATATGGCCCTGTGATGGACTTGCGACCCGTCCAGGATGTACCCCGCCCCTCGCACAGTGATTACTGGACATGGTCACCAGCGACCCCCGTGACCCAAAATGGAATAAGCGGGTAAAGAAAATGGATGGATGGATGTTTCTGTTAATAGGACTGAGATGGGAGGGAGGCAGGGCAGCCGACTTGGGACCAGAAAGTCGCAGTTCAACTCCCAGCTATTCCCACATGTCGAGGTGTCTCTGAGCAAGACACCCAATCCCTAATTGTGGTGCAGAGAGTCATTGGGGGAAAAAAAAGCTACAGCTGAGCACAAATGGCCACATTGACCAGCCATTGCTGCCAAGTTGAACCTGTCACTGACTTAGGACACCATGAACTGTATTTTACAGAGAAGGCATGTTTTGTCCATTTGGTCGAAGTTTAATCACTTTTAGGTTTTCTTCACACACTTAGATCTTCTGGCTCTGTTGTTTTAATCTGAACTGATGCATGCTTTTACATTATTCACATTACTGGCAACAGTAACACTTTAGTTGATTTAAAAAACACCTTTCAGATGCCAGAATATTCCAACTAATGGTAAACATGCAAGCTTTCAAAGTAAAATTCAGGTATTTATATTATTTGTATTGTTTACTCTACACTCTAATGTGTTATGATGTTTTAAAAAATAATAAATCAGATACTAATAAAGTTATTTGCTAAACTAAAAGCAGTAAAACTGCATCTGCAGTCATACTCCCAGCATCACTGCTATGACACACAGTCTACAACACTAGTTATTTTACGTGGAGAATAATCACTCAGTTGTCATTATAAAGTCAGATTAATAATAATAATGATAATAATAATAATAAAGCACATTCTCATAAGGTTGCTTGAAAGAAGGCAAACAGGGAAGGGAATTCTGAGATTGTCATCACTGTGTTCCCATACATGGCAAAATTTCTCTGCATTTAACCCATCACACATGAGATACACCCAGGTGGAGCAGTGGGCAGCTATAAGCGCCCGGCACGCAATTATTTAATTTATTATTAACTTTTATTTAACCAAGCAAATCCCACTGAGATCACAGATCTCTTTTGCAAGGGAGGCCTGGGCCTGAAGGCAGACTAACATGAATGTTTTTGATCTGTGGGAGGAAACCGGAGTACCCTGAGAAAACTCACGCATGCACGAGAAGAACATGCAAACTCCACACAGAAAGACCCCAGATCCAACCGGGGATTGAACTCAGGACCTTCTTGCTGTGAGGCAACAGTGCTAACCACTGATGCACAGCTACTCCAGGTCTGACCTCCTCTCTGCTTCAGGCTCTGTGATATGACTGTTCAACAACGTCTCTTTTCAAGTCGGTTCTTCTCGCCATTATAATGTCACTTGGTCTCATTTGCTCGTTAAAGCTCTTATTTTCTATTACTAAAATTCTGTCTTTTTCTCCCCTTCTCTAAAGACAGTCTCCCCCCACCCCTGAATTACTCCGTCAGTGAAGGCCCTCCTTCACTTTAAGGATACTCACCCAACAAGTGAGCATTTTCTGGCAGTGCATTTTCTTATCTGCATTTTAAGTCCGTCAGTTTATTCTGATTGTGGAGTTTATTTTTTCCTTTAGCCTTTTGTACTCATTCATAATAAGAGCCCTAATAATCAGAAGGCAGCATTACAGAGCCAAACAATAGCTTTTCCTTTAAATCTGTGGATTAATGGAAACCTTTGATGCCAGTTTAAAAAGGAGAAGGCTAAGCCAGGCATTTCTTTTTTCAGTGCTCATGATCTTCATACAGAAAAATTATTACTGTCAGTCAAGCTTTTGTTCTTCCTTTGTGCTATACAGGAAAGTTTATTCTGTAGAAAATCGCCCACAATTACTGTTCCCATTTAAGGATCTCAGAGGTATTCCACAAAGTATTCTGAGGCTTTTATTTTATAAAAAGGTAGATTCACTTTATTGATTTCTACTAGTAAAACTGATATCTTGAACCAAGTAAAAGAGCAAAAAAAAAAAAAAAGAAAAAGAAAAAAGCATAAAAACAGAAAAGTTTAACTTGTGACACTTTTTAAATAAATATACTCATTTTTAAAAAGGCAGAAAAATTGTATATTTTAAAATTGTATTTGTTGTCATTTCACATAGTTTAATTAACAATTGTTTTTTGTGCATGTTCATCAAAATGAAAAAAAAATAATAATAAAAAAAGACTATCATGCAAAGTTGCAACGACAGTCTGTTGATTTTATTATTGTTTTATTTTTCCTGTGAATGAATTAACAAAAAAGTTGTAATTATGTTTGCTAGGTCTATTAAATATATTTTGTTTAGTGTATGGAGTAGAATAAGCTTTTGTTTATTTTAACAATTTCAAAATTCTGGTTCATACTTCAGTTAAATCCAAAAAAAAAAAAAACACCTAATAATAAAGTGTTCATAGTATATCAAAGTTGTTTAACAATTTTAATAGCTTCTATTTCCTGTTCCAATTTCATCTGTTTTTTTTTTTTTATAATCGTTTTTAAAGTTCATATTCTCTAAAGAGAAGAAGCTCTTTATTTGTGTCAGATTATCAGGTTCTTGTTGAGTTGAACCCGAGTGCAGACACTGGGAGCTCAGGGATAAAAATAAAGGAACTAATTTATTAAACAAGGAAACAACAAAAAGGGCCAATGTCGTAGTAAACTAACAAAAGGGAACAACACAAGGAGGTGCGGAGGAACAGATCATCTGTGGGCAGCACAATGAACATGCAACATGGAAACACAAAGACACTGAACTTATTGGGACACTAACGAGACATAATGACAAACACCTGGGGTGATTGGGATCGGGTGCAGGTGGAGCAAAGATCTGACACTTTAAGGGGAAAAAAAAGCACAGGGGAAGGCAGGAAACACAAGAATCTAAAGAAAGAACACAAAACAGACACACATTCTCACACATCAGTTTGTGCCTCTTTCCTCTGAAGTCACACAAAGCTGCAGAAATAGTTCAAATCAAATAAAAAACTACCAGTTTAAATACTACAGACTTCTTCCATGTTTGCAGCAGATAATGCATCACAACATTTAAATCAGCGTTCTATAATGACACAATCCTGCACCAGGTAAATGAATCCACCATAAGTAACTTGAGCGCATCTCTGCAGATGCCATAGAAATGCTCTGACACTCATTCACAAGTAAAGAGTGTTCAGAGATTTACAGGTAGAGCTTCCAAGTCCTCAGCCCCATCGCCATCCTATTGATTTTGATTTTTTTAAAGTAAATGGCAGGTTTGCCCTCTTAACAAAACCTTTCAATATTTTGTTCTGAGTAAATGTGAGATGTCTGCGAATTCTTTTACAATAATGATTTTCACTTTCTTACAAAAACAAGGGACAGACAAGTGTGTCTGATGACATGTGACTGAAGTACCGAATATTGAATATGAAAATGAAAATATTACAAAAGCATTTAAAGATGTGTGATCTTTAAAGACTTCCATCATTGCAGCCAGTGGGATGTTTTCTTATCAAAGGTTTTCTAAGAATCTATAGAAGTAGTAAGCATCAAACTTGTTGTGATCCGACTAATTTTCATAAAGATGTCAAGCAAAACCATATTTTGGACAAATATGATTTAATTTCATTACATTTATCAAACAAAACTGTAAAATTTTAGAAGTAATTAATAAAATACTATCAAAAGATTTTTCTTCTTCAGCTGCTTTGCTGTCAATTTATATTATTTGAAACAAAAAACAGGGCAGTATTCCATAAACACTTATCAGTGATAAAAACAAGGACAACATATTGAATAAGAGTAAAACAAAGTTCTTTTTGAGCTCATCAGAGTTAAACCAATTGTCCCTCAAACAGATTACCGTACACTGCCTGAAACTAGTCTTGCACGGTAAGCCATCTCATTCTTTAAATCAACCTAGAGTGAGAGATTACTCATTTTTGTCCTTACATTAATATTTAGGCTGATATATAGGAATTCAATTCAATTCAAAATACTTTATTAATCCCAAAGGTAAATTAAATATTGTTGTAACTCATCATTCTGGTTTCATTAAGAGTTGTAATATAAGCTGATGGCTATGGGCAGTAAGGATCTCCCGCAGCACTCCGTCTCACAGCGGATCTGAAGAAACTGGCTGCAGATAACGATCCGTCCACCTGAACCCAGCAGGCCTCTTGGTCCTTCTGGGCAGCAGGACCACCTGAATGTGGGGCAGAACTCCTCCCTGAGCGATGGCCACTCCTCTCAGCAGCTTGTTATGCTCCTCATCATTGCAGATAACCAGCTGCAGGTGTCGGGGGAAGATCCAGATCTTCTTGTCATGTGCCACATTTCTTGCCAGCTCCAGGATATCAGCAGTCACTCGAGCACCTCCGCCAGGTAGACGAAGATGCATCCATGGCACCTCCTTTACGACTCTTTTTGGATTTGGGGCTGTAGCTGAGGTAATATTAGAGCTTTGAGATGTTAATCAGCTGCTCCCGGTTGTAAAAACCATCTTGTTGTTATGGATATGCGTCACAACAAATGGCCAAAAGTAAAAGGTTTTCAGTAAAAATCCTTCCAGCTGCACAGCATCCAATACCAGAGGAAGTAATCATCCAAAAAAGCCATTTACATCCAGTAAAAAGAGCAAATAAAGTTTTCAAAAGCAATATCCCAGAATGAATGTAACAGAGATACTCCAACATGCAGCCACATTGAGCAGCGCAATTCTAGAACGTTAATAAGGGAAGGTACATTTGCAGTCTTCTTTAGCGTATATCTAAAAGATTTTCCTCAATAAACAAGCTCTGGACTCTGCAGTTAATGATCCATTAGTAAAAATTGTCTCTCAAGCCATTTTTTCACACTCAAACGAAACCAGTCGTTGCTGAAGAATTGTTCCTTCAACAGTCATCTCACACGAACATTTCAGGAAAATCTGTTCACTGCATCATTTATGGTGCAATAATTTGTTGCCAGAATAAACATGAGGGATGCTTTCAAAATGAGAGGCTATTATCTATTTGCTTACATAAATCCAGGTGGTTTTAATTCCCCCGTGAGCAGTGTTTGCTGATGTGTAAGTGGGTGGTGCACTTAAACCCACTACGTGGGTTTAATGGTAAGGTGCAGCAGAGGATATGCTTCATAGGAGACTCAAGTTATGTCATAATGGGTAAGGTAAAACTCACTTTGTTCTGCTACTCAACCTTACAAAGCTCAATTGGTGTCATTTTAGCTCACTGGACTGTCAGCTTAACTGAAAGAAAGGAGTCTAGTCCTCCCCAGTGTCTTATTTAAGTTAGTGTGTCACTGTTTCATTCTGGTTTTTATTTGACATTTATTCTAAGAGCCCTCTCAGACTGGCTAATAAAAAAAAACTAAGCCATGTCTTGCACAAACACTATTAACTTTTGTCTTCTGGAAGGTGCTTCAGGGTCCAATTGTAGGAATAATGATTATAAAATCTCCTCTTTGTTAGATTGTGCTAAATTTCTCAATCAGCAGATTAGCCAAGTTCAAGCAAACACCCCCCAAAAAAGAAACAGCTGATGAACAGATCAGGGATGTCTCTGAAGACACCATATTTAAAACCAGAGGACAGCAACACACAGGGTGTACTAAAGGATGATTTTTTGATTTTACAATGAGCCTGAACTGAGTTTGGTAAAATAAATTAAGGTTTGCTGCCCTCACTATTAAAATCAGCTCCAAAAACACCTGAATCTTAAAGAGCTTTTCTCACAGTGAATTTGAACTATTTAGTATTACCATTCATTGCTATGAGGACGATCTTTGACATTCTTCTGACTTTTGTTAACCGTACTGAGGCCTCGTGGGTTATTTGGAGGGTTACACTTGTAATGGCTTTGTTGCTGCTTCAATCTGTGTTGCACATGTTTTATATAAGCTGTAACTTTTTAAAATGTATTTTAGTGGAAAGGCTGTCTGTCTTGGCTGGAATATCCTCATAATGAAGATGGCATATTCTACAGCATCTAGTCATGCTCTAGAATTGCGCCACTCGGGGTGGCTGCATGTTGGAGCAGCTCTGTTACAGTAATTCTGAGTTATTGCTTTTGAAAACTTTATTTGCTCTTTTTTTCTGGATGCAAATCGCTTTTTTTGGATGATTGCTTCCTTTGGTATCAGATGCTGTGCAGCTGGAAGGACTTTTACTGAAACCTTTCTATTTTTGGCATTGATGCGTAACCATGGCAACAAGTTTTTTTTTTTTTCTAATCAACCAGGAGCAGTTGATAAACATCTCAAAAGTTCAAATACCTCAGCTACAGCCCCAAATCCTAAATGAGTTGAAAAGGAGGCGTCGTGGACGAATTCCCATCTACCTGGCAGCAGTGCTCGAGTACCTGACCGCCGAGATCCTGGAGCTGATGGGAAACTCGGTTTGTGACAATGGGAGGACCAGGGTCATCCCCTGGCACCTTCAGCAATCTGTCTGTGGTGATGGGGAGCTTGGCAGGCTGCTGGGAGGAGTGACTATTGCTCAGGGAGGAATTCTGCCTGGCATTTGGGTAGTCCTGCTGCCCAGGAGGACCAAGATGCCTGCCGGATCTGATAACTAGCTGGATCCGTGTGGACGGATCAGTATCTGTGGCCAGATTCTTCGGATTTGCTGCAGGAGATACAAAATGTACTTCCTGCCTACAGCTATCAGCATCTAACAACTCTTGAATGATGATGTGCTACAAAAACACTTAATTTCCTTTTGGGATTAATTAAGTATTTTTGAATTGAATTAACTATCACAAGTTTTGATGCCTGGTTAGAGAGAGCTTTAAGAAACAATTCCTTGATTGCATCAAGTCCATTGCTTTGCACACCAACATTGGAAACATAGCTCTTACGCATGTTGCTTTTAATTTATCCTTGAAATGAAAGAAAGGCATTCAAAATAGACTGACAGCTATTAGGAAAGAGCAGAGCACATACTGTATGACAATTTTTACATAAAAAAAACAGACCAAAAGCAGAACAATTCTTTACTGAGAGATTTTTTTAGCCAACTGTCAAGCACTAAGCAGGAGCAAAAAAAATCTGAGTTTGATGCCTAGTTTTACTGCATCAGACCACCACTTAAATCAACCACGGCTCAAAGCATCACAAAAGACGCAGGCTCTGAGGTGAAATCAAGCTGGCTTAGTCAAGCTAGTGTGCAATTTTCTGATAAGAGGTCAAATCTCCATGGTTGACCTGAAACAATCCTGTCATCGCCTCAGCGGGTGACCCACATTTTATGATGTGAATAAGGGCAAGTTTGGACGATGCAGAGCCTTTTGGGAACAAAAGAGAAGATAAAAAGACACAGAAACATGCCTCAAAACTGAAACAGCTGCCACATTATGAAGGTCTTGTAATCTTACTTGATTCACCATATTGGATGATTTTTCTGAGTTTTAAAGGTTATACTTGGGTCTGAGATGGAGGCAAAAACATGGAAAGGAACTATAAGTTATTAATATTTATGCTCAGTAATCCAGGTCAAAAATCCAACAAAGTTCAATCAGGTCATCTGGACGGTTTCTTTGTGTCCTTCATCCAAAGGACTTAATCAGTCCGAGGAGCCACGACAAACTCAGTCCCACAAACAGCACACTCACATAGTGGGCCAACCAGTTTGATGGTGATAAAATGGTTTCTGGAGTCCGCCCTTTCCCCCGTCGATTCCTCTGAGGCAGCCATAACCAAATTGGTTCAAAACATCAAAGTTCGTGCTCAATAATCCAGGTAACCATCAAACTGGTTGTCCCACTACATGACTGTGCTGCTTGTGGGACTGAGTTAGTTGTGGCTCCTCGGACTGATGAAGTCCTTTGGATGAAGGACGAAACATTTCAACAAAAAAAGAAACCATCCAGAGGACCTGACTGAACTAGAAGTTACTTACTAAAACAGAGGCTAAGAAGAAAAGCACAAGAAGCAAACCCAAAGATTTAGGAAAAAGTAATTTTTTTAAACGACCTTCCCATTTGAAATAATGAAAGGAAATAATAAATTATTTTTTTCATGTAAGTCAGAAATCCTTAAGCATATGGGATTAGACAACAAAAGAGGGGAGCAAAACAAAATGATAACATGCAATCCTTCCAACCTCCCTCCATTTCTCAAGTTCAGAATAAACCAAATCTTTTTTGTCACACTGTGACATTTGGATTAGTGGTATAACAACGAAGCACATAGATTGACTACTTTACGTGATGCAAATCAGAATTAGACTGTGCTGAAGGTGAAAACATTAAGCATCTCAAAAAACGCTCAAGGCCAAGTGAGTATTATTAAAAAAAAACATGAGTACAAAGCAGAGGAAGAGGTTACACTGCTTGACTTTGCCAAGCAACTCAATAACAGGAAATTTCCATCCTGAAATAAAATAAGCCTCCTCATTTCGCTACAGTTAGAGGCAACCTTGAGTTACAAAGCCTCAGGATTACCCATTATTACCTGGCTTTTAATAAACAATCTTCTCCTGGCTTGTCACATTATAAAACTGCATCTTCCAGAGCAAACATGACTTCTATTTACTCATTTATCCACAAACAGAAAACTGTTTACTGGAACCCAACATTTGCTACATGTGTCACTTCCTGTTTGCTAGTGGTCTGTTTGATTATTGTAACAACACTTGACCTGTTTGTGTTTAATGTCTAAATTTATCAAAAAGCACATTTGGTCTTGAAATTAGTTTTGTGGGGTTTTCTGTGTTTGTAGTTTTTACGCACCTCCCTCTGTCCACTTCCTTGTTGTTCAGCTCCTGTCACACCTGCCTGCAAGTCTAATCACCCCAGGTGTTTTTCATTCTGCCTCGTCAGCATTTCTGCATATAAAGCCCTATTTGCACGGAATTAGTTTTACCTAGGGACCACATATAGTAAGTAAATAAATTACTCCCCAATGTCTGCTTTTTATGTGGCACAGTCGCACGAGATAACCAAAGCCTGAGATTTAGCAGAAATTTGCGGACATCTTCCGGATATTATGTTAACGCGCTGCGTATTGTGTAACATCCGCATCCAGCCTTTCTTTTTTTGGCGACCATTACAGGTCGATAGGCTTTTGCTGGACTGGGATATAAAAGGTTATTTATGCACTCCAATGCAGCCTCCATTGCCAAAAGCAAATAAAAATGTGTCCAGGAAACAAAGGGTGTTTTCACAACTGATAGTCCGGTAGACTTGGTTCGATTGGGGACCAAAATTCGGAACATTTGTTTACACTTCAGCTGGTGCATTTGGCATTCACACAGTATTGAGACAATTGAACCAACCAGTTCCCCCCCTCTCGCCTGTGGTGGTGCTGCACCAAGAACTACTGAAGGAAACGACACAAAAACCTCTGAAGAAGACACTTCTTCTTCTTCTGGAAATAAAAACAAAAACAGAGTGGCATCAAATTTTAGCGGTTTTAGGATTTCTGTTTTGTCATTTTTCAACAATGGACTCAGCATGAGCAGAAGATGAGGCAGAAGACCATGGAGGATGTTGTTTTTCGCACAATGCGGCTGAGATGGTTCCATATGCGGTAAGAGAAATGCATGTTTGTTTGCCCTACGCTGTAGTCCACTTCTTGATTTTTGGAGCAGTCTCCGGTCTGCTTGCCTTCACAATGCATTCGAACCGCGCCAGAGTTCACTTCAACCGAACTGAGACCTAGGTATTTAGGCAGACCAGAATTTGATTTTTTTGGTCCGTATCAGAGTTCGATTGCGCATTCACACCTTCCCAAATGAACCGGACTTTCTAAGCAAACGGAGTAGAGTTTGATTAAAACAGGGCTGGTGTGAATGCACCCAAAAACCGCTTAATTACGTATCGGATCCCGCCCATTTCTGTCCAAATCACAGAGATGCCTATTCGCAATGGATTAGTATTATCACAGGACCTCAGAGTTCAGCAACATATATTAGGTAATTTGTGGGGGAATTTTTACTTTACAAATTACTGACATGGCCGATTTGCACGTGATTAACAACACAGACAATCTCCGTAATTATTACAAATAGCATGTGGTCCCTAGGTAACACTAATCCCTTGTGAATTGGGCTTAAATGTGTGTCTTTTCGCTCCTCCTTTGTCTGGGCATTGTCCTCATATGTGTTTCTGCTCCCCTGTCATCTCCTTAAAAGTAAAATTTTGGCTGCCCTGTCATCTCTGTTTTGCTGTTTGTAAATTAATATTATAAACTTAATTTTACCTTGGACTCTCCTGTCACCATGCCTGCACATGGGTTTTAAAAAGAATATTTAAAAAATCTATGATAATGAAATAAAATTGAACTGATTAAATTATAAATTCATACAAGAAATTAAGACTGTTTGCTAACTTTAAAACTGACGATTTTTTAAATTCTTGTGTTTAAGGTATTTAGTTGCTTCATTTTGTAATGCTTGTAAAATGTTGTGGATGGTTTATTTGAATTTTTGTGTTTTGATTTTGTTTTTTATTTCGGGTATTTTATTATGTCATTTTGTATGATTGTAAAAGCATGATTTAATTGCAATGTTTGTGGTGTGGACCCCAGGAAGAATAGTCTCTACTATGGTAGAAACTAATGGGGATCCTTAAATAAACAAACAACAACCAAACAACAGAATCATGATAAGTTTAGATAATATCCACAACACCACAATAAAAATGTCTTTCTGGAGTATAGCAGACAGAGAAGAGGCAAAGTTACCATTTGTTGTGTGTTGTTGGGTTCATTGTAACAATCTTTTTTTTTTTTGTCTTTGTGGTTTGCTTGTATATGACAATGTTAACAGCGTGAGGAAAGTTTTGATAGAGGAGCTTAACAATAAACCAGGCAGGTTTGTGCAGTCTTTTGCTGTCAGTACACTGTGATGATCATAAATTCTCTTCCATTTGCTGCTGCCACTGAGGACCAATAAAACACAACAAAGGTCAAAACAATCAGAGGCAAAGTATACCACGTGGAATATATCTGCTCAGACTAAACGGGGCAGAACTGCATTTGACAACCTGGCTTAGACAGAGAAAGCATTAATTCCAAAAGGGAAATAATGGCTTTGTGGCGTTTATATAATATTTGGGTTTGAGCCAATAAGCTTTACTGGACGTTCAGAACCAGAGACAAATGCAAATCTTTGGTCCATTTGCTCAGCAATCACAATAAAAGTTTGAGAATCATCATGCACACATTAAGCCTGGAGCTGAGGTCACAGCTGTAGGTGGGATTAGTTCGTTTTAGGAGTCCAGTCAAGGCAAGAAGTTCACCACATCATCCAAATTATTGATATGAGTGATAAAAAAAAGTGATCGTTTGTTTATAAAATATGCAGGCAACAAAATGTATCTTATTGCAACACATTACAAAATGCAGACACACTTTTTTATTAACTTTGAAACCCTATTTAGTCGTTTAATGTCACAAATGTAATGGTTTTGTAAGATTAAGTGTAACAGGAGCTGAACACCTAATAACAAAGAACAAGTCAAACTGAAATAACAAGTATTTCCCTTCCACACAATCCTTAAGAAAAACATACAGGTTACAATTTTTAATGTCCAAGACTGACTTTCTCAGTTCTGTGGATTAAAAAAAATATGTATTTTAACCAACATAAAAAGTTATTCTTATGAAAAAAAATCTAAAACGGAAGAAAAAAACCTACCTTTTACGATTAACATCGGATGAGGAGCGAAATGTCTTCTGTTACAAATTAAGTCCAGTTGTTTTTAGATTGAACATTTTTTTAATATATCATGTCATGGATGAATGAGAATCTTCACCAGCATACAATAAACATGGTAAACTCAAGTTTAAAGTAGAGATTTGTTTTTAACACATCTAAGAAAAATATTCTGTTTACTTTATTTACAAATGTAAACCCTCTGTTATAACAGATTCTTAGATTAAAACATGTATAAAAGTAAAATAAAATAAAGTGAAAGTAGCAGGAAGTTACATTTTATCAGGACAAATGTGTGTGGCAGATATACCATGAAATACAATTTAGTAAAACCTTATATTATACTCTGATGCATGCTCAATAATCCAGGTAGAAAAATCCAAAAAAGTTCAATCTGGTCCTCTGGACATTCAAAAAAACAAAAAACAAAACAAAGCAAAAAAATCTAGAAACGATTCTCTCTCTCTCAGTCTCTCTCATCCAAGAGACTGAGGAAGTCTCTTGGATGAGAGACGAAACGTTTCTAGATTTTTTTGCTTTGTTTTGTTTTTTGTTGTTTTGAATGTCCAGAGGACCAGATTGAACTTTTTTGGACTTATATTATACTATTGTACATAGTTACCATAATGTATGTATGTATGTATATATATATATATATGTATGTGTGTATATA
>NC_056508.1:35774811-35818253 GCF_014905685.2 Nematolebias whitei | reverse complement strand
TATATATATATATATGTGTGTATATATATATATATATATATATATATGTGTATATATATATATATAAATATATATGTGTATATATATATTTATATACATCCATGTTTTTGCTCTTTCTTTTGCACCGTACAGCTCTTCCTATGAACACTCATTTGTTTCAATCAGACAGCTGGCACCTCCTATAGGGGGTGGGGTGAATGTTTGCAGAGAAGACCCAGCTGCAGTCCAGATCAGAGTCATTGGTTTGGTCCTCGTCTCCAGGACCGTCGGACTCCCAGAGGAACGAGCACAAGGACAATTGCATGACTCATCTGGCCTCCTGGTCCCCCTGCATTAATAATTATTCCAATTAAATATAAATGCACAGATGCTCTTTTTAAAAGCTCCCTTTAATGCATCATTGCAGGGTGTTGGATAACAAAATCTTCTCAAAGTTGAACATGTGTAACATTAAAAAAAGAAATTATGCAAGGTCATCAAAATTCTGTCTAGCTTTAAGAGACAACCATATCTTGCAGAGTATGAAAAGTAGTGATAATGACAGGAGAAAAGGTCCCTTTGAATGAAAGTCACTTTTTTTTTTAATCCATCTTGCATTTGAAAGGTCTATTTATCTTACCCTGCTGAGATAGTGACAGCCGTTTTACATTTTCTATACATCTTTCTTGGTCTGACATTTTCCTAGGGGACTGCATCAAAAAGCAATTGACTGCAGAAATGCTTTTTATGCTTCATAAGACTAGAAAAAAAAAAGTTTGATCATATGTAGCATTCTGAAGGGCCCTAAGGACAGTAACATTACTGCTGTAAGGTAACAGAAGGCTCAGAAATGGTTTTCATACAAGTATCTGTCCTGTAAGGTCCATTTTCTTCTTATTCTTTAACAGTACAATCTTTACAGCAGAGCACACAATGACTGTCACTTCCACTATCTCCCACTTGAACATAAAAAACCTTTTGAGCTGCTGTGGTTCAGAATTTACTCTCTGTAGGTGCGTCAGATTTTAAACTCTATTTATGGAAATGTTCTTCAGGCAGAGCACTAATCAGTTTGACTCAGTGTGTACCCATCTGACTTATTAAGAGAAGTTAATAACGTTTGTTTGATGTGAAAATGGATGGAGAAAAACAAAAGTAAGGCAGTTGCAAAGCAGCTCTTATTCAAATGAACTCTGTTGTCATGACATTGAAACAGTAGAGATGCCACAGATAAGCGAGCTACTGCATGCTGTGTGAACGACTGATGTTAGACACAGTCAGAGGCGTGTAAAAACGCAAAGATTAACAAAGTCCATGCTCAATAATCCAGGTATACAATCCAACATTTTCAGTCAGGTCATCTGGACAGTTTCTTTTTTTTTGTGCTGAAATGTTCCTCCTTTGATCCGGAAGGCTTCATCAGTCAAGGAAACGCACAACAAAACTGATTCTCCCCCCAACAGTTTACTCCAAAGTGGAACAAACCAGTTTTGTTTGTGATAAGATGGTCTCTTTGGTACGCCCCTCCTCCATTGCCAGCCCTCTTCCTTATTGACAGTCATGTCAAACTGGTTGAAAACAACAAAGTCCATGCTCAATAATCCAGGATCTGATGAAGCCTTCCGGATCAAAGGCGAAACGTTTCAGCACAAAAAAAAAAAAGAAACTGTCCAGATGACCTGACTGAAAAATGTTGGACAATCAAAGATTGTTGTTTTTGATTCAGCTGCTGATTTCTGCTGAGGTCGCCACAGTGAGCAAACTCACATTTAAGATTTGGAAATTGTTGTACCCCAGCCATGCTCCACGGAAATATTCAGGAAGTCCTTTGTCCCTCAAACCATCACACTGTTCATCTCCTCCCCGTACAGTAATAATAGGGCTTTGTAAATCTGCGGTACCCTGGACACTTGTATGTATGTATATATACATGTACTTATGCATATGTATGTACATGTGCATGCTTAGATGTGTATGTATGTGTATGTACAGGTATGTCCTATATTAGGACTATTAGTCCTGCATGGTATGTATGTATAGATATATAGGTTAATCATGAATGTAGTACTCCTTACCACCTTGTGCATGTGCATATTTTCTTTTTTCAAATTTGTGTATTCTGCTTCTTTTTTGAGGATTTCATATGTTTGTTTTTTTTCTTCTGTATAATTAGAACATGCTGTCGAATGCTTCGAATTTCCCCCTGGGATTAATAAAGTGTCTATCTACACATTTTGCCCTTCCTGATGCAACCTGGGCTCAAATCTGCAACCTCAGGATTACAAGACTGCAGCACTGACCACCGACCTTCCACAGTCCCCAAAAATACAGTTACATATGAGAAAGCAGCATTAAAATAAAGTTACAAGACCTATTTCAATAACAGTTCTAGAAATTTTTGATAGAACTGGAGTCGCATCATAAAATCCTAAATGACGCTGCAATGTTACACATAACAGTTGCATGACATAAAATGGACTTTAGTAAATTAATCTATTGTCTTTACAATTACCCTAAAGTTGATTTTAGCCTCCACCTGTAACTTTGACCAGTCAGTTAGTCAATCTAAAAGAAAACTAAATAATTTAATGGTTATAAAAACTGCCTTGGTAAATCAAACACACAGTGGGAAACTGCACCACCTGGTGGTGGATGGGTTAAATGCAGAGACTAATTTCGCCATTGTATGGAAACATACAGTGCTGACATTGTGATGACATTATTATTATTATTAAACACTGAAACGATTTAATTGTATTTTTTGTAAACAAAATGACGTCATCTAGGATGATTTTTCTTTGTTGAAACGTTTCATCTTTTATCAAAAAGACTTCGTCAGTCTGAGGCGTTGCAACAAACTCATAAATAACTCGTTCTCATGGATCAACCAGTTTGCTGGTGAAAGACAAACTAGTTGTGCACACCTTTAGCTTGTTAGATTTATCTATCTGGATTATTGAGCATCAGATAAGAACACAAATGGCTCTTGGTTAAATGAAACACAAAATTAGAAATGAGTACAGGAAGTGGTTTATTTTTTTATTTGATTTTTTGTTTGTTTGTTTGTTTGCTTCAGGAAGTTGTTTCTTTTATGCTCAGTATAGCGTGTCATTTCAGATGAAGAAAATTGAGTCTTTCTACTAACATGAATACTCCGAACTCTTTCAAAAGTACTCGGAACATTCACGCAGCTGTTCATTGTTGAAGACCACGTGAAATTAAAATATCTTGGCTGCTTTGGGTTTTCCGGAGTGACTCTACAGGATTTATATGTCTGAATTTGGTCTACTGGATCCACGTGAGCAAATACCTAAACTGACATTTACAGATCTCCCTGCAGGTATCTCAGAGTTTTAACTCTCATGGAGAGATATAACTGGCTGAATTACTCAAGAATCACCAGAGACTTGACATTTCATTTTCTTCAAACAACCAAAGATAAACTGCCCTTCATCCATCATCTCTTAAGTGCTGACCGCTTTCCTTCTTTCTGCATCTAAAATAAAATTGTGTATATGACACAGCTACAATTATGCTTCACACAATGGAGGGTGAGTTGTCTCATTTGCCAGGCATACTGTAAAGCTAGAAGTTTTTTTTTTATATATATTTAAGAAACCATTGCACACCATCCATTATATTAATCACAAAAAATCTAAAACAACCAGCATCAATTCATGGAATAGACTGATTAATTTTACCCATCTACAAGACAGCTTGCAGCATATTCTCAGTCCTGCTGTGTGGGAGGACTTCCATCATCCAGACAAACGTAATGAACCAGGCTAATTACCTCTGAAAGTTGTGGATCTTTCCCCCCAGAAACTATTGTCCATCACAGCCTGAATGATGCAATGGAGAGTCATACCTGCTGCAGCATACAGACTTGTCTCCTGATAGAGGCAGCTTTGTCTTTGTTATAACCCTCAGAGTGCTGAGGGCAAACACTTTACTACTGGTCATGGGAAATGTTGTGTCAAGCTTGTTTTGACAATCCAGTTGTTAAAAAATCTCAGATGGATGTTAAAGTGAGCTTTGGTGTCAATTTACACAAGTGGCCCTTCGTCCATCTTAAATAAAGACCAGATGTGAAAAACTGTCTTAACATATTCTTCTATCTGTAAAGACTTTTGAAGGCTTGTTAAACTGGTTCTTCATCACTGTGTAATGTTCTGTTTGTTCAGACAGCTTTCTCCAAGTCAAGTCATGGTAACTCTAGCATTCATTCATTTCAAAATGAATGAAGCTACTGTGCTTTTGAGAACAAAGAAAACTTCTGCAATCAAATCATACATCCAGTTCAGTTTTTATGATGCATTCAATTCATATACAGTATTTTATGAAATGCCAATTAGTCCTGTATAACTTTTATAGATTTTTGGACTTGTTGCATGAATTTTCAAACCTTTACATAACCCCCTCTATAAACAATGTTTAATTTAACTTCATTCATAGCAGCTCCGCCCTATAAGTCGCATCAGTCCATATTTGTCTAATAAAGTAGAAAAATCCATAAATATGTTGCTTCGCCGTATACGTCACATCTATTATGCGTCACCGCTGACAACCCAGAAATGTGAGCCGGTGTTGTGCCAAAAATCGATGGGCTGCCAAATGACGGCCGTGGGAGCGTGCACGGGAGGACTTTAACAAGAATTTAACAAGATTAACACTTAAAAACAAGTGCAACTTATAGGGCGGAAATCGCGGCAAAAATGTGTGCCCAAGAAAAGTCCCTATAAGGTCTGTGTTTACACAAGTGGTTGCAGAATTACTGAGTGACAGGATCAGTGTTGGTAAAGAGTGGAACGTGGAAAAATAAACATTGTGCCTGCGGAAATTGTGCAGCATCGGCTGCCCACACTTCTCACTCACACACAAACTCAGTTCTGTGACTACCTCCCTGTCTAGCTCAGAGGCATAACAGCAACTGGTTTCTCAAAGAAACTGTTAAAAACTTCTTATAAAAAGGTCATCTAGTTCTATACATCTTCATCATCTTCTCACTACCTCCAATTGTGTGTGTGGCAGTAACTTATTTGAGCAAATTTTGACAATATGTTCATAATATCAAAACATTTGACTTGTTGATAAACGTATTGATAGTAAGTGCCTTTTTGTTTTTAGTGCTGAGCATGTTAGTATTTATCATTAAGTCCCCCATGAGTTAGGACTGACAGCCTTCTGGTGCACCTTCCAGCATTAGCATCACTAACGTTTGGATGGCTAGGCAGCTGGAAAGTGATGGCCAATTTCAGCATGTAAATGGGGTGAGTAAAGGCACAGGGGGCCGGTGATGACAGTTAATGTGTTAATGTCATTCAAACACACACTTTTTGTATGGCACGTTCTTGTTCCAGGGGAGGTGGGTGGCATAAACTAGAGGATGGTTAAACAATTGGCTGCCTCGTTAGCTAAATCCCAAAAGTGTGGCATGCATATATATGTAAACAGATACACAAAAACACTTTGTCCATTGATTTCTCTCTTCTGTTTGTACTCCCTCTCTCTCAAGCACACACACACACACACACAAATATCCAGACATATCCACTGACACAAGCATTACGCTGGCTTGTACAAAGAAAAGGCCAGCACACAAAGCCAATGCTCAGGAGGGTACACACTCCATCCAATAGACTAATTAACATCTCCCATTTACACCAGCCAGCTCTCTCTCTGGTGCTCCAGTTAGCTTTGGATGATTTTACACAATACAACAGAATGTGTCACGATGAACGGCCGTGTCTAAACAACATCTGAGCTGCTCAGCTAAAGCCAAGCTAATGACTGCAATTAGTCTCATTAGATTCCAAGCTGAGGCCTCAGCTGGTGTAAAGTTGAATGAGCATTTCATGCGTTTTCCACATGGCTCACTGCATAAAAATTTGGGAGAACTGATTTTGCCGGTTGTTTATGCAACAGCTTAAAAACAAACAGCATATTGAAATCTAATCTCCTTATTTATTTTGATCTGCCTCAAACCATCAACTCATTACTGATTCAGAGATATGGAGATTCTAGGATAATTACAGGACTGTGCTCAGAGCTATTTGATAAAGCTGAAAAAATAATTTAAGTAACAACTTATGTATAAAGTATTTTATTTTCCATCCATCCATCCATTATATTTACCCGCTTCTTCCTTTTGGGGTCGCGGGGGTCACTGGAGCCCCTATCCAGCAGTGTGCAAGAGGCGGGGTACACCCTGGACAGGTCTCCAGTCCATCAAATCAGTGCAGTTTATTTATATAGTGCCAAGTCACAACAGAAGTCATCTCAGGGCACTGAACAAAAGATGGGGTAGAGGTAGGGCAGCCGACTTGGGACCCAAAAGTCCCAGGTTCATTCCCCAGCCATTCCCACATGTCGTGGTGTCTCTGAGCAAGATACCTAATCCCTAATTGCTCCCTGGGATCTTGCATAGCTGCCCATTGCTCCACCTGGGTGTATCCCAGGTGTGATGGGTTAAAAACAGAGAACTAATTTTGCAATTGTATGGGAACATACAATGATGACAACACATAGCACTTTAATGTTATTTATAAAAGTAAGTTAATAACATTAATTATCTGAGAAGCAGAATGCTTTGAGTTCATCGCAGACACTCGTCTTGAGCAAGCATGAAGGCAACAGTGGAAAGGAAAAACTCCCTCATGAGGAAGAAACCTTTAGCAGAACCAGACTCAGGACAAGCGGCCATCTGCTTCGACCGGCTGGGTTTGAGAGGAACAGATACACAATGGCAGGTCGAGAATCACATGTTAAGAAAGAAATAATATAAAATGAAAACTATTCAATTTTAACCAAAAAAGTCCATGCTCAATATTCAATTTTAACAATTAATTTTAAGAAATGAGGTCAATTTGTCCTCTAGTGGTCTAAGCCTATGGCAACATAACAACCAACCCTAACTATAGGATTTATCAAAAAGGAAAGTCTTAAACACAGTCTTAAAACTGAACAATGTGTCAGCCTTATGAACAGAAACTGGAAGTTGGTTCCACAAGAGAGGAGTCTGATAATTGAAACATCTTTCTCCCATTCTGCTTTTGGAAACTCTAGGAACCGCAAGTAAACCTGCAGTCTGAGAGCAAAGTGCTCTGTTAGGAAAAATATGGTATAATAAGTTATCTAATATAAGACAGAGCTAGGTTGTTGAGAGCTTTTATAAGTTAGAAGTATGATTTTGAATTAAATTCTGGATTTGACAGGGAGTCAATGGAGAGAAGCTAAAACTGGAGAGATATGATCTCTCCTACTAACTCCAGTTAAGATTCTGGCAGCAGCATTTTGGATCAACTGAAGACGTTTTAAAGAAGTATTTGGACACCCAGATAATAAACCATTGCAATAGTCCAGTCTAGATGTGACAAATGAATGAACCAGTTTTTCTGCATCATTTTTAGATAAGATGTTTCTAATTTTAGTGATATTACGCAGATGGAAGAAGGCAGCTCTGGTAATGTTTCGGTTAAGGTAACGGTTCTGGTAACATCACAGGGACACATAGAGACAAATGAGGAAAAGAACAACCATTCACTCTCCCACTCACACCTAGGGACAAGTTAGCGATACCAATCAGCTTAATATGCATGTTTTAGGTGTGTGGGAGGAAACTGAAGTACCTGGAGAAAACCCACAAACGCACAGAGAAAACATGCAAACTCCACCCAGAAAGGCCGTCGGCCGGGATTTGATTCGGCGACCTTCTCACTGAGATGCTGCAGCTCTACCAACTGATCCATTGTGCAACCCGCTGTTTTATTTTCCAATATAATAAAATATTTATGACAAAAAAAAAATATCACACAATGTGAAAAATTGCACTAAATGTTTTTCAATTGCCACTTCAGCAAGGCTAATTAAGAAATAATATTGTGACATGTTAACAGTTGTGATCAGACTAAATCATGTTCTTCCATTAAATCTCAGTATAATGATGTTGCAGTAAATGCTACAGTCTGTCAACTTTTGATGGTTTTTAATCTCTGATCAGTTTAAAAATACTTCCAGTCAGACTTTTATATGTTTTGGGGAGTGATTTACATAGAGCATTTAATTTACATGCCAAACATTGTTTTTGTAGAGGATAATTATTTCTTGTTCTGAAACATTTTTTGCCAACTTGCCCAAAAACTCTCACTAAACAAATCTTTTACCTATGGTACCTCAAGTGGCTGCTGTTTTGTAATTTTTAATTTTATTTTTATAAATTAGAATTTGGAAGGAGGTGATCATAACCTCAAGGGTAAAATAGTAAAATAAAATAAAAATATGTGGTTTCTTGGCACTAACTGAAAAAGTGTGATTTCTATCCTACCTGTAAACCTAAACATCATAAGGAAATAAAGTGTTACTGTTCCTATCAATATTTAATCTGTGTTTATTTGTTAATAAGCAGCCAGGTATGTTAAAAAACAAAGAAAAATAAAGAGTATGTCATTTTACTGTGAACAACAATATCACCAAAGTATAATTTTACCAGAAGTAAGAAAGACGGTCTTCAGAAAACAAATGTGAGGAAACATCATTAGAAAGAAGCCGCCAACTGAAAGAAGCAGATGAGTTTCTTTATATGTCATATGAGTTATAGAGCACTTTAACATTTGCCGTTGTAAAAACATCAGGACATTACTCTCAGTGTTGAACTAAATAGTGAATTATGTAGTTCTGAGATCTGTAAGAACCTCCTGTTCAGAACATGCTGTTTACAACAAAACAAGGAACAAAGGCACATTGAATCTGAATACAACAATAAAGAAACACTGTTCCTCCTGAACTGTTGCCTTTAGAACAATTTTCTGCCTATTCACCCCAGATTTCTACTGATACCCATTCTGCTAGAAATAATCTCCATTGTTATCAATCATTCTTTCTTGGAAAGTCAAGAAAAACTAGCTCATGCACTGACCGGCTGTGAGGAACCTTACTTATGACAGAGAGGATGTTCTCCGCTGCGACATTAGTCTTAACACAAACACGTCAGCATCTGTCATCACCAACAGTTAAATTATACATGTAGCTTTTGGGATGCTCGTCACGCCCAGTCTCTTCATCATTGATGCTGGGTGGAGCGAAAGGTGTTGGAGAAACAAGGACAGCCTCTAACAAACCAAAATTACCACTCTTAAAGAGAAATGCCTGTCCACAAGGGTGAACCCACTTTTTAAAGGCTCTGAATGAAAGCTTCTGGAGATCGTGTGGAAAACCTGAGTATGGCTAGGTTAAGCATACTACCACATATTTCAGTAAGATTAAGGGCATCTGTCAATTTCACTGATCATTTGTATCAGATTATGAGATTAACTGTAAATGTTTGTCTTGACAAACACAGCCTCACAGCCTCCAAGTAGTGAGCTGCTGCAGAAGCTTGCACTATCCTAACGGGTCCCAAAAAAAGTCACAGTGACCCAGGGCTATGGGAACATTTCCCATCAGAAGCCTGTTACACCGCAAAGGCCATTTTACTCCCAGAATAGCAAATCTGCGGAAATGTAATCTTTGAAGTCTCAGCTAAAATAGCCTGACAGAGACTTTTTTCTGGTGGAGCAACACAAGGAAGCTAAATTTCAAATGACTTACATCAAAGGTTAAACGGGATAAGAAAATACTTTTAATTTGTGCTCTGAAGTGAATGGTAAGGACATGTTAGCTGACCTACAGCACGTTGCATTCTGAGAACATAAAACTAACATGAAAGCAGTGCATCTGCAACATTTGCTGTAATAAACAATAAGTCTATTATTACCAAGTGATGTGAACCCACGGTTTGTATTGATTATGTTTGGCAGTGCATTAGCTGCTATTAAAACTCCCGTAAGGTAATTAAAAAATATGTTTGAAGCAAATAATTTTATTGATATGTAAACCTCTTTGAAAAGCTTGAACCCAACACTGCAGAACACCACAACTGTGTATTAGAGTAGCAGAAATCCATTCAAGTGTCCTAACCCGCCAGCTGCTCTCTCGTTGCCTATTTATTTTATCAGTTCTCTCCTGCTCGTGATAATTAACAATTTGGTAAGGCCTAATCATTTAGACACAGGAACTGATTTGATTTAACCTTGATTTAACAGGAAGAAAGCCCCTGAGACGCAGGCAGGAGGTTTATATATTGGACACGAATAGTAAAAAGGCTGACAGAGAACCTGTGGGAATTTGATAACCACCATCAGCTGCACTCCCAATCTGGCAAGGTGTCAACACAAGAACAAATGATTGCTGCTGTCACAGGATAAGGACAAGGGGAGGTGGCGTGTCACCACATTTACACAATTGTTTACACACATCAGAAGACAAAAGCAGAAGCATATGTACAAGCAGGTATGGACAACCATCTGGACACCTCCAGCTTCACTCTTCTTCTGCACCACTGAGGACACCATCTGTTCAGGACCTCTGGTTACAAAGTAAGTTCTCATATCCGGTATAATATTCAGAGACAGTACATGAGGACAGAGATTTCAATTGTCTTTTTTCAAAATGAGTTTAGACTGTGGTGGTCAATATTTCTGTTTCTTTGAAAAGATAAATGAGTTTAAAATGAACAGACTAAAAGACAAATAGTTGTTTAATGTTAAATAAGAAGAGGTAATTTACTGATGTGGGTTTCACAGCAACTGACACATACAGGTGACCCAGCCAGGGTTGATCAGGATTGTTTCAAAGCATCTCTGCCACCTTGTTAAACCAGTGATTTTAAATCTATGGAGGCTACGATGAAGGGCTGCTAGATTAGAGATGTCTGCACTCAGTCTTACATTCTTGACTAACATATCCATAGAGCAGGGGTGAATGGATTAACTGACACATTTGAGTCAGAAGTGTGACATTTACAATTAAGAAATGCTTTGGACTCAGAAATATTGTGAGAAAAAAAACCCACTCCTTTTGTGTTTAGCTTGTATTGTAGAGAAAAAACTAAGGATGCACGATATTGGATTTTTGACCGATATCCGATATGCCAGTATGTTAAAAGATATTTGGCCAATAACCGATACCAATACCAATACTAATATTTTTCCCTAGACCTACATACAGAGACTACATAGCTTTTTCTGCAGTGGAATTAAAATACTACATTATGCTGCATGGTCTTTGTCAATTTGGCTGCTACCAAATGTAGATGTCAATAAGGGGGCTGAAAATAATGCAACATTTCAACTTCGATTATGTTTAATGTCAAATTTATAACATTCATTCATGACATTTACTCTAACACGATGACAACACTCGGACAGACATACAAAAACAGTGCATATATATATATATATATATATATATATATATATATATATATATATAATGTGTGTGTGTGTGTGTATGTATAAATATGTATATGTTTATGAACAGCACTGTTTAAATTGGTGTTATTTTGATGGAATGGCCGATGTCCAATATTTAACTTTATCGCTAATATCGGCCGATACAATACATGCCGATAATATTGTGCATCCATAGTAAAAATAGAAATGTAGCTACTACAAAAGAAAGAAGGATACACAAATTTTCAAAATGGAACTCAAGTCTTTTTCATTAATTCACGAGTGGTTTTATTTTAACAAAATATGCATTTGACTGGTGTCTCTGGGCTTCTGCATGACATTGTTTATTTAAAAAGAATGAAAATAGCATACTAAATCAAAATCTAAAGACAGTTTTGAACAAAACACAAAACATAACTGAACATCTTTCAGCTTCCTATGGTTTATTTTTTATTTTCTTATTGAACTGCACTCATTTCCTCTGACTTCAAGCTCAGGGATTTAACAGTTTAATACATTTTCTAAAACTCAACTACAGCATCAAATTGATTTTCTTAAACATTAAAGAGAATTATTGCAGAGACTAAAACAAAAGTCTACATTTGAATCTATTTGAAAATAATGTCCCTAAAGCTAAAATCAATGCTCTTTTTATAGGAGTTTTTTTTTGTGCATATTTTCTTCCCAACCTGTACAGATCATGCAGGAGAATTACTGCTGAAATGTCAATACACAAATATGAAAGACTAGGATTATAGATAATTTCCTACTTTAAAAATCTTAAAGCATGTGGTGACACTGAAAAGGTGAGCTCAATTAACACAGATAAATTAAAGTAAGCAGATAAATAGGTACACATATGACAGCCTTGAAGAACCCTGAAACAAAAGTAGCTTTACAGATCTGAATTCAATTAGGAGCAAAGACTGCACTGGATCCCGTTTATCAGTTTAACTCTTATGGATGGCTGAGGGTTAATGGGTTTGACACGACAGTCGTATTGTATTAGGTGCAGCTGAACGTTTATGCTTTTCTCCAACTGGATCATTTCTAAAAGTGAGCATCAAACAGTAGCAGAGTTTGAGTCATGATCAGTGATTGGTCACTTTCGTTTGTACACAAATCAGCAGAGGACTAATGGATCAATGTGTTCGCTGGTGACACCAGTTTCATTGAGGATCAGGACAGCTGGCCTCAATGTTCTCAATACGTCCGCTTCAGGCTCATCCCAATAAAAAAAATTAAAAAAAACCTCTCTCTCAGCTGGTGCACAGAAAACAATGCTGCACAAACAAACTCTTCAGGACCCAACTGATACTTTCCACTTTATCACTATTTTAAAATAAGAAGGCATTTCCCAGTCCCCCCAATGGTTTGTGTCCATTTGGGTTGTCACTGCCATTCCCCAAACACACTGCAGTTACTGTAGCTCCAGTAAAAAAATAAAATAAATCAGAACAATGGTATTGGTATTAGTGTCGGTCAGTCGTTACCTTCATCTGCTCCCATTTTTCCAGGTTTGGGGCTTATGCATATCCAACGTGGCAACCGGTCAACAACACTACGGCGTGATGAACAGTCCGTCATCCCTGCTCCTTTCTTCCTCCCTTCACTCTGCTCTCTGCCTCTTGCTGGAGCTGTTTGCTCAGCTGTTCCCCTCTCTGACCGCATTTATCCCAGATGAGCGGCGCAGCTTACACCGTTAATCTGTGTGTGGCTATGTGTGCGCCTGGGTGTGTGTGTGAGTCTCCATTCAAAGCATCCTCTCATTGCCCCTCTGGTGACCATATAAAGACACGCCCTGATCAACGGACACACACAAAGGAGACAGACAGCACTCATGGGTAGACATTAAGTGGAGGCCACTTAGACCATGTTTGAGGTTCATAAAATATTTTGGGGTATAAGTTAAGGTTTAAATCTTACAGTCAGCAATGCCTGCCCTCCTTGATACCCATCTTCCTGCAGTAATACTTCATAAAAGTATGAGAACATCAACGCGCTTGTGAATCTTGCTTGATTAAATGGTTGTTAACCTGAAAGTGGTAAAAGATTAGTACTGTATGTCTTATACAGTATATAAAAAAATAACATATGGCATAGTTTAAACTAAATATTGAAACATTGAAATAAAGTTTCAACAAAGTTTGAAGACATACATTAAAAAACTGATTGTAGACTGACAGAAGAACAGAATATATAAAACTGAGATTAGTAGACTGTAAATAAGAGGGCTCACAAAATCAATCCCACATATATTTTGTCACTTGGATTTGTCTGGAATAAACATTTTAAACAAAATATTTTCATTATAAAAGGTTATATATATATATATATATATATATATATATATATATATATATATACATATATATATAATAATCTTTATTAAAGCAAATGTCAAGTATACAACAAACGAATGACTGGAGTATACAGATGAACATAACACTTATATGAACAAACAACCAGAGGTGTTTTTTTTTTAAACAAATATTTGCAAAGATTTACAGATAGAAATTGTCCTAAGGGCCTTTTTGTTGGTAGAGTCTGTTATTAGCTTTACATATAATTCCACATCCTTAATAAAATGAAGAAATCATGGCGTTTTGTTAGTAAATTTACATTTATGAATAAAAATTTGGCCAAAAGAATTAGCAAGTTTATTATAAAAAAAAAACATTTAGCATCCTTTCTGGGGAATTATAAAAGGTTATTCATTGTGCAACATATAACTGTAATAAGCACGATTCATCCTTTATGTTTTCAGAGGATCAACTTTTATCTTGGTCTTGCTGCATATACACATCTTCTCACCCTAATCCGCATGTTAAATAGAAAAGATATATAAAAAAATAAAGACCATAAACAAATTTGTGTTTGTAGCAATAATCAAAAACAAAGGGGGACTTCTTCCATCTTACATTTAAAGTAAATAATAAACAGATGTTTAAAAATCCCATTTGAATTTGAAAATGAGTTTGGTCCCATTCATAAGGTAAACTGCCACTCATCTTTAACCTGGAAGGATACAATATTCAACGATGCTTGGCTCCAGCATCTGGCAGTACGACACTGCAGTGATTAGCTCTGTTGAACGTACTGAGCTTTTATCTCAGCTGCAGGTCCTTCCTGTGCACACAGCTGAGTAATCCAGGTTTTTTTTTTCCTCTACAGTCTAAAAACATGCATTTTAGAATTATTTAGCTATTATGATTGAACTTTTGGTGTGAATTTGTGCACACATTGTTGTTCTGCCAGCCTGTCTTTGTCTTTGTGTTGGTTCTGTGATGGACTGTTGTCTTAGTGTTACTTCACCTCTTACCTGTTGGATGCTGGAGAAAAGCCCCAGCTCCGCCCTGACCTTAAAATTAAGTGGGTACAAAAAATAGATGAACGGATGGAAGGCTTAATACGAAAGTTTCTCTCAGCTGCTCCCTTCGGCAGGGGTTTGCTACAGCGAGTGAACTCACATGAAAGATTTGGCAACTGTTTTATGTCAGATGCTCTTCCTGATGCGACCTGGGCTTGAACCAGCAGCCCCCAGCATTACAAGGCTGCAGCACTTAACCACTACTTTTATTTAGTGACGCCTGAGTTTATGAAGGAAGCTGCAGATTCACTTCATTTTTCACATTAGTATAAATTAGAGCTTAATATTGATGCTGACTGGGGAATAAGAGTTGTTAGAATTAGGGGTCAAAGGTAAAGGCATTCCTAAAATGAAAACATTTTCGTTAGCCATGTCATTTGAGTATGCATTTACCGAATTACATTTACATTTAAGTGCAACACGTGATGTGTAACGGCGAATGATTTGGGCGTATGGTACAAATATGGAACATGGTTTAATGTCTGTTAAGTCTGTCTTCTGTTCTGGCCCAGGGGTTCCCAAACGTTTCCATGCCATGGCCCCCCAAACAGCATTAGCGTCTGGCTGAGCCCCCCCCCCCTCGCAAACACATAAACAATGATACAAAATATGTAAATAAACATAATATTTTAGAATGTTTTAACTTTTATTCACTATATTCATTTAATTATTACAGCTGCTGGGCATAAAAATGTCAACATGTTTTAAACACTGTACTATATTCCCACTAAAAAAACAACTTTTCAACAAACTGTTGACCAGAAGAACAAAACAAAAGAAATCTAACCTCTCTCAAGCGTGTTTATCTGGAAATGACAGATACAGATTGCCCTAGTGGGCAATTTTTATTATTATCATTACTATTTTTTTTATCTTCTCTCCAGCTTTCTGGGGCTTCCCTAGCACTCCCTGACGGCCTCCCAGGGGTCCACGGCCCCCACTTTGAAAAACACTGTTCTGGCCCACAGACTAAGGCTAAGTGTGTGTGTCTGTCAGTAAGAAAGACAAAAGATGCATCTCTGCTCCTGGATAAAAAGAGACATACTGTGTCTGATTTGAGGAACTTTACTATAAATTTCACAAATAAAAACAACACATCTCTTCTCTTCTGCTAAAGATATCTATGTATCGCTTCATGCAAAGAAAACTCTACAATCACAGTTTCTGTTAAAGCCTTAAACGCCGTTCTTCTGTCAGTGTTTGCAAAACAACATCACAGTACATGGTGCATCACTTTCCCACAGCTGTATGTATTCTGCATTTTTTCTTTTATAAACCCTTTAAAGTCGAGATAAAATCCCCACCACTCACCCACAGCGGCCTCTGTGAAACAAATAGCTCCTCCTACACCTCTGTGAGAAAACATTATGCCTTGACTGAGATTTATGCCACCAAGGATAAATAATAAAAAAACGAGCAGCAGGCAGCTATAGGAGCTTTGTTTTTCTAAACACTGGCTGTTTTGCTATCCATCACTTCTGCAAAAAGGATGCTGAACTGCTTCTGTAACTCCAAGGCCACACAGCCACTGCTCAGTCAGAGCTCGCTGCTGCGAGGTGTAGATGTAACGGCAACTTTATTAGATTATTTCACACTGACAGAAACAACCTCATTTATTGACTTCACAGAACAAGACTTATTAGAGATCGGAATAATGCCAGCCACTATGAACACATTGAGTAGTCGCAGAGGTTTCAAAACATTCTTAATTTCTAAAATATGTAACCACAATCTGTTATTGTGTTAGCAAAATAATCAAATATGTATAGGGAAAAACATTAAGTAGCTTTCTAAGAAATGTACACAAAAAAGGTCATAGGACAACCAAACACTCTGACTCTTTCATAGAGGTATTGTCTTCTGATTTGTGATGCAGTTCTCTGTTTTTATTCATACGTGATCATTTAGAAATAAACTGGATCCAAATCAATGCAGTAAAACCATCAGAATCATCTTTTTTGCTTTCAGGTGTTCTTCAGCATCAGAATGTGCCATGAACATTATCTTTAAGACATATTTCCAACCATTTTAAAAAGAAAAGACACTCAGTGGTGCATGCAGCCTCAAGAAAAGAATAAATAAATAAAATAGCTGCAAAGGTGCAACCACTGTTACTTATTTAAAAAAAAAACATACAAAAATAAAGCAGGGGTCACATGCTAGTACGTTTCTGGTGCAAACAGTTTCTGATGAAATTCTGAAAAAAACTCCTACAAGTATTGTAACTTTAAATAAATAAATAAATAACAGTAAGATAGGGATATGCAAGTTGTTTTTTTTAACACCACAAATCAGATCAGGCAAAAAACGATGACAGCATTTCCAGAATGCCACATTGTGTGAAATATTTTATTTGAACATTTTCCACTTTACGGGCTCAGAACATTAAAGAATATCTGAACAAGGCAACCTTCTTCTGTAAATGTTATTCTTCTTTCCTCTCTTTTCTGGTCCTAGTGTTTCTTCCATGTTTGATACATTCAGACAAACCCTGCCGCCCACACACACCATCAAGTCTTTTAGGAGATTTATGAATACAAAGTAGATTTTTATCTTTTCTAATATTAGGTTTGAACTTTCACAATTGTTGATCCACAAAAAAATTCAAAGTAAACATATCTGATGTCATATAGTCGTCTTCAAAAAGATGCAAAATACTCTTTGTTCTTACCTCTTTGAAAAAAAAAACACATTTTCATTTTGCATGCTTTCTCTTCCTCACTTGCACTCATTTTTATTGAATTTCCTAATGTATAGATACTTCAATAATTTGAGGTATTTAAAACCTGCAAAGGTTTTAGAAACTATCTTAAAGGCAGATCAACCAGCCCTTCACCTGTTAAATATATTTCATCTCTTGCAGCAAACCAGCACCACACCCGCATGTTTTTCCTCTGCACGTCTCTTGAGCTTCTGGTGCATTTATTAGCTGGAACTGCAGAGCCTTCCCAGTTTATCTCCTTCAAACTGCACACCAGACTGCATGGGACAATTTGGTTCCTTTATTTTGACACAACTTCAGCTCCTGACAGCAACAATGGGATGCAGACATAAATGTGGAGTCTTGGGAATTAGAGAAAAAAAGGCTGAACTGAACTTGTCAAAAAGAAAAACATTCATCATCTTGGCTGTCTACATGAAAGAGCACGAAGAACATTCTGTACGCTGCGGTTTGAGGGATGCTGTTTGGGCTACATGTATGAGAGGTGGGAAATGAATTTGTTGTTTTGAGTTCATAATAAACTTTTTATTCTATGTTTTATACATATAAAAATACACTGAAAATAAATCAACCTGCAAGTACAAGTTATTTTGTGATTATGCTGTATGTATAAATTATGAACACACCTTGAACTATCAACTAGACCAAGTTGATTGAATTAAGTCTTATTATAAGAAGTCTTTGCTTGAAGAAACAGTCAGCCTAATACGTGCGCATGCAGGTGAATGAAAAATTATTCTAATTACAAGAATAGGAAGGATGATTTATTGGAGCATGATAAAGTATTCCCTTAAAATTATACAGAATTCAGTGACATTTCTAACTGAAACAAACCAAGCTAAACCTTTCTGACACCTTTCATACTCTATAATAACTGAGCTATATTCTCCATATCCCACTCACCTAGAACATAAGTGGATTTTGGAAAAATTTGAAAAAATAAATAAATTAAAATAAAAACATTCCTCCTTTAATGTCGTTCTCTCACAATGATCGCTGTGCTTCTTAATTTCACTTAATTAGAGGGTTTTAATCCGTCACTTGAATTTTGACCATTTTGTTTAAAAATAAATTGGCTCAACACGTTTTCCCAATATATAAAATATTCATTATGGAAAAGCTGCTCTTAATCTGCCTGTTTTCATTTTAAATGTGTACCCCTATAGACGTTTTGTGCCAAGGTTGGTATAAACGGAGCCTCGGTGGGTGTGGGTGGAAGTAGACAATGAATGAATCTGCATGGCCTAAAATATAATAATGCAAGCACAATAATCAGCTTTGATTTTCAACAGTTGGTTTAACAAATTGCTGATTAATTTGTCACAAATACTGTGAGAATCTGGATCAGGTCCGTCCCTGAAACTGGTCCAACTCCCCACCTCCGGCATCCGTTTTTTTTTTTTTTCCCAGATGGAGAGGAAACTCGCTCTAAAATAAATCAAGAGATATAATTTCCGTTTACCAATTTAATGCTCATCAGGCAGGAGAAAGTTACAGCTTCAGCACTGAGGCATCCGTCCAACTCGTCTTAACCCGGCAGCGGAAGTCCCATCTAACAGAACGCCCCAGATTATATTGGCCCTTGGCTCCGCCTCCACTTCCGGGAGCACAGCCTATCAGGGTGACTATACCATACCATACCAATTTATTTATATAGCACTTAAAACAGCAACAAGGCCAACCAAAGTGCTGTACAAAAGAACTGTGTGACCTCATTGACCTTATCCATTTCTGATTATGAAAAATGGGTGAAAGTGCACATCTATCTACATAATGGAAGCCAACAAAATAAAAAGGACTCATCGGGTGTTGACCCTGGTAAGTTCACTCGGAGCAGCTGGGCACATCTCATCTGTACAAACCGGGCCAGAAACTAGTCTGACTTTGTGCAGAGAAGACCGGAGGTCTCAGTATGATAAAGTAGGATAACTCTAACAATACTCATAATTCAGTGAGTCCACAACTGAAAATGTGCGTATTTGTTATCTACAGCAAAAGTCCAAGTTTGTTGACATGCATAGATTATTAAAAGTTAATGAATAAGTTTCCACTGAATGAGTTGGGGAAATGATCCTGTCCTTCTCAAAAATCTTTTAAAGTGGATCCAGTGTGCAATGAGTTGAAAATTATCTTTTTCCATCATCAGTTAATAACAATGAGCAATTAAAGGCCACCAATCCTGCTGAGTTTTCTGTGAGCTAAAAATGTCAACTCATGATAATTTACACACATGTCACTGAAATATGAACATGTGTTACAGTTAACCCCTAATTAGGATTACGGTTATTCTCCGGTTCAGCATCTGCTGAAGAAACTCTGCTGCTACAGATAACTCTGTTTTGATGGTGACTGATGGCGGGGGAATATTGCTTGCAGTTCATCAATTTAACTTTGCACATTAGGAAGTTGAATTAGTTTCTAGGTGATTGTATCTATAGTAATTACAAAATGAGTAGATCTAAAGGGCGATGGGGGTTGGATGTCTTGGTGGATTAACCCTTTGATGCGTGTCCGCATCCAGAATGTAAACGTGATGCACGGGCAATAATTTGTTCAAGTAAGCGATCAGGACATTTTTAAAATACTCCTAAATTACCTTAAAACACACTTTAGATATCTAGTTAAAGAAAATGAATGCATTTGTACAAAATTATTACCAGAAACAGAAAACGGTAAAACTGACGATTAAAGTTTTCATTTGTGTATTGTAAGTTTTTGATCATTTCTTTTTCGTCCTTTCCTCTGTGCATCCCTCGCTTGAGTCTCCTCGCTAAATATCTGTTTCTTACTTCCTCTGCTCTCTCTCTATCTTCCCCCTTTTCCAATTTCCTTTTCTCTCATTTTGCCTTCCCACTGTTAGCTGCACTGCAGATTGAAGTAAACCCAGAAAATCCTCTTCATCACACAGAGCAAATACCATCTGCACTCCGTTTGCCCTCTGTCCCCCTTAACAGCCAGATACACCCTGTAGCATCCGGGACAGCAGTGGAAACTTTAAAAAAAAAAATAATCTGCAGAACGTAGGCACGAACAAGAAGCTGAGGGACAAAACGTCTGCTTCATGGATCTTTGAAGAGACGCAGCTAAATCTAATCACAGACGGATAATCATGTCTGCCCAAAGCAAACCAAACACAACATGTAGCTTATAAACTTCATTAATTAATCACAAAATGTAAAAAAGGGTTCAAACTTAAAAATATATAAGTATTTACCATAACAAATGTAGAGAGCTCCTAAATTGATTAATTGAGATTTAATAAAGTGCCACTGAAGATATTGAAGATTTAGCTTTTCTTCCCAGACGTGATTGTTACTGTCTGTGCAACAAATTAACACAGGTTCAGTGGTCTGTAGTTATTTAGACTTTTGTTGGGGGAAATTGCATGTAGAAAATGTAGAGTATGCTACATAAAAACTTTCACAAACCTTTTATCTGTTCATCCATCCATTATCTTTACTCTTCTCCTTTCAGAGTCACAGGGGAAGACTTTTTGTGACCTCCTATTCAACTACAGTAATTTCTTCCTGTAAGTTGCTTTTTGCAGCTAAACCACAAGGACCATTACCAGATTGCCAAGATGGTTTTGGCTGTTACATGGCTCAAGTATGTTATCTCAGGTTCTGGCCTGGATCTCAACTGCAGCTACTCTTTAAAGGTCTCAAAATAAGACTCCCACACCCGATCAGTCCAAATGTGGCCAGTTGTGCCAGTTCTGAACTCAGACTTGCAAGAGTTCACACAGCAAAAGCCTCAGAGGTTGACTCATCAAGAGAACGTGGATACCAGGTCACAGACTTCTAGAAGGAGAGTTACTGTCTTATCTTCATCTAAAAAAAATCATTTAACTGATCTTTCTGAGTTAAACTATATTCACAGCTTGTTTATTTTATGTTTTTGGATGAGAATCGACAAGGAATAGTCACTAATTCCTAATATGATGTCAAATAATAAAAACATTAAAAAAAATAAACATTTGCACTTAGCAAACTACCCTGCTTTGGAAAAAGCTAAACCTCCAGAGGCCATGTGAATAAAAGCTTGCTGTGCATTAGTGTGTCCTGGACAGTAGGTAATGTCACATTTCCTCTGCATCCAAGGACAATGTAGATTAAAAACAAGGATAATAACATTCCAGTAACATAAAATGGTTTGTTCATTAAAATAGAATATACATAAAAGCATTAAAGCAAAGGCTAAAACATATGAAGAGTAGCACTGAACATAATTACTCTGTTAAAAAAAAAACGAGGATTTTTTTCAGAATCAGAATAATTTTTATTATCATTGTACCGAAATACAGTGAGATTATGTTCGTACAGTCATCTGAAAGATGGGCGGAGTGCACGGTGCTGCTGCTCCTAAGAGCGCGGCCCCTTATTCTTTTAGATAGGAAAAGGGGAAAAGGCCATGAGGAGAGGATAGTGGTATTACAAAAAAGATCTCTTCACACCTTGTCCTTATCAGAACACCATTTAAAACATTAAAAAACTCTACCAGCAAGCACATTTATAAACTCATTACATATGCATTTGACGACAGGACGGTGAGATTTGTCCATGAAGCACTTCCAGATAGACATAGTCCTGTTAAGATGTTGGTGTCAGCCGGTGCAGTTCTAAGTTCTCGGGGGTGGGGGGGTTGCGATAGACAGAGCTTTCTTAGTTTACACATATCCCAGGAGAAATTTGATAAGTCGGCCTGTTTCGAGGCCAAATGGGGGAGTCCGATTCAGCCACAGTTGTTGATTTTTTTTCAGGCAGACTGTTATTTCTCATCAGCCTTGAGTTCTGCTGGTACTTTTAATCCAAAATGGCCAGATATGTGGGCATTCCACTGGTCCGTGCTTTTTAGCTGGTCGTCCCCAACATGCTGGTGAGTCCCAGAAGCCGTAAGTGGCCTGCAATTCTCACAAATCTCTTCTATCTTTGTTAAAATCAGGTCTCTCTTGTAAACAAGTCCCCGGGGCTCAGTGGGATTACCCTGTATAAATAAAGTTTGAATGAATGAAAAATCTTACAGTTTAGCTTGTAAATCAGCTGATTTTGAGTAACTGAAGCACAAACCAAACCTTCCGACAGGGTCGGCAGCTTTGCCATGGCTGAAACTGCTGCCACCGTCTTCTTTAATAGCCAGTAACCTAGGTATCTGCCGACGCCAAAAGTAGAAACCCTGCTATCATGATTCCAATATATTCATCGTTCTCCAGAGACAATATGTAAAGGCACATCAGATCCATGATGTATCCTGCTGCGTGCATCTCAGCAGGACATAAGGGTTCTCCAAGACTCTGTCCTTTTGTTGAAAAAATTTTATCGATTGCGTTGAAAGTCCAGCTGACCAGATCCATGACAGTAGTTTATGCTTTGGAAGATGTTTAAATAGGAGCTCCGATACACAAGACAGAGAGCGAAAAAGCAGGAGGACGGGAGAGGGAAGAAAGGTGTCCGTCGTGCATGAGAGCGAATGAGGAAATTATATTTTCTTCAATGAAAGAATTGTTCGGCCTTTTATTCTGATTTTTTTTTTTTTTTTTTTAAGTATACCAAAAGCATGATCACGAATGGCAACTTTTTCATTGAAGTACTTTCTATCCCTGCTGATGTTGCAACACCTGCACTTCTTTCTCTCTGCTGCTCACACTAATGTCAGAAACAAAAATGTAAAAAGCAAAAACAAAAAAAATTACTGTTTATCTTTCAAAAACAACGATGCAATTAATATTGAGTTTTACGACACAAAGCCAAAAGATACATTTAAAAATACGTGAGCAGCAAGGCCAGACACAGAGATTGCTGATCCCACACTAACCTGCCGTGGCCGACAAGTGCAAACGTTCTGCAAACTGCTAAATGCTGTGCAAACAGTTAAATGTGTCGCAAACAGTTAAACGTGCCACAAACAGCGAAACGTGCTGCAAACACATGGATGATGCAAACTCCAAAACAAAACCAAAAAAACAATGCTACAGAAAAACACTGCAAAAAACATTTTGCAATCACAGAAAATAGAAGAAAAAAATACAACCAACAAAACAAATGTAAAAACACGAAAACCCCCAAAACAACTGCAAGTAAGAAACGCTGCAAACTCACACCTCAAAACCAAAGTGCACTAGACCAGTAGGGGAACTCAACCAACAAGTCATATGGGACCAGACCTGCTTAAAGACATTATAGCTGAGCCACAGGCCAAAAAAGTTACTTTAGGAGTTTAATGTGCACCGAATACTTAAAGCTACAACCTATTTTATTGTAAAGATAAATGTTTTCTGGTTATTTTAAGCTTGGTTTTACAAAATTTGAGTGCAGAGGCTCGAGAAGAATAATTTACAGCAAAATCATAAATGTGACTGTTTTGGCTAGTACAGTACCAAAAGTATCTGAAGAACATATTGTGACAGCTTAATCTCTTTGCAGGGGTGTGGTCCCCCTACTGGTCTGGTGCACTTTGGTTTTGAAGCACGACTTTGCAGCAGTTCTTGCAGTTGTTTGGGGGGGGTTAGTGTTTTTGGTATTTGCAGCAGTTTTTTCTTTGCATTTGTTTTGTTGGTTGTATGTTTTTTTCTTCTGTCTATTGCAGATTTATTTTTTCTTTTGCAGTATTTTTATGTTGCATTTTTTTTTGTTTGTTTTGTTTTAGAATTTGCATCATTCATGTGTTTGCAGAGAGTTTCACCATTTACGTTGGCCACCATACCCATCAGATATTAATAATGTTGCGTTTAGATAACAAGTATGTCACAAATTTGAGCCAAAACTGGTTTCACCACAGGCACAAAAAAGCTAAAGAAATCTACCTCTTAGCTGTCGTCAGCTCGATTAAGCTGAAAACCAAGACTGTTGCCTTATACCACAGCTTTGCATGCAAAAATCAAGATCTGACCTAACGTTTACACTGATCTCACAGGGTGAAGAGAGGCCAAGTATACTCTGTGTGTGGGCAGGTGTCTGCATGTAATTACCAAAGTAGAATTGACTTGCACCTACAAACAAACAACTGTGGTGGTGGAGCTGAAAGGCATAAATAAAAGACAAAGCAGCTGGGTTCCCTCGTCTAAAATTAAGAACATTAATAATTAAAATGCGCAGTAAATAAGGGTGAGCTGGGGGTTTGGATGAAATATGTGATTGGAAGTTGTGTAGAGAAATAAGAGGAAAAATAGAATTAAAAAGCAAAGCTACAGCACAAGAAACAAATAAAAAATAAAAATACAACCCGTAGAATATATAAATAAAAATGAACCTGACCAGTGGCTTCAGATGTTATCAACCCATTAAATGGACGTTATTGTCCCTCCTACCTCCTAGAAGTTTTAAAGTTATGTTTGTATCGCTGATAGTGTCGCACATGGGTAAAACAGGAAATGCTTTTTTTTTATATCTTTATGTAACCCTTTTCCTAAACTTAACCCAGACCCTAAACTTAACCCCCAGACCCTTTACTCTGAACCAAGCCACATGAGCCTATTATTATCAGCGCTAACAACATACCTTTAAACCCACTAGGACAGTGGTCCCCAACCTTTATTGTGCCACAGACTGGTTTGATGTCAGACAATATTTTCACGGACCGCGGTGGGGTTGGGGGGAGGGGGTGTCTGGGGGTCCTCCCCAACAGAATTTTGAATAAAGTAGATGCCATTTCCTGCACTCTGGTGTATTTTACAAACATTTAAAACATTTTTCACTTCAAATAGTATTATAGTATTATATATAATATTATATCAAAGAGAGAATTTTTTGAGCAGAAACAAAAATGTGAAGCGACAACTCTGATGTGATATTAGGAAACTTGTTAAAATTGTAGTTTTATTTAGTTATAGTTTTATAGTCAATCTTAGTCAAGCAGGTTGAAAAATATGCAGTGTAATTCTTCAAAATGCACAGATACGGCTGCGCACCTCCACCTGTCTGCTCCAGACCACGTAGCTGAATTGCTTTGTTCTTCACCAGCAATGTAGAACTGATCTGCGCATGCGCCTGACGACCTGCGTCAAGAGCGAGTCACAGACTGATGTGGTAGAGAGAATCCGGTGATTTTTCAAAATAACATAAAAATTTTCCCCTTCTGTGCGGCCCGGTACCCATTGACCCACGGACTGGTACCGGTCCGCGGCCCAGGGGTTGAGGACCACTGCACTAGGAGGTCCAGGAGGGGCAGTCTGAACGCTACATATGGGGATGATAACTGATAATAGGCCATTTAATGGCTGACAACATTTGAAGCAGGTGACCTGACAGCTATGCAAAAACAACTTTTTAAAAAGAAGATAATAAACATGCTGGACTGTAGCTACATTGCACATGTACATATACAGAGTTCATGTGCACCATGGACATAAAAAGGTTTTAAAGTTGAATCTGGAAACGGCACAAAAATGTAGGAAATTTATGTCAAGTCAGAGACTTGTATTTGTGGTAAATCAAAAGAGGGTGGTCTTAGGACACTAATAAAAAAGAGCAGGATGAAAAAAAAGACCAAGTAACAAGCGTCCACAACATGTACAAAGACTGCAATACCTCTGTGGTCACAGATGAGTAAACTGAGCTCTGGAATTTTGGACCCTGTCATCGTTTACTCTATCCAAAACCTTCAAAGACACATGATGGAAGTTGCGCCAGAGACTATACCTTGGTCTCCATGGAGACAGTGGACCGTTAGATAGAACTTTCCAGACATACGACCAGATGAAGCAATGGGTTCTACCTTGCTGGCTCTCTCTGTTTGCTGCCTCGCCATTTGTGGATTCAAAAAGGTGCAAGAGTGAGAGAGACAATCAAAGAAAAAAGAAAAGACGGGAACTAAAAAAAAGATGAGATAAATTATTTTAACCCTTCCTGACAGGAACGGCAAATCACTGTCCAACTGAGAAACGTGGCAACGAATGAGAGTGAAAAGAACGAGAGTAGAGTGATGAAAGGAGAGAGGCAGAAAGGTTAACAGAGAAAAAGGATGAAGAAAAGAAATTACTCCAAAGGCCATGATTCTTAAATGTCAAAGAGTCACACAACTTCAGACTGACCACTGCTCAGCCAATGAACCAGTGGACTCGTTAAACTTGAGATCATGTTTTCAGTGAGCCATAATTACCTTATTCAAACCCCAACATTCAGATCACACTAACTTCTCTTTTGATCAAAAATCCTCACAGAAAATGAAGCTCATCATTGTGCTTTCAGAACATAAAAAAGTGACTTCTTGTCCACGTCCAAATCAAACAAATCACAAAAACTCAGAGTGTCAACACATTTTGAATACCTGTAACCAAAAGCCACAATGCAGTTGAGCCGTGCAGCTTATCGTGCAAAGGTTGTGGAGTGTTAAGCCTTGAAAAACAGGGTAAAGATGATGAAGGCAAACGTATGGACAGCCACTATGGCCACTGAGCTGAAAGAGCTGGATTAATGGAGCAGGAAACAGAAGAATCACAAGCTGCCTATCTCTCTGCTAATCACAAGCAGAACAGCAAAATTAAAGTGAGATAAATGAGAGGACAGGGATCAACTGAAATGGAAAGGGGAGTAGGACACACTACATAATTTTCATCCTTTCCCATCACAGCCAAGACTCCTTCTCATGGCTATCAACATTCCTAAATAGTATTCATTATTAGCTATCAAGCTTGTTCACTATTGCAACTTTCTTCTGAACACCTCCGTATCTGTAATCCAGTCAGACAACTCCATTTAGCGTGTTCAGGCTTACGGAGGCTAACATTCCTTCCCTCCTGTGCCCACCGCCTCACTGGAGTCCGGTTTAGTTTTGATCTATTTCTGGCCCTTTAGCCTCTCCTCTCATCAGTTCCTCTCATTTCAGCCTCAGTCGACAGCTACGGCAGAATCCTAATGAGCAAAGAAAATCGTCAGCGCTCCTTTCAGACACCCTTCAACAGCATCACGCTGCTGAAGTCTCTAAGTATGGAGGCAACTATCAGGCACTGCAAGGAGACATGCTAAAGCTTTGCCGCGTGATTGTTGGCCCTTTCATTTTGAGAAGCCGATAACATCTTAAAAGCAGTTGTGAAGGCTTATGGTGAAGCATGTGCCTGGGCTTTGATGATACAATTATGCGGGTGTGATAACGGTGCAATTGAATTCAAGGGAAACATGCAGAAAATTACTTGAATCCTCAAACAACACTGACGAGAAGCTGCAAAGCCAAAGTGTGGACTCAAAGGGACAATCTGGTGGTTTTAGAAGTGATGGTTTGGCAAATAGTTGCCAAAATCAGTTGTGAAATCAGTCATAAAGCAAGGAGCTTGCCGGAAAGGGTACAGGCTAGGCTAAAAGCTAGCCAAACAAGGTCATTTATATCAGTTTTGAAGCTTAAAAAACACTTTCTGAAAACCACATCAGTGTGAAAAAAATGGTACCTTAGCTAAAAATATACCTTAACACTTCTGCATGACATTAATTGTTGTTTTTTTTCTGTTTTCTCAACCAACCATCCGCCTTACTACACTAATATTTAACATAGGCATCTATATGTATATACTAATGGTACGGCAAGGCTGCTGAGTGTATCGGTTCACCAGGAGCTGAGTAAACTTTTGGACTGAACGGACGCGCTCATAATGCAACTGATGCAGCAGCATTTCAGAACCATCTGTGTGTACAATATATGGTCTAAGCACACACACATTTGTGGAGTAGTACAAATATATGTCTGAGAAAACAGCAGCAAACTAAATGCACAATGTCATGGACAATGAAAAGGTTTAGTATATGGTGTTTTTTAACGCTACGTTGTTTTTAAACTAGAGTTGTTTTATAATCCTAAATAAAAAAATTAAAAAACAGGCCCTTGATTGAATAGACATGCATAGATGACGACTTGCTCTTTTCTCCGTATTCTGTGCTCTATGACTGATGTCACAGCTGTGAAGCTACTAACTACCGATATGACAGAACATCACTTTAAAAATGACCAGACTATCCCTTTAGCTCATATGATGTTTCAATTTTACGCTATTATAATAGAACTATTAATATCCTGATGCATGCTCAATAATAAGAACTATTAATGGTTCCCTTTGATTGGTTAAACATTGTTTTACTCTACAAGTAAGAACATTTTAAAGTTATATGTTAAATAGTATAAATAAATACTAAATATTTTGTCTGGAATGTGCATTTTCATTATAATTCTAAACATTATATTTACATAAACAATATAAACAAACAATATTTAGACTGTATAAATTGTTGAAAGTATTCACTAAATGTTAGTAAAACAAGCCACCTAATAAAAACAAGACCATGCTATTCTGAACCATTCTCAAGAGAAATAATGCAGATATAGAAAATAACGTAAAAATTGTGAAACACTCCAGACTAAATTGCATATATTGCCACAATTTCAAGAATGAAAGAAAAATGTATTTAGCTTGCACCGTTTCCACAGCATAGTCTAATGTTTTCATTCCCAGAGCCACAATGATTTGATTACTGCACATCTACCTGTTCACAGAACAGCTTAATCCTCCACTGACCAGCATGAACACAACTTTTAGTGAAACTAAAAGCATTGACATTTATCAACAACAAAAAAAGTGCAATAAAAAACCCAGAAATTACAATTTTGACACAACTGACCAAATCAAAATTTTCTCAAAAACAAAAAATAACTGAATCTAGATATTTAATATTTTTTAAATGATTATGTGTCCAATTTAACTTCTGAATGAAGTTTTAACAACTATAACTTGATGCATCTTCCTTCCCTGTATCTCATGCAAGTCTTCTCGGAGCAGCTCAGCTATGTCACCAAATGCAGTATTTACTTTGTTAGGTGTGAACAGGGCCTTGTCTCACATCACTTGTCTACATAAGTACCGTATTTTCCGCCGTACACGTCGCTCCACCCTACAAGTCACATCATCAGTCCATATTTGGCTAATAAAGTGGAAAAATCCATAAATATGTTGCTTGGCCGTATACATCGCATCTATTATGCGTCTCCGCTGATGTGTGGCATTTGTTACCTGTCACCGCTGACAACCAGGAAATGTGGGCCAGTGTTGTGCCAAAGATCGATGGGCTGCCAAATGGCAGCTGCATAAGCATGCACGGGAGGTCTTTAACAAGAATTTAACAAGATTAGCACTTAAAATTTTTTTTTTTTTTTTTTTTGCTCAAAATGATATCAAAGGTGTGTCTCAGTCTAACATTTGCTTAATAAATGCACTTTGATGGTCAAATTAGTTGCATTTCACTGGGGCGGTGCAGTTGGTTTGATGGTAGGTCCAAGCAGCGAGCAGAACGAAGGTGGGGAGATTAAGGCAAGCCGATTGTGTCATTAATAGCTGGTGAAGATTCTTAGTCATCCAGGACATGGTAAATTCAAAAAAGTTTAAGAAAAAAAAACAATAAAGTATAATACATAAATCAAATTGTTTTTGTCTTGAACTTTTTTGCATTTGTCATTATAGCCATGTTTACCCATTATATGATACAACAGCATGCCGCTTGGGTCTATAAGTTGCAGAGCATGTAAATTATGCAAAAAAACTGACTTGTTGGGCAGAAAATATGGTAGATATTAAAAAAATGGGCAAAAGTATGTCTTCAGGACAGAAAATAGCTAACGGGTATAAAAAAAATGGGCTGCCTTAGATGTTGAACATGACAACTTTGGTTAAAAAAAAAAAAAAACATATAAAGCTTGACAACTTACATAGTTAGTTACCAGAAGAAAGAAAGCAGAACATTTTCTAATTCTGAGATAATTTAGAAGCATTTAACTCTCTTTTAATAAGCTCCATTTGATATTGTTTTGTTTTTTATTTCTTGTTTATTTATTTTTTCTGTTTGTGAGTAAATGTATGGCAAACTATTTTTTTAAACCCTAAATCACTGTGATCCAGTAACACCATTTGTGGCCAAAGTACTGACCAGTCAAAGCTCTAAGGTGCCTGCAATCAATTAATCAATGGTACCCTTTGGCATCACAGTGTGAAACATAAGCCTGGGAATATTTCTGACAACCCTAAAGTAGACCAGTATCAGAGCACTAACCCTAAGTGAATTTAGCCAGTGGAGAGATGGTCACTCCTGACAAAGATTGATTGTCTGTGAGGTAATGGACCACCTCACAAATCATTCGGATCGCCATCAACAGCTGCCTTTCTATCCATTCAAGTAACAGATGCAAAGTTGAATTAATGATTACATTACAGGCTAAAATGTGTAACATCAAAAGGTTGAGAGTTCTTGGCAAACCCTCAGGGAATTTTGAAGAAGCCAAATTAAGTTTACGTAAAGGGTCTGATCAAAGACTGTGGAAGCAAAGCCAAGACTTCAAATCTAATATGAGCAGCTTATTGGTTTGTATCCAGCAACACACAAGCATCAGTTTCCTAGACAGATTTGCATGTGAACCTCGAAAAGCTACTATCACTGACCCATGACCCTGCGCTGGATTGGTTTAAAGGTTAGAGCAGTGACGTGCAGTCAGGGGAGGCAGGTGAGGCAGTGCTGCACCTGTCATCACGACAAGTAAAATACTAACAATAAGATAAAATACATTTGACCACTTGACTGTTCTATAAAACTGTTTTCTGGATTATTTCAACACTTTAATGGTCAAAATCTTCAAAACATGGAAGAAATGCAAGGTGAGGCAGTGTAGTGCTCTGGTTCACCTCTGGGGGTGCTGTGTCATATACAATAGATGAAGTAGGCGGTTGGCGCATGCCCATTGCTGTCTCTCTTCATATCACCAATTTACATGTTTGATTACATGTGCTACACATGCTGATATTCTACAGTTTAATATATTGAATGAATGTGTGACATATTTCTTCTTTCTAATCGATCATAAATGCACAGTGAAAATACACAGGGTGAGGCAGAAAGTACCCTGCTGAACCGATAGGGGGCAGTGCTGTCCCATAGGGACAATGCATGTTTTTTTTTTGTTTGTTTAAAAAGAGAGGAGAGTTGATTAAAGCATAATTAGATGCCTTAAAAAAAAGGCTAAATTGAAATATAAGCTTCTATTTTGTGTTCATATATGTGAGCATCCAATTCTAGTGCCTCACCTGTCACAAACCTCACCGCACGTCACTGGGTTAGAGCAACCAGACGATTTCCACCAAAAGAGTAACAGATCAGCTGAGGGCTTAAATGGTGGTTTCTCTTTTCTGTGCAACAAAAATGTCTGCTTTTGATAAAGAACTCTAGAATGCATCTCTAATTTTTTTTTTTCCAGTGAATAACCACTGGTCTCAAGTTGAGACCAGTGTATATATACATACACTGTATACCAAGCCACTATTTGGATCTAAAAAATAATTTTAATACCATTTAAGTGAAAAATATGCATAGACATTAAAGGGTTCTGACAAGCAGTCTAAATGTGGCGTAGGTTTAGACATTACATTTAGCCAAACCTATCCAAAAAGTTTTTTTCTTGATCTTGTTTATGTAAAATTTCAATAATTGCTCAAAGGTTAATATTTGATTTGTTTGTAAATTATGTTTACATTAAAATAATGTTTGTGCATTTATGTAAAGGGCTTGCACGAAATTCAGTTTCTTTTATTTTAAAAAGGACACAGAGAAATAAAACGAGCTATCATCAGCACACCATACAGTGAAGATTGGAAACAAATACAATGTGGAATCTGATACTCTTTTGTCTAGTATGCTCACTATGATTGATATGACCCAGTTTTCATGCGGTTTACTGTTCAATAAACATTTTACTGAACAGTCAGTACAATAAGAATCTTGGCCAGTAAATTGACAAACTGGTTGCACCATGGCCCCGATGGTGTTTTCCAGTATTCATTATTCTGTGCCTGAAACTGTCAGCCTCCTGTAAAGATAATGGCTTTGTGTATTCTGACAGTGAAAGCTGTTACATCATACATTATCACCAACAGAAATCAATATTATCTACACAGCCCAAACCCATCAATTTATGACCACAGAGAGTCCCAGCATGGATCACTCACTGCACAATGGAAAGTTTTATTTGAGAGTGTGTGGTAGAGGGCGAGACCGTGTTTTAACCATCTCATAAAGTTACTGGCTCCAAGTCTTATTGCCCACTAATTCCCAATAAGATGTTCTACTTAACATCATGCTGTCAGTGCTGTATTTTTCCCTTCATAAATCTGAAAAACAAGCAGTTCTTTTTATTTAAACCCTATCAGATGGCTTTTAATGAGCCAGTTGGACAAGCAAATATTCATTTTGATATTCCTAAGATGATAAACTCCTTTGCACGCACGTAACAAAAACACGAGGCTGAGGAGACGACATGTATCCCTGTCATATCAGCAAGCTAAGCAGCTGTCAAACCAAGAGCTTCTCATGATGGAGGATTAAGACCCAAAAGGTGGGAAGAGAATATGTTGCTCTCGCTGTCAGCTTTGTTTTGAACTCTGGGTGAACTCTCTGTGTTTGGATAGGAGATACAAGACGAGACTCTTCACTCGGTAGAAATGAAGTGTCAAAACCTCCTCTAGACTGTCAGAGAACCTGGCGGTAGCTGCCTTTTATTATATCTCAAATCAAAACAAACATCTCACACACAGACAGAACATACCAGAACATCAGAACATCGATTTTGGAGCAACAAACAAGGAAAAGGGAAAGTGGTGGCGCAGAGGTGAGAAAAGGTGAGCCTGTGATTGGAAAGTTGTTGGTTTGACTCCCCAGACTGACAACATCAAAATGTGGGTGGGAAAGGTGAATCATCCCCACTATGGGTCCTTGAGCAAGGCACTTAACCCCCACCAGCTACTCCTTAGATGGCAGCTCTCTGCTTCACACAGAGGGCTGTGGGAGCTCGATGGTCTGTGGTTGCATCAGGAAGGGCATCCAGCAAAAAAAAAAAAAAAAAGCCAAGTCTTCGTGAAAATTAGTTCACTGTAGCAACTCCTGAGTAAGGGAGCAGTCAAAAAAAAAATCTATGACAATCAACTATGAAATCAGCGGAAAACAAACTAGTTGCATTTCCACAATTTCTACAACAAGTCTTCAACAACAAATTTCAGGTCTCTCTTGTAAATGAGTCCTCGAGGCTCAATGGGATTTACCTGCCTAAATAAAGATTGAAAAAAAAAAGCAAGCAATTTAACATGAAAGCCATCTAATACAGATGTAAAATAAAGTTACAGTAGTCCCCCACTTCTCAGTTCATTTATCGCGGGCTCGCTCTATCACGGTGCTTCAAAATAAGATTGGACATGACACGCAATTGGCTGATTGATGGATGGGCCGCACAATCTGCATGGAATCTTTAATTAAAATTAATTGTTTTAAAATATTTAGCACCTGCTGCACATTTGTGCAGCCCAGAGCTGCAGAATAAAGCTGCTCCTGCACATTTGTGCAGCTCACACCGCAAGATAAACTTCCTGCTGCAGCTGATCAGCTGTTCTCTGTGCAGAGCGGAGAAGTGGGCGTGGCCAAGAGCGCTTGCAGGTGGCAAAGAGCAGAAGAGGCAGGGAGATGAAATCATGATATTCTGTGCTCTTTTAGAGCGTTTAGAATTTAGAAACATTGTTTAGAATATTACAAGAGTATGGAAAGGGTTTAAAATGTCATTATATATATATATATATATATATATATATATATATATATACACACACTGTATATATAAACTACTACTTGTTCTACTATTCCTACTTCGTGGTTTTTCACTTATCGCGGGTCTTCAGGGTACGAATCACTCGCAAGAAATGAGGGACTACTGTAGTTGGCTCGTGATGCTAGTAGTTCCTTCCTCCTCCATCTTCAAGTATGTGAAAATAAAAAATCCACAGGGTTTGTTTACATGTGTTGGGTCAGGTTGTGCAATGTTCAGATAACAGTAAAACTCTCAGCAATTACTGCAGTTTTGTCAAACTACATCTTACTCAATACACTTTGTGTTTTTTGAAGACAACACAATCGTTAGCATTTAACACAATTTGACAACTGAGAACACATTCAGTTTGACAAAACGGTTACTAGTATGATAACGCAGGCACAACATGCCACTAATGTCCCATGAAAGACAGCTAAACTCAAAAATAATCCACAGACTCAACTTAAATGAAATATGTAAATGTGACAAATAAATATGATCTTATACCTTTTTTAATTACAACCCTAAAAACGATGGAAAAGGCTTCTCTCGTTTTCTTTCTCCTAATGGGTTAAGCAGCTGCTTCATCCTGTCATTAAAAATTCAGCAGTTTTTTTTTAAGACACACAGAACAAATCCGTCAAACTGTGGAAGAACATCACATCCTCGGTTTTCAGCTCATTTGGTTTGAGATTAAGGCTCATGTGGGCACAGTGATTGTCAAATACAGCTTTCAAATGCATCAACCTTTGCAAACGCTTCTGCTTGTTGAGTCCTGAGAGCTTTCACTATCCTGCTTTTTCATACTCTGCAAAGAACCAGCCAACATTGTCCATTAAACTGCCATTAAAGTCAATTAACAATACAGAGGGTCTCAAAAGGTCAGGCATCCACAAGGTGCTCATTGTTTTATTATTGTTACTACATTAGAGCAAACTTACAACAAGCTCAGAGCTGATTATTTTCACCCTGATTAATATAGTAAAATAAATTAATAGGACAGATCTCTGGGCGGAATTAAACTCATGCAAAACTGAACAGCAAGATTAATGAAACATCTGCAGCATTTTTGTTTTATATTTCCCAGTTGTTAAAACATTTTGAATCAAGTAATTCTAAATAGTTTAAGCTAAAGTTTTAAGTCGTTTCAAACTTTTCTGGGAGAAAAAAAAAGATAATTGATAATTGTTTCCATTTAGAGTAAATGAGCAATTTTGCTTGAGTGCAGATGTGAAGATATGAGGGAATAACTACACATGTATTTACACCCGCTTCGAATGTTATCAGCCATTAAATGGTCGTTATTATTTGTTATCATCCCCATATGTAGCGGTCAGACTGCCCTCCTGTACCTCCTAGTGGGTTTAAAGGTACGTTGTTAGCGTTGATAATAGGCTCCTTTTTTAGCTTTGTTAGCGCTCATAATAGCTTCACGTGGTTAGGTTTAGAGTAAAGGGTCTGGTGGTTAGGTTTAGGCACAAGGGTAAGGGGGTTAAGTTTAGGGTTGGTCCTCAGGGTCAGGTGTAAGGTTAGGTTTAGTAAAAGGGTTACATGAGCTGAAAAAAACAAAAAAAGACACTTCCTGGTTTATCCCTGTGTGACGCTGCCTATTATCAGCGATAATTACAATAATAACGTACCTTTAAACCTACTAGGTGGTAGGTGGGACAGTCTCACCACTACATAACGGGCATTTAATGGAATGGCTTCCTGGTGGTAACCAAGTCACAGATTCTAATCTAAACGTAAATAAATGTAACTTAGACATAGCAGGAGACACTATAACCAAACAAAAATGTAAGGATTAAAAAAAAAAAAAAAGTCTATTGAGGATTTTACAGCAGTACTTCCTTACTTTGTGTATACAGTATAAACATTTTTCACAATACAGAAGCTGCAAAGATGATTTAATACAACTTACATCTGGAGAATATACTGGCAAAAGGCATTACTTTCAGAAACTCGCTAAACTTTTTCAAAACTTGCAAGCCTGATAGAATATTAGAGCTACTTATTTGAAAAGTGTGGGTGGGTGGGGGAACCACTATACAATCAAATTTACTGGGTACATACCAGAAATTTATCAGGTAAAATAAATGGTACTTACACGGCTGATAGCTAGTGCCTAAATACTGCATACCTAATACATCACTGGACTGTAATAAAATGAGATCAACTATGTTGTATCGTTTGGAAACAGTGAAAGTGACAAAAAGACAAAAAGAACTGGAAGTGACAGAAATGAAGATGTTGAGATTCTCCTTAGGAATGATAAGGATGGATGAAATTAGGAATGAGATCATCAGAGGTACAGCATAGGTTGAACAACTGGGAGATAAAGTTAGAGAGGCCAGACTGAGATGGTTTGGACATGTCCAGAGGAGGGACAGTGGGTATACTGGTAGAAGAATGTTAGAAATGCAGCTGCCAAGACAAATAGGAGATATATGGATGCAGTTAGAGAGGACATGGAGGTAGTTGGAGTGAGCGACTCCTGAATAGGGAACAGCTGAAAGAAGTAGCAGATAGTTTATTTATTTATATATTTATTTTACTGGAGCCTCTAAACAAAGAAGCATCCGAAAATGTATTGCACTGTGTAGTTTTAGCAGTATATTAATCAATAAAAGGCACACTGACTTTGACTTAATATCACATCTGTTGTACAGTTAAAGAATAAGAGAAATATTTCCTCCCCTTCAACATGACTCAATTGTTGTGATCAAACACACATCTGTGCTCATCCACTCTGCTGTTCCCATCCACTGTGTGTGTCTTCTTCATATGTCGGCTTCACACTGGCACTGCCCTCGCTATCCACTAGAAGCTTTATCCAATTTGTCAGGTTTGGCATACACACAGCTCCCCATGCCTCCTTCGCTTTTTGCCACACATGCGCTATCCCTCCTCCATTGTGTGGCTCTGAGACCGTCTGTGCCAGCAGCCATTACGATACCTGATGTGGGGCCCACCTGCCACTACTGTGACATGCACGCCTCCCCGGTTCGCCTTTCCAACCCAGCAGGCACCTGCTGGCTGAACAGACGGCATGCTGATAGACAGACAGTTGGAGGGGGGTGATCATTCATATTAGCAACAACCAGACTTAACTAACTGACCGAAACAAACACACGGAAAAAAAAAAAACTGCATTGTGTCTGCTGCATGCTGATATAATCATTAGAATAAACAAACAATATAACAAATGGCATAAAAGAACACTTGTTAAATTACTTTATGAAAATTTCACATTCATGTTCAAGAATCTTTATTATCCCCAAGGGGCATATTTGTTTCACAGTCAGTAGGCACATAAAACATCTATAGACAAGATACTGAGACATTAAAATAACAGAAATCATCAGTGTTCGTTGAGAAGCCTGATCACTACAGGGATGAATGAGTTTTTCAGTCTGTTCATCCTTCATCTGGGCAGAAGATACCTTTGTCCAGATGGAAGCAACCTGAACTCACCATGGATCTAGGATATATGGATATAAGTATGGATATAGATATGATCTATATATAGATATTATCATTAGTAGTATTAATAAATTTACCCAAAAAAAGCAATTAGGCTTATTAATAAAGTGGGATGATGTGAACCAACTAATAAACATTTTATTCAAATTAATACTTTAAAATTTAATGACATTGTTTATATAAAAATACTGGGAATAATGTATAAAGCACTGAATAAAAGTCTGCCTTCTGGAATTCAGAAATTATTTAAGTTAAGAGAGATTAAGTATAATTTACGAGGTTTGTTAATATTTGAACAAGCTAAAAAGAAAAGAAAAGTAAAATCTAGACGTATTTATGGGGCCGAGATGGTGTAGAGGCAGGGCAGCCGGCTTGGGACCCGAGAGTCCCAGGTTCGATCCCCAGTCACTGCACATCACGTGGCGTCTCTGGGCAGCACGTCTAATCCCCAAAATGTCCCCCGGGCGCTTTCAATAGCTGCCCACTGCACCACCTGGTGGTGGATGGGTTAAATGCAGAGACTAATTTCGCCATTGTATGGAAACATACAGTGCTGACATTGTGATGACATTATTATTATTATTATTATTGTTTCCGTTATCGGCGTGAAACTGTGGAATGAATTGAACGATGATCTCAAATTATGTGTTTTTTTTGGTGAGCTTTAAAAGAGCCTTAAAATGTAAAATTATAAAAGCTTATGGAGATGTTATGTAGATATGTATTGTGCAGCCGTGTTTGTATGTAATGCGTGTATGTGTATGTATTATATACATGCATATTTAAATATACGGTAAAGGTTTATATGTGTACTTATGTATCTATGTGGACAGTAGATATCTGTCATTATGTAGGCTGCTGAGTCTATGAACAGAGTAGGCAAGTATAAGTTTTGGCTTCAGCCTATTCCTTTTTTTTAGTAAATAATTGATTACCATTTTATATTGTTTTCCTTTTTTTGTAATGTTTTTAATTTACCAAAATAAAGTTGAGTTGAGCTGAGTTGAGTTGCGATATGGATAAAGATATGGATCTACTGTAGGTGATCAGGATCTGCCAGAATCAGAAACAAATCATCATCAATCATCATCAGAACCAGAATCATCAAAATGGCCCGATATTAACAATTTGTGATCGTTTTCAAGAGTATAGCTTAAGTAATTTTTAGACATTAAAATGTTGCAAGCTCTCCCAACCTTCAGGTTAATGGGCTCAGGTTAAAACCCAAATGATTTAAAATATCAGGACAGAAAGTTGATTTTGATTGTTTGGACATATCCTCATATCTTTGCAGGAGTCAAGAGAATTCACTAATTTCAAAATTATTCTATAAATAGGGGCTTGTCAGTTGACTTGAGCATCTCATATTTTAACTTTTAAGTTGCATCAAGCCATTTTATTGTCAGTTTCCGAGACAACAAGCTCAGTAAGTGAATAAAACTTGCAGATGAAAGTAATCTTGAATCCAAGTCATTCTTCTATTAATGCACAATGATTGTCCTCCAGCATTGCAGAAACAGATCTTGTGTAGTCTACAGGAGACTACAGTGTTCTGGTTTGATATCTCGCTACAAATATCCTCTCACAATACTTCCCCAAATAAGTTACTTTGCTGTAATTCTTCTCATGATCATACTTGATGTCTTCCATGTGTGTTTTTCTTCAATTCCCTTTTTTAAATATAAATTTTATGGCTGCTATGGTTGCATTGTTGACCAAAAGACCACAAACTGGCATAGCTGACAGAATTTACATTACACCAAATATTAGTTATTTGTCATACCGTAGTCAAAATTCAAGTTATTATGAAACATTGCATCAAAAAGTATGCATTTAATGAAATACTGTGTCTGTACTGACTTCTGGCTCTTTAGTGCAAACAATGCTGATGAGTCTGGTTTGTGCATAGGTGACAAAAGTAACCACAGCTCAAGAAAGCTCAAATCTGACCTTTTGAGTAAAACAAACTTAAACCAGATTAATTATTTTTAGAATACCATAAGAGCAGATTCTGCTCCACGCAACATACCAAATATAAAATGTAGGAAGTAGAAGGAAGGGTTTAATATTCAGAAAACGACTTTGTCAGGAAACACAAAGTTATTACTTTGTGCCAAAAACATGACATCCTGGGACTGTTTCTTTGAGCAGTGTAAGATTTTCAAAACAATACCATTACCATACTTTTGAAACAAACTCTAGCCAGTTTGTTGGAGCTCGTGGAAGAGGTCTGACACCCAAGTAGAGCTTTAAAGACTCAATGATTTGAGATTTGTCTATTTGTCGGCCCATAATCAATTGCACTAAGACATGAGCAAGAGGAAATCCAACTCAAGACCAGCCAATATTTTTGATGGTCATAGGCAAAGCAATGACTGAGGGGTGATGTGAAGTAACTTTAATCAGCTGTACATGTACACTCAAATGATTCTTGTCATATTGGCTTGCAGATATATTTTTTGCAAACCTAAAAACTGAATACTTCGTTATTAGAGCAGGATGTCTTAAAGAAACTGTTCTGCATAAATTTTTTTCCCCTCAAAGTGTACTGCAGGTTTTGCAAAATGCATTTAGTGCATCCATTATATATAAAAAATATCATTTATATCAAATAATACACTGAAAGGGGCCTTGTTTAAAATAATATATTGTTTCTAAAATGTTTACATGAGGAGTTTTGACAAAAAAATTTGTAGAAGACTTCATCTTTACCACTATCTACACACATAGCGCTGAAGCTTATAATAAAGACAAATTGTTGATGTAATAGAAATGAAACAGTGACAGAAAGGCATGAAGGTACATCTTTGTTAGCTCGTGTCATTTCGCCACCACTGCAGCAAGCTGCCTCTTTGTAAGTCATTTTAGACAACATTTTCTGCAAACCTACAACAACCCCCATCACATTAAATCATTCAAAAACTTGTGGGGGAGAACTCGTTTGAGAAAAACAGTTTCTTCATATCTTATATCAGACTATTACCCCCATACGGTGTAACTGCTTTAAAGCATGACATAAATTCTAGTGCTTTTATTTTCCATTTTATTTCCTCAAGGATCCTTGGATCACAGGCAGGGATACCATTCAAAATGATCCTCATCCATGTTATTTGAAGCTGTGTGTTTATACTATGTTAGACGTGTGCTACGTGACAGAATTAATACTAACTGAAGGTTTAACAGAGGTTGCAGTGGATAGAGTATAGAAAAGTTTATATGTCCACTACCTACCATTACCCACTAATGAAACTTTACATCACGTTAATGAGTATTTTAATCAGCCCTGCAGAGTTCAATGACCACTACTCTTTACCCCAGTGGAGACAAAGACTGTTCAAAATCCTTCAGCAAATGACATAAAAACAATGTTAACAGTGCACTCTCAAACTCTGCCTCCACACTTTTGCAAAACACAGCTCAGCGTTTGCATTACATGACATTTGAATATGTGCAATGTCACAGACTACAGAGGACACCTGCTCAAACCATCTGCTGCCGTCTGTGAAAGTCTGTGTTAGCATTACTTTTTAGGACAGGCTGAAGGACAGCATAAATTTACATACCTGAGAAATGCTCAAAGTCATTAATGAAGGCACACCAACTCAACACATTAAATATATATGCTAGGCCTGATCAAATCTTGTTACATTGGTGGGTGGGTTAATTAATACATGAGTTATATTGTGAATCAAAGCCACTGCGCACTGCGAGGAAACATCGTTTTCTCCCATGTTCAACAGCCTATCACAGTTTTAGGATGGTGTCTGTGCACACACAATAGTGGCAGCACTGTTAAAAAGCTGCACACCAGATGCTGATGAGGACACATGTGCATCTTCCAATTAAATGTATCTTGCATGGTAATCACAAAATGATTGACTATGTGCAAGGAATGACCTTTAACCATATGGTTGGCAACTGGCACCACTCATGGCACTTTATAGACTAAATTACAACATTTAGCTACAAGTTTAGGTTCTAACCTTGATACTCTTACTGACTTGAGTCTTTTCATTTGAAATAAACCCTCACGTTGGTGGAGAGCCTTTATATACTTGGGGTTTATTGCAAAAGTTACAGCAGTTGATGCTATTAGAGGTGCTAAATGATGTTTGCCAAAGGCAATAGCAGTGATCCTATTTTTGTTGCACTTTTGAGGACGGTGCTGATGAGCAGCCATCTGTTGGATGACTCTGTCAAATAAATGACTATAAAATGTGCCATAAACATGAAACCTGAGGAAAACTTTATTTTTTTTTCTCTCCACACAAGTCATTAAGTTTCTTATCTTCATACGGTAGCTGGATAAGAACTCAAAACCCATCTTCTCTGACAAAAACACTAATGAGACTTGATGCCATTTTCACAGTTTGGGGCAATTTACTGCTGTTTTTTTATGACTGCATCACCATGGTGTAACATCCCTCTTGTGTTTCTTAACCTGTTACAATGCAGATATTTTACACCTGCTATTCTTATGAGAAGAATTCACCCTACATCTGTTTTTGAGATTAGTACTGAAAATGTGTTAAAGAATAAAAATGCAATGTCATGTTAAAGCGTTTCAGGTTTTCTATGCTGTTTCAGAAGACAATAAACGGTAAAGATACAATTTATGGGGGAAATTTCCAACATACTCCATCAGGACATCTACACATAAATAACTCTAAAAGAACCTTTGACAGGATCCCAACATTATTTTATAAAGGAATTATAAAAATGTTCTGACTTAGGGCTTGATACTGCAGAAACAGTCATCAACACTTTGGTCCTTGAAATGTAAAGAATTTATTTTTAATAAAAGTATGAGAAACGCCAAAACTGTACATTTTGTTTCTGTAGAAGTTGTATTTGTTGAGACGCTGTTACACACATAATGTATTTTTTGCTTTTTGTTTCGGAGCTTGGATTTATATTTAATATATATTATTTGTGCACTCAAATCAACCTTTTCGCAAGACAGCAAAGCCTTATAAAGTTGCCCTATAAAATAAATTTTGTTAAAGCTGGCTTTTATTTTTTAGACACTGCGGTGTAGAAAACTATATGCTGCAAGTCAAAATTTCAGTTTTAATGAACTCATAGAAGCATAAATCTTGCGCCACCAATTCAAAGAAATAATGGCCTCTAAACAGCTAAGCATCCCTAAGAAATCTGAAAATATTGATGCCTCCAAAGCTTTAAAACATGGAACACTGCCGAGCTTCTCTCTGTGGATTCCATTTTGTAGTGTAATTAAAAATAGCAGATAAGAACAATGGAGGCCAAGTTAACGGTAGTAAAAAAACAAGTACCGGTACTCCTTGAAAGGTAAATATAGCCTTAGATAAAACACATGACACTGTGTTTAAAAAAAAACATAAGCCAAACTGCAGAATACCTAACTGTGAGGAAATACTTGATACATCTTTATTGTTTATAGCAGAATTACCAAAGCAAAAGTGATGCTAAACAAATGCACTTAAGTGATCAGCAACTATAAAAACCTTCATAAAAACTGATGACGTCTCTTTACCAGAGTCTAATTTGGGAGCAAAAAATACACCTAGGTAAAAAAAAAGTCACCTACTGTATCAAACTAAATTTAAAAAAAAAGGCAACACAGCATAAGACTCATATTTATTAAGATGCATTTAAAAGCAAAAGCATATCTGCAACAACGTCACACATTGTAAACAAAAGTGGTTAGAAATGCACAATCCTACATTAATAAATAAATAAATAAATAAAACTGCATAATGACGCAAATGCTTCAAACTGATTAATAAACACCTTTGTGGACAGGTCATCATCTGGACTTGTTTCACAGCCTCAGGATCTCAAGATCTATAATACAACATACAAATGCAAACCCCATGGGCAGTGGGAACACAATTAAGGTCAGCTGGCCTGCAAGCAAGGTTAGTGCTGCTCAAAGTGAAGTCCAGAAAGCAACCCCGAAACAGATTCTCTTGGGACTTCCACCTTACCAGCTGTGCAATGAACCACTGACCTTAACCACACGCCTCTCTTTCCAATACAGCCACTTGTGATA
>NC_056508.1:35762549-35774801 GCF_014905685.2 Nematolebias whitei | reverse complement strand
GTTAGAACAAAAAAGGGGGCTGAGAACAGATTGCAAGAAGTGGGTGTGAAAAAAAAGACCTATTGATTGAGACACAAGGAAGGTATACGGGGCAAGAAACAGGAACTACGGTACAATCTTTAGATTGAAGAGGATGTGTGCATGAGGTTTTTTAAAAAGAATGAGACAATAAGAAACACTTAGCACGTTTTCCATATGACTGTGTCAGACAAAATACAGATTGAGAGAATCCATAGATAGGAGTCAGTTCTGGAAAACCTATTCAAAAACACTGGGACTAAAACAAGAGCGAACCAGTCATGGAGCTTTCATTTTTGCTGTCTCTGCGATGTAAATATGATTTTCTCCAAGATTATTGTGATTCCACCATGTTCGTGTTGGCATCATAGCTGAGCTGACAAGCAGCAACTAGGGACGATGACATCAGTGATCAAACCCTCCCGGAGGAATGCTCATCACCTCGCACACTGGTACATGCACACTGAACAGCAGGAATGTAAGCATGCATCAGTGCTAAGGGGATATTGTATGTTGCATGCACACAAGAAGAGAGAAATAACTGCAAAACAAAACCCGCTCAGTCCACTGAAAACATTGCTGACACAAGTCAGAACTGTCCCCAGTCAGCTGTGTAAAACAGTTCATGTTCACATTTTCCGCTTTTAATAGCACAACAGAGGTCATTTAACGACTAAAAAACTCACTATCAGTAAAAGCCAAAGGGGAAAGACCAATTTCTGTATTTAGGAGACGAAACACTAGAGGTCTATATGTGAACTTGAGCTCAGAAGTATCTGAGGAAGATGTTTCACAGGAGTGTGCTGCCAGGGCTGATGGAACATATCTGTCTCACCCAGTTCACTGTACCAGCTGACTGCTATGGAAACAGCAAGAGTGTGTGTGTCTGTGTGTGTGCCAGAAGTTGAAAGGACATGGAAGCCCATAGGCAAATGTATCTACACAAATCTGTGCTGCAAACCACAGTTATGCATGCACAAATAAACTGAGCCCACATCTGTTACCTGACAAATATCTGTACGTCAAACCAAGTGAAAAAGTTGAAAAAGGACAAAGCGGCCGCAGTGAATACAAACACGCAGGACAGACTTTGCAACTATTCAAACAGCTCAGTAACAGTCACCCAGGGCAACCCTGACACCAGCCCTCCTTCCTTTTCCCTTCAAAAGACACAGATCCTCTGTCCAGTAAAAGGAGGACCAAGTGGAGCAGCACACACAGTGCCCGAGAGTGAAAAGACGCTGTAACTTTACCCACTCTGCCTTAAAGAAGTGCAGCACCAACACCCCTCTTAAAGGTTCAAGGGGTTAATTATTCAACATGAAAGAATAATTAAAGACTAAGTCAACAGAAACATACTTTTTTTTAAGTTTTGTCATCAAGTGTCTGTTAAATAAGCACTTTTCCACATAATATGAGACTTTTCAGCTTGTTAATGACATTTCATGCAGAAATATAATCCACATTGCATGAATACCAACAGCTGGATTCAAATCACCCTCCACATGTTTGCTGCATCCAAACATGCATTTTGGCTCACTGCACATTCCAAGGGGTTTTCTTACCATTATGGTTGTGCTGCAAGGTCTCAAGCATGCTGGCAGAGGAGTCTGACGCTCCCAGCTCGGCCAGTCTGCGACTGGTGGCGCTCAGCTCTGACCGCAGGTTGGTCACCTCCTGGCTGGCTGACTGAATGGCCCCATCGATGCGCTGGGCCAGCTGCTTGTTGTCATCCATCATTTTCAAGATTTTTGCCTGAAGGAGAGAGGGAAATCCAAACACGGTGTCATGCTGACAAGTTGACCATGTCCTTACAAGGAAGATGTCCCCAAATAAAATCCTCCTCTTTCAATTCCCTGACTTCTTCTCAATCCTTTCTTTAAAGGGGGAAAAATGGGAAAGTTAAATCCTCATAGCTGGTTGTCCTTTTTCCCTTAAGGAGACATATCTGGCTGGGGGGAAATGTGTTTTTGTTGGAGGGAGTGAATGGTTCAAAGATTGTGTGTGTGTTGTGTGTGTGTATGAGTGGATCAGTGTGAAAGCATGTGTGTGTGTGTTTCTGTGAGAGTTCCGTAACAGCATGAGCGTATCTGTCTATGTGTGTGTATGTGTGTGTCAGAGAGCCAGCACTACCCCCATGAAATGTGCACCCTGCAGCTGACTGCTGAAAGGACACAGAGCTTTGAGAGATGACAAGCACCTTTTTAAATGGACTGTACCATGTGCAGAGGAAATCTAGGGGGGGTAGGCTGGGCCATCCAAGCACATGGAAATCAAAGCCCCTCAGCACAGCTGGCTTCAGGAGATAGTGTTTCAAGTGCATTTGACTACAATGACTCACAATAAAGTTCCATAATCCAGTGAATACAGACTATAATGAAACACTCCAGCTTTTCCTCTCTGTTCCTCTGTGTACATGCCACAGACCTCCTGTGGTGGACTTGTGGACAAAGAGGAGGAAATCATTACTTTTGGACAAAGGCGCAGTTGTGGCAAGAAAACAATACCGGTCAAACAATCAAAAGCTTTTCGTCCCAGTATCACATTAAGGTGGGCCATATCTACACATGCTTTTTTTCAGGTTCTGCTGCTATGTGTAGCTAAATTTATACAAACTACCTGACGAAAACAATCGTAGGAATATTATATAAACGTGTACCAGATGCAATATTTAAAAATAGCTTTTGGTGAGTGAAGTGAAGGTAATTAATTCTGTATACATTTATTTATTGAGAATAAAAACATTTGTTTCAATCATGTCACGAGGCTTTTCTCATTGGTTATAAATTGTATTTAAATCCAGCATGCATTTATTATCTTTAACCTCTTTGTCCTTTTCGGGTAATGGGGATCACTGCTGCTCATGTCCCGTTATCAGTGTACGAGAGGCAGGGTACACCCTGGACAGGTCTCCAGTCCATCACAGGGACACAGAGACAAACGAGACAAACAACCATTCACTCTCTCACGCCTAGGGACAATTTAGAGTTACCAGTCAGCCTAACATGCATGTTTTTGGTCTGTGGGAGGAAACCGGAGTACCCGGAGAAAACCCACACGTGCATGAAGAGAACATGCCAATTCCACCCAGAAAGGTCCTGGGCCGGGATTTGATCCAGCAACCTTCTCAAACTGAGAGGTGGCAGCTCTACCAACTGCACCAGCATGCCACCCAGTATTTAAATCAATAGCAACATAAAAAAAATGTTGTGCTTTAAATCTAGTTTTTTTTTTCTTTCCCTATGTTACGTTGAGCAAAAAATCAGATGTTTCAAACCAAGGTAGCAGCCAGCAGAACTATTGCCTTCCCCATATCGTCGTCATCAACATGATTCAGAGCCATTTCAGTCACATTTTTTTGATGAGCCCATAACAGACTCGATATAAAAGAAATACAGCCGCATATAAAAATAAAGGTTTGTAACTTCACAAAACTCAGTGTGAGAGAGCATCTGTCACCCTTTTCGTTACACACCTTCACAGTGAAATAAACATCAGCTTTTTGTAAATGTGGTGGATATAATGTGACATATTGCTACTCAGAATGCTATCCTCTGACTGTCACGGCACATTATGGCACACAGTGACCACAGCAGGTCCAAAATAATTAGAACAAACTGTTCTTGAAAATGTTTAGCTGAATAAACCAAAGTCAAACAAACAGCTGTTTTTATTTAACCCTGAGGTGTCCTCTCTGCTGCCTGTGTGGGGTCGCATCGGTCAGGTTGGAGCTCCTACAGCTTAGCTCAGGACGGTTTGTGTTCAGACTACTAAACATAAGTATATAAAACTCTCTAAATGCACATTGAGATAGTTCAAACCATGTATTTAGCACTATTTCACCACAATCAGATGCATAAAAAACATTTTAAACAAAATCTAACAAAGAGCCTGTCCAGAAGACCAGACCTCAAATCTTCAATTTATTTTCCATTATTTATTTAACTGGATTATTGAGCATGCTTCAGGATGTTTTAATCAAAAGGTCTGAACAATCTTTATGGTTGTTCAGACCTAAGTGGCCTTGTGATGGACATGTCCAGGGTGTAACTGGTTTCATGCCCGTTGACGACTGGAGATATGCACCAGCTTCCTAGAAAGTGAGTAATGAAAATAAATGGGTTAGTTGTCTGTTGGCCTTGTGCTGAATAAAACTGATCTGAGTCAATCCAGCTACACTGATTTTACATTGCCAAAACAACACTCACTCAGCAGTACAGCTGTGTTGTGATTGTTTTACGAGCTTGTATGAAATGAGACACTAACCCACTCTGCAGTAGCAGAGATTATCCACCATGCTGTTAAAGCCAAGGGAACAAGCTGTGCACTCTCAGAAAATGTTAGGGTAGCCTAAGGCACTCAGTGAGTGTGACAGTGTGCTTGTAGGTCAGGTCTTCAATGTAACCTAACTGACCAAACTCTGCTGGATGCAAACAAGAAAACAAGAACAACTGCAGCACTGTTCACCCATTCATCCATCTGTCCAGACACGACTCATACCCCCTGCTCCGAAAGTGAACATCATGGTGTTATTTATAGATGACCCTGGTGCCACATTTGATACATTAGTCACAGTGGAGGGCAGGCTCACACATACATCCAAAGGTGGGGCCTCACACTCTATATTAAAGAGCTAAAATTTTGTTTATTAATGTTAAAGAATTTTATTCTTATTTTGTCACATCTTAAAATTCAAGTGAATCTTTCCGTGTAATTAGTATCACAAGCTGTATGTGATACATATATAGATATACAGTATATATATATATATATATATATATATATATATATATATATATATATAAAGGTGTTTTAAATCCTTCCCACACTCTTACACTTATCTAAACAATGTTTTTAAACTCTAAACGCTCTAAAAGAGCACAGAATGTAATGATTTCCCTCTCTCTGCCTCCGCTGCTCTCATCCACCTGCAAGCGCTCTTGGCCACACCCACTTCTATGCCCTGCATGGAGAACAGCTGATCAGCTGCAGAAGGAAATTTATCCTGCTGCATGGGCTGCACAAAAGTGCAGGAGGAAGCTTTTTCTGCAGCCCTGTGCTGCACAAAAGTGCATCCATCCACCCATCCATTATCTTTTACCTGCTTCTTCCTTTTTAGGTTGCGGGGGTCACTGGTGCCCATGTCCAGCAATCACTGTGCGAGAGGCGGGGTACACCCTGGACAGGTCACAAGTCCATCACAAGGCCACATAGAGACAAACGAGACAAACAACCATTCACTCTCTCACTCACCTAGGGACAATTTAGAGTTATCAATGAGCCTAACATGCATGTTTTTGGTATGTGGGAGGAAACCGGAGTACCTGGAGAAAACCCACGCATGCACAGAGAAAACATGCAAACTCCACCCAGAAAGACCCCTGGACTGGAATTTGAACTAGTGATTTTCTTGCTGAGAGGCAGCAGCTTTTATCAGTTGCTCCACCATGTTGCCCCATAAAGGTGCAGCAGGTGCTAAATAATTTTAAATAATTTATTTTAAATAAAAATCCCATGCCAATCATGTGGATCATCCATCAATCAGCCATTTGTGTGTCATGTCCAATCTTATTTTTAAAAGCCACGATAGAGCAAGTCGCAATAAACGAACCGCGAAGTAGCGAGGGACTACAGTAAGCTGATTTTGTATGTTGTAAGAATCATATAAGTTTGTCAGAAATTCCTTTGCTGTGTGAAATATTAACAAAGGTATTAAAATAAAGAAAAACATGAAGTTTAAAAACAAAAACTTGGCTACTTTAACCAAAATACATTTCAGGGACTTATTTCAGTGAACAATGCAGGTATCTATGGTCTACAAACTAGCAATGATTGAAAAAAATGTCATTAGAAGATTCTTAATTTTATTGGACCATGTTTGCATCCTCATTTCCTAAATCCAAGAGTGTTCAGAGGTTTGCTGTGAAAAATAAAACAATCCTTTTGTACACGTAAAAAACTTGATCCTTTTACATGTGTTTATCATGTAAATGGCTACCAAGGTTTCTTTTTTTACTTGAGGTCTTAAATGTGTCTGATGGTCAGCAGAGTGAATCAGGGCACAGCAGATGAGTAATTAGCTGGTGTTCTGGGGTGGGGGGGGAGAGATTACCATATGAATGGTGACAATGGGGAGTGGGATCAGCGTTCGACCATTCTTCACTGGGCTGCAGCTCAGCATCAATGCAGACAAACATTTTCAGCCAATTCAACAAAAGTCACACAAGAAGTTACTGTACAGTACTTAAGTCTGTGTGCAGCAGCTTTTAAGCTTGGCTGACTTCATTTATTCACGTTCAGCTGAAGAATTTTGTTGCCAGGCAATAAACCATCATGGATCACATGGCATTTGTTGCTTGGCAACAACAGCAATGCAAGTCAGTTGCACTGGCAAAATATGGTGGGGGAAAAAAAAATCAACATCTGTTTAACATTTATGTCTATTTTTATTCAAATGTGTATTTACAATTTATTGTTTTCTCAAATTTTAAAAGCATGTTGTGCAATATATATATATATATATATATATATATATATATATATATGAAACGGTAATACAAATATGCTGTTTGCTTTGTGCATCAAATGATCATAGTTAGATATTCACGCTAAATTCTAATCCGCCACTGCAGTTGTGAGCAGTAATATAGTTGTAAGTGAAATATTGACACAATAACATCAGAAACAACTTTTTCACTGATAATATTGTATATATGGTAAGACAACCAATATCTTTTAAACTTTACTTTTAATGCAAAGCTTCATTAATTGATCCCTGTGCATGCTTAATGTCAGAACCTGTGAAGGCACACAGAATTGCCAGTTTGCTCTGTTTGTATAACAATTATGAATAATGAAACTAAATATCCCAGATGTGACACTAATGAAAATCTGGCATCAGTAAACAGAATGATTTCTGCTTCCAGCAGTCAGTTTACAGAATATCTAAATACAGTGTATTGATACCTACGCAGGCATCTGTGTTTAGCTATTCAGACCATGCCTTTGCAATGTAAAGCTTAGAAGCTGCACCAAAATCGCCTGTCCAGTGATAGCATCTGGAAAAGGCCAGCCACTAAGATGGACAACATGTTGCAATACAGGTCCTTGTTGATGTGAATTCATTCTACGCTTTTATTTATACCTTTAGGCAAAAGGAAATGGGTTCATGTTTCCAAAGGAGTCACAAAATTGAGTTTTTGTAGCGGAACTTTATCTAGATTTCTTATCAAGATGATCTTAGAGAGAATTGGACAGAAAAGGCGTCTGTCAGAACACACAGAGCACACACACATAGCGGTACACAAAAGTGAAGTATGATGTAAAAAGCAAGACCTGCTGAGAGAAAGAAGCTAGAGTTAGATGTTCTCCACCAAAATCAAACATTCTTAGTCTGTCTTCTTTATCAGCACTGCAGTTTGTGTTTTGGTGTACACTACAGGATACATCTTGATGCAGCAGTCGGTGCCAGAAGAGTAGAACACCAACATGCCAACTGGATGCCTCCACAAATAGATGCGTTACACTGAGGTAGCAGATGCTGCATGACAGTCTAACAACCAAAAAATACCTCTCCTGCTCGTAGGAGGTCTGTTTGTACATTAAAGCCATAGTCACTCCAAATACGAAACTTATAATAAATATCATTAAAAATGCTTTTCACACGGGCAGCACGGTGGCGCAACTGGTAGAGCTGCTGCCTCTCAGCGAGCAGGTCCTTGGTTCAAACCCCGGTCCAGGGGCCCTTCTGGGAGGAGTTTGCATGTTCTCTCCGTGCATGCGTGGGTTTTCTCCGGGTACTCCGGTTTCCTCCCACAGTCCAAAAACATGCATGTTAGGCTGATTGGTAACTCTAAATTGTCCCTAGGTGTGAGTGAGAGAGTGAATGGTTGTTTGTCTCGTTTGTCTCTATGTGTCCCTGTGATGGACTTGCGACCCGTCCAGGGTGTACCCCGCCCCTCGCACAGTGATTGCTGGACATGGGCACCAGCGACCCCCGTGACCCAAAATGGAATAAACGGGTAAAGAAAATGGATGGATGGATGGATGCTTTTCACACATTTTAAATACCGTACATGTTATTCACTAACACTTGAGAAATCTGATAACTTAGACTAATATTTATGTTTTGCTCATCAAACTCACAGCCTTAAAGTTGAACAACTGTATAATCTGTTTTGGTTAAATTGCCCTCAGAGTGGTCTTTCTACTATCCTCCAGCAGCTCTGCATCATCCACTTTTAAATAGTTTAGACAGGGAAGGAAGTCAAGGGTTGAACAAGACCTTCCCCCTTCTTTTCCAAGAAAAGAGGAAAGGTTTGAGGGAGGAATCTGTGCCAGTGGAATATCTTTAAACCTCATCCAGTACTCACAAATTAATCTAATCTTTAGCTCCGTTCACTAAGCTCTTGTACCTGTTCTTCTTCTGGGCAGCTGTGGCTGAATGGTTAAAGCAGTTGTCCTCAAATGCAAGAGTTGGGGGTATGAATCCACCAGTGGTCACATGCCCAAGTGTCTGTGGGCAACACACTGAACCCCTCATTGTCTCCGATGTGTCCCACCAGTGTATGAATGGGATCTAAAGCACTGATTAGTCTCTTTAGAATCATTTGTTCAATTAGCTTTGTAAAAATATAGTAGAGTGATGATGAATGGGTAAATGGGAACAGATTGTAGTGTAGAGCACCTTGAGTGTCTTGATAAGATGGAAAGGTGCTATATAAGTACAGTCCATTTACCCTTCTTCTGTTGACACATTGTTGTTGTCAACTTGAGGCAAGTCCACAACATAAAGACTGTCTTTTTTGTTGTTGTTGTTGGGGGGAGGCTTACCATAGGCCAAACTTGGTCTGTCCTTCATAAAAGCTCAAGACTAATCTCAGACAGAAACAGATTGGTTGGCTTTGATGGGTATTAAGATACGTGTTCTTTGAAGCAAGACAGGCAGCAAATCAAACACTCACAGGTTTGTAGGCAGAAAGGAAAATTCCTCTCATGTCTGTTTGGATCTGCTTGTGTAATTCCACTGAGCACTGTCCACAGAAGGTGGAGATGATTGTGTTTGCGTAAGAAGGAGTCTTTGTGTCTGAGCAGACTACCCAACATTCAAACAGAATATTGAAAAACTTCCAGGTGATTATAATGAGTGAATCTGATGCACATTTTCATGTTACTTTTATTTAAATTAGACATGTGAGGTAAATTGAAGACACTCTTTCTATATAGTTTTGCTCTACCCAAAACAAGAGTTGAAATATAAAATGTGTTGTGAATAAACATTATAACATGATAAATTTACAGTTATTCAGCATGACAAAAAAAAAAGATAAACCCATTTCCCAATGAAAGATTATTGTATAGCTTCACTTGCATTGAAAATTTATTGGATTCACATTTACATCACATTTATTTGTGTGTAGAGGAGAAACAAACACTCTCAAAACATTCTTATTAAAACTAAGTCCAATTTACAGGTAACACAGAAATACCTTTTTTTACGTCAAAGTTAAACTCATAAACATAGGGAAATAATCCCAAATCCTAGCTTTTACAGTTTGTGAGATTGTTCAAACGAATGCAAAGCAACCCTAGTAAACTGTGTGCAAAAACTAATGAATTTGTCCAATTTCTTGGCATAAAAGTGACTCACTTCCCTTCTGGGGCTTTCAGAGACAGATTAGCACAGATTCAGAATGCAGTTCACGGCTGTCGTTAAAGTCAGTCCTAAACAATGTTGCTGTCGAGTGACCTGAAGAGCTAACAGATGGTCTCGTTTTCTCGCTGAAAGGGAGTGTGTGGTTGCATGTCTGATGATGAAAATGCTCTCGTTACTAAAATGAAATAGGTGTACAGTTTCGGCTATTGTGGTTCGCTAAAATATTTGTCTCATATGTCGTCGGTCTTAGGAAGTGTGAGAGAGGATAAATGTGTGCTTTAGGTTGGAATACAGCTTCTGTCTCTTCTGCTCAGTATGCAACAGCTGTCGTCTTGAGTGATGAGGACTGAGAGGAGCTGTGTTTAGGTGCAGGAGACAGGGAGGTGGGAGTGTGTGTGTGTGGGGGGGGGGGGGGGGGGGGGCTGGTTGTCTTGATGCATCCTTTCAAAACCGCTTTCCCTCAAAAGGCACAACAATCAAATGACAAGCTTTCTTACACTCTACAACAAAGATGGAGAAAAGAAAACAAACCTATAAATAAAAACCTATTGTATTCTTTTGACGTGAAAAACTGTTCAGAGAGAAAAAGATTTATCAGGTTTGGAGCTGGTCATTGTTTTCCCCATGGTTAAACAAAAACATATTTTTAATCAATATCAAAGAGGCAAAAAAAAAAATTTTGTTTTTCCTGATGTGAGAGCTTCAGTTTGAGCTTTATGGGCGTGTTTTGCAAGGGTCTGAAATTAAAAACAAAATATGTCTATAGATTAAAACAAAGACAGAATGTAAATGAAACTCTGACTGTGATGATGGTGTGGGATAAATGTATACAGTTGTCCCTTCTTATATTGTGGTTCACTTCTTGCTGTTTTACTATATAGTGGGGGTTTTTAAACCCTTTTTTAAATCTGTGTACTGTCCATGTTGTGAAGTACTGTAGATTCATCTCATTGCCATCATCTTCATCGCCAAAGTGTGTAAGAACATATGAAGGGTTTGTAAGAGTGGGAATGCCATGATGCATGCCTGTCTGTTCTTCATGCCCACCTGCTCTGCTGTGATCAGCGTAATTCTTCTCACCTGGTGGCCGTACCATTTAAACGCTCCCCTGTTGTCTATCCGGTGCCATTTTATTGAAAGCCTCACGCAAGTAAATGTCCAGCAATTATCTCATGCTCCTGATTGATCCACTCATCCTGACCAAGTTTCTGTGCCTGGATTTTCCTATGTCGCCTTCTGAAACGTTCCAGTGCATTTCCATAGATGTGATTGATTGATTGATTGATTGATTTTATTGTCAATTCTGCATATGTACAGGACATACATAGAAATTGAAATTGCGTTACACTCCTACTCAAGTTGCAGCAAACAACAACATTAGCAAAAATAAACTAACACAACTAGTTATATAAAAAAAAATAAAAAAAATAAAAAATATATATAAAAGTGAACAGCAGCAGGACCTCTGATGCAACGTGCTCAATAGTGACTAACAGGAGACAAAGGGACGCTGACTGAAGACAATAACATGATGAGAGGTAGATAATGGATGTGCAAGGCCAGAGTAAACAATAGTGCAATATAAAGTATAAACCTGAGAGACAGTAAAGTGAAGGTGTGCATACCGGTTCTATATAGAGTCACAGTTATGTACTGATGTGCTGACTTCCACCAGCCTTGTCAAAATAAAATGTATCGAATGCGCTCTGTGCCTGGTTGAATTTTATTGTGAAGTGAAGATGGGCTTGGGATGAATCTGCAGAGTGATGAGCACAGAGGTCTGTTGTAGCAGGTATAAGATGTACTTTAAGAGTAGAAGAGTTCTCTTCTTACAGATTGTGAAGTTGTGGCCAGTGTGGAGAGGAGGGTGGAGATTTCCAAAAGCGAATGACTAAAGGTCGTCTTAAGGTGAAGGATGGCAGGATGGACGCTGTAGGAAGATTGACCCAAGTGTTTGTTGTAGAACATGGAGGCAGAATAATCCAGGTACGCTGAGGCTTGATGGTTCCAGGAGGTGATCTTGATTCAATTCAATTCAGTTTATTTATGAAGGACCAAGTCACAACAGAAGTCATCTCAGGGCACTGAACAGAGACATTCATATAAAGTAGTCCCTTGCTACTTTGCAATTGGACTTTCACTGACTCGTTCTCTCGGGGTTTTTCAAAGTAAGATTGGACATGACACACATTTGGCTGACTGATGGATGAGCCACATGATCGTCATGAATTTTTTTTTTTTTAATAAATTATTTTAAATTATGTAGCACCTGCTGCACCTGTGTGCAGCCCACAGCTGCAGGAGAAGCTTCCTCCTACAGCATGTATGTATATCATATATAGAATTATAAATTGTTTTATATCATTTTCCTAGATTTATTTGTATATTTATGTGAATTTCAAGTTGCCTATACTTATTGACTTTGTTTTTTATGCATTTCCCTTGTGCTTGCTTTTCCACTAATACTGTAAATACTGTTTGTACAATTGTCCATTTAATTGCTCCTACTCTCTTTGATGGCAGCAGTTTTATTTATTATTATTATTATTATTATTATTATTATTATTATTATTATTATT
>NC_056508.1:35755136-35762539 GCF_014905685.2 Nematolebias whitei | reverse complement strand
TTATTATTATTATTATTATTATTATTATTATTATTATTATTATTATTACTTTTTGCTGGACATTTGTTTGTAGTTGTGCCCAAGTCCTTCCTTTGGTTCATTACCAAATTTCCTCACCAGTATGTATATCTTTACATTTACGTCCACCGCAGTGGTTATCATGACATGGAAATATGTAAAATGCTGTTTAGTAGCTTGTGCTAAAATGCACTAAGTGTTATTTTTATCCTCAAAAAGCAATAATAAGCAAGTAGTCTTTGGTCTGCTATCCTACAATTGAAGGCAGATGGAGCTTTGTCAAGTGAATGATTTTTCTTTGAGTTCAGTCCGTTCAACCTCTTGTCCATCATGTTGAAGGATGAGTGGTGATTGAACAAAACAGCAAATGCAATTTTGGCTGCATATCTCAGTAATCACCCATTAAAGAGTAGAGTTAAAGGAATATCTAATCATCAACAAGGCTTGTTTTGAACCTGGGTTATAGAAATTTTTTACTGACACAATCAAACATCTTTTTTTAAATCCACTCTGACACATCTGGCTGTTGATGGGTAAAAACCAAAGGCATAATTCTTGTAACAAAAAACATTGTAAAGACAACATTGTAATGTTTCAGTTTTATTAATCTCGTCATTCAAATATTCTATAAAAGCTATATTTGACTCAATAGTATTTTACAGATTAATATTTGAAAACTTGCGTATGTAAATTTAGCCGAGGGTGTACCTATTCCCATTAAGACTGACCACTGAACAATTTCAAAATGCAACTCAGAGCCTAAAAGCATTACACACAAACACACACACAAACACACACACACACAAAAACACACCAACATTGCTTAAAATTGCCAAATGTGCTGCTCTCCGTGTTGCTTCCGTCTAGACGCACCATGCTCCTGTGTGCACTCAGCCTCAGACTGTTTGTCAGTAAATATGCTTTGCTCTGAATCACACTCGTGTTTTTGAGTTTCTTCTCTTAGTTCCAACTCCAACAGCAAGTGGTGTGATCTCTGGGTGAACAGTGATGGGAGCTGATTGGGTCATTTCAATTCATCTACAATTATTTACAGGTTTTAACTGATTGTGCACCGAATACAGTTTTTATTTTAAATGCCAACTCTGAAGTTTTGCATATAAACCTTAATAGTAATTCATTAAAGTCTTTGGGATTAATCAAACACAATGTTAGATGTCTTCAAAAGGCGTTCAATACAAAAACAAAATGTTAGATGTCAAATGTTAGAGTCAAAGCCATCAATAAAAACTGTAACAGTCCCACACAACACAACAAACAAAACAAAGTTGAATTGACATGTAATCATGTAATCCACCTCTTTAAGATCTCTTCCACCTGTTCCTTGTTCTCACCACAGATCACAATGTCATCAGCTCATCTGTTAGTCGGTCCATCACCAGAGCAAACAAGAAGGGGCTCAGTGCCAATCCTTGATGCGCTCCCACCTCCACCTTGAAGCTATCTGTCACTCCTACAGCACATCTCACCACTGTCCTGCTGTCCTCATGTCCTGTACCTGTCTAACATACTTCTCTGCCACTCCAGATTTCCTCATGAAATACCACACTTCCTCCCTCAGCACTCTGTCATATGCTTTTTCTAAATCCTCAAACACACAATGAAGTTATTTTTGACCCTGTCTATACCGTTTCATCAGCATCCTCAAAGCAAGAATGGCATCAGTGGTGCTCTTTCTTGGCATGAAACCATACTTCTGCTCACACATAGTCACCTCTCGTCTAAGTCTTGCTTCCACAACTCTCTCCTAGATCTTCATCTTGTGGATCATTAACATATTTCCCCTGTAGTCGCTACAACTCTGTACATCACTCTTGTTCTTAAAAATGGACACCAGCACACTTCTCTGCTTCTCAGGCATTTTCTCACCCTCTAATATTTAATTGAATATTTAAGTCAAAAACCTCACTGCCATCTCTCCAAGACATTTCCACACCTCCACTGGTATGTTATCAAGTCCTACTGCCTTCCCCTTCTTTATTCTTTTCAGATATTTCTGGACTTCACCCTCACTAATCTTTCCTACTTCCTGGTCCACAGTTTTACTCTTCTTTCCCTTGCATTTTCTACATTCATTAGCTCCTCAAAGTACTCATTCCATCTTATCATCATGATCTCCTAACTTGTTATAACATTACCATTTCTATCTTACACAAGCCTAACCTGTTGCACATCCTTTCCAGCCTGATCCCTCTGTCTCGTCAATCATTACAAATCCTTCTCACCCTCTTTAGTGTCCAGCTTCCCATACAGCTCATCATACGCCTTCTATTCTCTGTCCAGATGACACACCAAGTACTTTGCACATTCTTACCGGTCTCTCTAATTACTGTTGCTGTATTAGCTCAGTCATCTGATAGCTCTTTCTTAACACCTAGCAACTTTAACAGCTCCTTTCTGAACTCCTCACAACATTCTTCTTTCCTCAGCTTCCACCATTTGGTTTTCTTCTCTGATTTTACTCTTTTTCTTTTTTGTTGTAAATATCACAAGAAATGTTTTCTGCAACAACTGAATGTACAAAATAAGTAAAATAAATGCAACTAAGGTAATCAAGCAAGCAAAAGTTGTTTGTACAGATTATTTTACTTTATTTTATTCCCTAATGTCATTCACCTGATTTATTTTCAGAATTAAACAGGTTCTCAAACTCATTATGACTGTAAAAGGAAATGGGAATCATGGAAATGGAAAGTGCAGCCTTAAAAGCACTATAGGGATTCCACATTTCCAGACTTTGCATTATACAACACACTTTTTAAAATATACAGATGTTTGCAAATAAACCAATTACCTTCAGTCAAAAATTAGCGGTGATTGCTTGCTGACAATCTGTTTACTGGGACAATAAAACTTGAACATTTTGGAGCTTTTACCATTTGAGGTAGGGCACATAGAAGAGTGAGAAAGGGCTCTGATGCCAATTTTTATTTTTTTTTTTACATTTCCTGTCTGGCCTTAAACAAGGTGAATACTTGCCTTAACTGTTGACATGGTTGTGACATTTAGTTTGTTTTGTCATTTAAATTTGTAATTTTTGTGAATGTAAATGTAAATAAAGAATGATGATTAAAATAAATGAAAAACAAGCACTTGATTAACTTTTAAATTACCATTTAACCTCAGTCATCTGTTAATGGCAAATAAATTGCAGCAATTTAGCAAACCAAATAATGTTGCTTTCGTCCCAAAATTGCATTGCAGGACATTTAAATCATTGTGCTTTTATTTTCAATTTTAGCATCGCTTTACAAAAACGCCTATCCTTGAAAGAAAAAACATTATTTATGGTGTTTTTGAGCAAAATTCATACGATAAACATGCAAATTGTACATTTTATATGGGTCTATGTACTTTGTACTTATTTTACTTCTTCAATGGATCTGACAAGCCCATAATGCAGATCAGCTTTATTTATTAATAAGTTTGAAATATCCCATTTTACGGCTAATTTTTGCACATGAATACACTAGATACTTGGAAAGATGGACAGATAATTTGATCCAGACATTTATTCTTCAGAGGCTCTTCAAAGAAGCATTTTGCACAATAAAATAATCCTTTAAATGTTTGTTTCCACCACTTGAAGTGTACAGGGAAACATACGAGAGTACATAATGCAGAGCTTTAGGTAGAAATGCTGGTGCGCAGAAAAACACATGGAGAATATGCAATGAGGCTTCTTGCTGGGCATTTGTGTGTTGTTCTCATTGCCATGTAAATCAGCATTTCCATAGTAGTGAGGGAACAGTGTCATAAACAGGTCAGCAGAAAAGTGCAGGAGCAGTTTTAATCATCTCAAATACTGGCTCAAAATAAATGAGTGATGGAAATTCTACAAAAAGCTTAGAGTTATGGTTGTAGAATTTTACTAATGCCACCCTTCTTGAACAATTCTACAACAGCAATAAAAATTTGCTCTGCATGTTGGAAAGAGAGCTCAAAGAGTCAAATCAAATCTAATTAAAGCTTCTTTCAAATTGCTACAGAACAGTTTCAGTTTTCTAAGTTCAACAAATACAATAACAAGTTTGAACTAATACAAATAAACTATTGCAATGCTTACAAGGCACTAAATCTAGATGTTTTAATTAAAAATATATATATTTTTAAAGAACTCATTAAAGATTCATTTGTTTCCTCCTCTGTGGCCTGAAGTGCACAATTCCCTCATTTGTACTTTATTTGCAACGATAGAGCGAGACTCGCAGGTGGACCTCAAAGGCACACAAGTGATCAATCTGGACGCGAGGTCCGGAGGAAGAATAAGCATGATTTATGACCCTCCACACAGTTATTTACAACTGTGTCAAAAGTAGCCCGATGGGTGGAAACACATGGGAGCTTCACAATGTGGGCAAGAGACAATCAGAGATAGCTAAAGTTTGATTATTAAATGATAGAAAGCATAGAAAGTTATCTTTGTGTCAGTGGAAATGTGTCCTATGCCAAAGCTTTAAAAAAAAATTAAAACAGTCCTAAAAAAACAACTAAAACAAATATCTTTCTTCTTTGTGACATCAGAATAACATAATCATACAGGAAGTAATAATATGTCTGACATTTCTGCTTTATTTTCACCCAGAGGAAGAGATTGAGATTGAGAGGTGCACTCAGGCTCAGTCAAGCGAATGATCAATATTCAGCAGCACTTCTCTCTCATGAGTCATTCACTTCATGATACAAACTGGATCAATGGTCTGCTGCTGAGATATTCCAGCTATTCTTATTTCAAACTTAATGACTGACAATAAAAAATTCATTCTTTGTCGCACCTGTTAAAATCGTACTGAGACAAGTGCTGAGCATTTTGCTATGTGTATTTTTGCATCAAAATACCACAGGAATACATATTTCAATCTGAAGTGACAGACCGTTTGCACAATTGAGCAGGTTTTGATGAACATGTCTTGTATAAATGGTTGTAATTTTATCACAACTTTCCTTTTACTAAAATTACAAATTATTCTTATACACAAATAGTTTATTTCTGAACAAAGCTTGTGTTTTTCATGTTGGAGCATGTGTGAAAACATTTCAGCAGCTTCTGACTTTGTAATTTACGCTATATCTTTAACATTTATGCTTGATAAGAGGCTTTAGCTATAATTTCACCAATCCTGCAGTTCTATCAGAACAGAAGAGGCACTTTGAGCTTGAGATGGCTCAAGATTTAATGTTTGAGCTTTTTCAGCAAACCTGAAAATCCCAATAAGGAGCAGCAGATGTTAACATTAGCACGGTCTTTGAGGCGCGGTGGTCCATTCGGTCCAACTTCTGTAATCTACTTCTATTGATGGGTCCAGTTTCTGGTGGACCTTTTAATTGTGGAATTTTCGAAAATTCTGTAAAAAGGTTGACTCGGTATGATGAAGAGCACAAGCAGACAGTTTGAACACAGTTTTATGCCACTTCTGGGCTTTATGGGGAGCCACTTAGTCACAATCCAAGAATCTTACAACGCTGCAGATTAAATGAGTTCTCACTAGAAAATGACAACTTGGTGATAGAGGCACTAAATTTGGCATACATAATGCATAGGACATAAAATTATTGTATCCACCTAAAAATTAAAAATGGCAGCCATTTTATAAGTTCATAATGGAATACATTTTTGCAAGTATTATTTATTTTCCTCAATTTAGGTAAAAAAAAAAGAGTTTCTTTTCATGCATAAGTGGCTAAAACTTTGCCGCTTGCTGTGAGGAGGCCTTAAAATGTTCCATGCAGAGAGTAACCAATAAACACAAGACAATTTGCAGCCTAATGGGCACAAAACACGACACGTTGATATTACTGTTTACATCTTGTGTTCATCTGACCTTTTCAAACGGAGCAACGGGGGAGAATCAGACACACCAACTCTGACCTTCTCCCAGATTGACGGGAGTTCGGTCTAATAGTGAAGCCATCAGAAATGTCCATCAAAAATAATATGAATTGACATCGATCTCACCTGACTGTGCATTTCCTCATTCCCCCGGTTGTTCCTGGGTAATCAACCTCAGCAGAACCTTGAATAGATCGCTCCAACTCTGCCTTTACTTTGGTCATTTCTATTCCCTTCAGATAATTAACACACTATGCATAATAAATTAATCTTGCAGTAGTAATTAAACACGTCAGTCATTTTCCCAAAGAGGTCATGAGTTGCATGTGAGTAATTTTTCATGAGTGCACACACCTCAAAATGACTGAAATCTAATAATATTCATATGCAAACAGCAGGAGGTCACAACTTCACTCATACGTGATGTTTAATGACAACTTCTGCACAAAGACTGCAGCCGAAGGAACAGATTCAGCAACAGTGGAGTTTTACGAATGCATTTGTTTTAAAAATGTTTTTTTGCAAGCAAAACTGAACACTTTTTTTATTTTGAAATCTTTGATATATAACTTTTGGTTGCACTAATGTGAATAAATATTGTCTGTTTTTAAATTGTCTTTTCCAAAGACATAACGTGGAAATTGATTAAATTAGAGATAAACTACTGTCTATCAAAACCACCCAAACATCATTAATTTTATTATTTCAGAATTAACAGCTTTTTATATTCTTGTGCGCTTTCTTTAGTTCATGGACTTACAAATAAAATTAAATCACTCCAAAGCTTGAAATGTTGTATTCCAGAGAAAATAGAAATAAAAACAATGGATTAATAGGAAAAAAACTGAGCCTTTCAATAAAGGAAAAAACAAAAGCAGACCAAATAAAAGTATATTGTGTGTATTTGAAATGTGTTTCTGCTGATAAATCACAGCACAGCAGTGTTTTTGGACTGCTTTAGGCTGGTCTAAACAAAACAAATCAAAAAATGAAAAACTGTTTCACAACAGTGCGTTTGCAGAACTGCCACAAAAGCTGCTGGGATTTGCTGAACATTTTCTACACCGTCCAAATCTTGCAGTAATGCAAAGCCTAATCTGGACAGTGCCAAATAATTTTAATCCAAAAATGTCTGTTTATTCCTGGCATATAGCCTTGTGGGATGCAAATAAACACATAAGTTCAAGTGTGAAGGATTATGGCAAAAAAAGAAAAAAAAATGGATATAATGCGATGAAACATTCATGTATTCAGTCAAGATTGATATAAAAATGTGTATCTTTACTTTTTCTCTTAGATAAAATTGGAAAATGGTAAATCTGTACTAAGCATGATCTCTATGTATTACTATGTCATGAAAAATAAATTCAACAAAGTATTTCTCTAGTAATACATTAAATTTGAATAATTTCCAGAATATCTTTCTTCTACTCACTATGTGTGATAATTATAACCTATCAATATTTTGCACAGCATAATGTCAAACTATCTAGATAGATAGATAGATAGATAGATAGATAGATAGATAGATAGATAG
>NC_056508.1:35754033-35755126 GCF_014905685.2 Nematolebias whitei | reverse complement strand
GATGGATAGATAGATAGATAGATAGATAGATAGATAGATAGATAGATAGATAGATAGATAGATAGATAGATAGATAGATAGATAGATAGATAGATAGATAGATGGATGGATGGATGGATGATACAAAATAAACTGTAATGTGTCAAACACATTTATATCAGTGAGCACTATCATGTTCCTGTTTTATTTTTGGTAATTGAACACATTTTTAGGACAACAAGGATTAAAGGTTCTTTATTTGTCATATGCACCACATGTGGTACATGTGGTGGAACGAAATTGTGTACACAAGGTCCCAGTTACATCCAACAAAAATATAAAATGTAAAAGACAAACAGTAAAACGATCTGAGATATGAACTAAGAAAAACGTTAACTAAAAACACACTAAGCACTAGTAGTACACAAACAATACGCCCAATACAATAATATACAATAAGGCAATAAATACACTTTTAAATGTTTAAACTGCAAGTGGACTTTGTGCCTTTTTATCGTACTGCTTTTTATTTACCATTTGGAGAGATTGCTTCTACGAGGGAAAGTTTATATTTGAATTCATTTGTGCTTGAAGTATACTGAAAGTGTCTCATGATTGAAGAGCGTTAATACATATAGAAAATAAAAGCCTTGTATCGACCTAAGATTGTCTTTTTATAATACATTTTCATGTAATTGTAGCCATTTTAAGTACTAAGATCTAAGATATAAACTAAAAAATACACTAAACTAATAGTACAAAAACAATACGCTGAACAACAGCAACATGAACCTGAGTCTGTGTGAGCAGATGAGTATGATTTGTAAAAGCTGTTCCTCAGTCTAGTGGTTCCACACTTATGTACAATTTGTTAGAGCTTAAACTACCTGATGAAGATGACTCTCAGCTACTACTACACAAAATTTAAATATCTGTAAACTGGATTGGTTCATAGCTACTTTTTAAGGTCATTTAGTTGTGGCAGCCATGTTGAATCCCCAAAAGCCATTTAGTTGTAGAGGTACATCCAGTGATTTCTCCATGCATGTTTCATTCGTTCATGAAATATTTTCGTAACACACACACTTATATACCCCCCCGCACACCCCACCCC
>NC_056508.1:35729184-35754023 GCF_014905685.2 Nematolebias whitei | reverse complement strand
CACACACACACACACACACACACACACACACACACACACACGGTAAAAGCGTTGTTGTCCACTTTTTCTTTTCCACAGTTGGCAGTAACAATTAAACATTCAGAAGCACATAAAAAGTTCAGTATCTTTCTAAATCAAACAATAAGTAGGGCAAAACGGTGGATCAGTTGGTAGAGCTGTAGCCTCTTAGCAAGAAGGTTGCCAGTTCAAATCCCATCCGGGGACCTTTTTGGGTGGAGTTTGCATGTTCTCTCGGTGCATGCATGGGTTTTCTCCGGATACTCCGGTTTCCTCCCACAGACCAAAAACATGCATGTTAGGCTGATTGGTAACAATAAATTGTCTCTAGGTGTGAGTGAGAGAGTCAATGGTTTTTTGTCTCGTTTGTCTCTATGTGTCCATGTGATGGACTGGAGACCTGTCCAGTTTGTCCCTGGCCTCTCGCACAGTGATAGTTGGACATGGACACAAGTACCTCCTTTGACCCAAAAAGGAAGAAGCGGCTAAAGGATGGATGGATGGATGGATGAATGGATGGATGGATGGATGGATGGATGGATGAATAATCAGACTTATCAATGTTACAAAGATTGATCCTGCAGCTGTGAGTCAGTAAACTTAAGGCTTCAGGATATTTCCCTCACTGCCCTGCACTCGAGGCCGATGCAGTCTCTCAGAAATATGAGCCATCTGCAGCGGCTTTGGCAACGAGCCCCAATCTGACAAGATATCTCATAACTCATGCCAGATAGTTCGACACAACGCAAAATTACCTTCATCTGAACGTGTTCCCCAGGAGCGACACGCAATTGAACCATCTTGTCTCACCATCCAGATCATGTCATACTAATAATGTTTCACACTCAAACAGGCTTACAGGATTATCGCCTCCTCTGGAACATACAACTGGGCTAAAAACAAACATGAAAAGGGATTTTTAAGAAGATTATGCCAGTATATATGTATATGTGAGTATAAGTATGTTATGTAAAAGCACAAAAAGTGTTACGGCCAAGACATTTGGGTTTGGATTTATGGGACTGAAAAACAAATGTTGTTTTCCATTTATTTGACTGTAGATGGAAATAAATAAACGTGATTGTGTTTACAATTTGTTGAGTAACCCAAGAAGAGGTAGCTGGTTACTATTGCTTCATTTCGCCGCTAAAATGTGCTGCTCTGTGTTTTTACATTTTCTTTTTCTAATGGGAAACCGTAGGGCTTGTTTAGCCAACGCCAAACGCCTCTGGGGAAGAGGACACAACTGTCTGCTGACAGGCGGGAGTCATTTGTTCTAATTTCATATTATCTATTGGGGAGGCTGAGTTATCAGACAGAGCTAAATTGAAATACGCCCAAGCGTGCCCAGAGACAGTCAGCAAAAATACAGAAAAACAGTCGGCTTCCATCACCCTCAAACTGAAACTGGAAAAATGAAGGAAGACAGAAGCTATAAATGTGCCTGCATGGACAAAACAAATTTAGGATGAGACAAAGGAGCTGGACAAGGAACAGGTTTCTATCCATCCATTCATCCATCAACCAATCAATCATCTTCCGCTTGTTCCAGAGTTTGGTCGTGGGGGCAGCAGCTTCAGCAGGGAGGCCCAGACATTTTCCCCTGACACCTCTTCTAGCTTTTCTGGGAGGACCTCAACATGTTCCCAGGCCAGTTGAGAGACAGTCTCTCCATTGTGTCCTGGGTCTTCCCTGGGACCTCTTCACGGTCAAACATGCCCGGAGGTGCCCAGGGGCTGAATCACCTCAACTGGCCCAAAAATACTGTAGAACAGTACAGCATGTTTTCTCTTCCTGCGATCAAACTGCTGTTCTTGGTGATATCAAGCTGCCATGTTAACTCAGATGGACTCTAGTGAAGCTGGACTTCTAAACTGAACACTGACAAAGGCCTGTAGTTTCACTGCAAAAAGGTGCAGAATATGTTTATAGTGCAACGGGAAACTTAACAGTGAACTTATGTTCAGATGAGCACATAAAAAACAAAGGCAACATAGCCACTGCACGTGCACGTCAAACACAAGAGCAGAGGAACATTTCATTAACTAACCAATATTAACCTTGAGTAGGTCAACTTTGTAGTCAGACTTAAGAGTTTCTCATAGGAAACTAAACGTAATCTCATTTTGTCTGGTGTTTAATCCTAAAATCTCTCCTCTCTTCTTTAAGAGCTGATCAAAACTGCTGCAGATCAAAGACGAGGAAAATCTTCCCGAGCACAACTAAACATAGAAAGTTCAAAAAAAGTGACGGTAAAATCTTTTTCATCTGGATTCTCCAAATATTTATGACCCAGAGCAAATGCTTCGTTTCATATTTTTAGGTTACGGACTGACAGACTGCACGTATTTTAATGTTTTAGAGATTTTAACCTGCTGCAGGAAAGTGAAGCATCAAAGACAGTGCAGCGTCCTACAGTTGTGTTTTAGTGGAAGAGGAGAGTGATCTGCTGACAGTGTACTTATATGAGTTTATTGTGTACTCTGTACATGTACTGAATACTGTTTTGTTCTGTATCGTTTATGCAGATGTAACCTCAATGTTAGGGTGGACGCACGCCATTTAAAAAACAGAACTGTAGTTATGTTGGCTTGATTGGCAGAATTGATCATTTCACTTCATAGCTCTGTATCTTCCAACTGGAAAAGTTTGAGTTTGTATTTTGTCAAACACTTTTTTTGTTTGTTTTGAATGTCAAGATTTTCATAATCGAGAAATATGAACTGTTGGAAACTTTGGCCAAACATGTTGTTTATTTATTTATTTACTTGTTTGTTTGTTTGTTCAAAACCGTACTGACTTGAAACAATCTTTCAGGACAATCCTGCTATGACTTTTGGTATTGGTGCAACTTTGGCTTTTTGAAATATTTAGCCTTTTCTGCCATTTTTGTCTCATAGGAAATTAATTGAGCTCATTTTACAAATGTACATCCTTCAAATCTTTAGGTCTGTTTACAACCTTTTACTGCTCCTTTCACATTTTGTTCTGGTTCAGTTTCTTTCAGCTTCCTTGTGCAAATTTTTATTTTTTTATTTTTTTCTACTTTCAGCTACTTTCAGTCGTTTTGTGCTCCTTTCAGATTCTTTCTGCGAACTACAACAGCTTTGTGCTTCTAACTTTGTTCTGTTAATTTCAGCTTGCTATGCTTCTTTCAACTTATTTCTGCAAGTTTCAGCTGTTTTATGCTAATTTAAAATTTTCAGCTAGTTCCACATTTTTTTGCATTTCAAATTTTGTCAGCATTATTAAGCAAAAATGTGCTCTCTCCACTTCCTTTTGGTAATTTCATCTTCTGCTTTTGTAGCTACTTTTTAGTTGTTTATGCCAATTTCAGCTTCTTTTTTCAGATAATTTAAACATTTTGTGCTTGTTGCTGCGTCTTTCAGCAAACGTGTTCTTTCTGCTTTCTTATGCTAGTTTAAGGTTGCTCTACATATACTTTTATTTCAGTTTTTTTTAGCAAATTTCAGATGCTTTCAGATAAATACAAGTTTTTCTTGGTACTTTTTGCTACTTTCAGCTTTCCTCTGCTAGTTTCAGCTTTTTCTGCTATTTCAGCTACTTTTTAGCTGTTTTGTGCTAAATTGAGCTTTTTCAGTAATTCCACATTTTTGAGCTCAGTTCAGCTCCTTCCACTTCCTTCTGGTAGTTTAAGCTTTTTTGTGCATTTTAAGCAACTTTTCTTTTGTCGTTGTTGTCGTTGTCGTCATTGGTAATTTTACATTTTTTTTGCTAATTTCCTGATTTTTGTGCTCATTTTTGCTTGTTTTACTTAGCTAATTCCACAAATATGTGTTCTTTCTGCATTCTTCTACTAACTTAGATTAGTTCTTCCATCTCAGCTACATTTCAGCATGTTTTTAGCTAATTTCAACTGTTTTTACGGCAAGTTCTTCAGCAATAAGCATTCACTCTGTATTTTAGCAGGAAATGCAATTTTCTATTTTTTTTTGTAAATTTTGAGCCACCAAAATGTGATTATTCCAAAACAAAACCCATCATATCTGTGAAATGTTCATTCTACTCTCTAGTAGATGATTCTTTTCAACCTCATTTAAGAAATAATAATAAAGTTATTGGTGGTCCTGGATGAGGCAATAAGGCAAGCATGAATAGTTTTATCTGTCAAACATGAAACCACTTGCTCCTTCTTACCAGATATTTCAAATCTTATTATATTTCAGTCAGCATGGTCCAAAATGAGGTTCACCCTCTGTTATATGTCTCACACTGAGACCCACGTGCAACGAGCAGCTCCAGGGTAACATAAATACAGCCCTGAAATGTCTGACATAAGAGGAAATCTGTTCGTGGCGCCACCATTACAGGAGCAGGTTTCAGGCATGGGAAAATTGAAATGTGATCAAACACTTCATCTTAGCAGTGAATGTGACGGTGTGAGTTTCTCTGCGTGGCACAAACCATTCTGCAGTGCAGCACTTTCACCTGCCTCGTGTAGCAAACACCAACACAAACTGGAAGCCAGTTGCTGAGAGCTTGACTGCAACAGTGGAACCTGGGATAAAATTCCCATTAAATGTTAAAAGGACATAAAAACAAAGATTAGAAGATTAGTTTTGAAGCCTGAACTTGAGTGTGCTCGCTCTGCATTTGGGGGGATTTGAGAGAACGCTGTAAGTCCTATAGCAGTGAGAGTCACGCTGAGTGAAAGAAGACAAAAATCTCTACATTTTAAAGTATAATTTGTACAGGCTCCAAAAACAGTTGTGGGAGTCACAAGAGTTTGTTTGCAAAAGATTCAAAGTAATTTTAGACAATTCAATAGTGTGACACCATCAAATATCAGTTCAAGGTTCTGTAGAGAACATTATAAAAATTGTAAAACTTAAACTGAAAATGTGTAAAAAATATTAAACATATCAAAGTGCCAGTTCAGACATACAAAGTCCAACTTCCAGTAACTTGTTTCAACTCTAAAGTCTACAGAGCTCAGAAATAAGGCTGGATTTTCTCATCCGTTTGGCCTAAAAGACCATTAACCACTTTGACTCATTTTGTAAGTGTTACCCATGTTTTGCAAGTATACAGCTACCAAAAATCATGGCTCACTGTTTTCATATTCTTAAACGAGCCACACATTTGGGTATACAATTTGAATGTTTATTTCAAAACTACGCAATAAGATACCAGACAAAAAACTGAATGGGATGGTAATAATGGTACTGCAATTGTTACTCATTAGCACCCTTAATGATAAAGTTAAGACTAACAAATGCTTTGCATCTTTTCCCCCAATTTTTTTGACACTTGAAATTTTACCCGCATAATAAAATAAAGTGTGGGGATTCAATAAAGCTATTTCTGAGAATAAGTATTGACAAATTTAATGATTTTTAAAGCCACTTCTCAGCCTGTTATCCAACAACATTTTGTTCCGGAGTAAATTTATTCACTTGACCATTTCCCCAAACCTGACCTCAAGCTTGTGCATGACCTTGAAGGATGCACTTTTATCTTCCTCCGTCTCAGGAGAATAAAAACGACAGTGAGTCATTGCTCCAATTGGTTTCAGAGACCTCCACAGAGAGATGGTAGTCTCGAACTCTCCACAGCATCAGAGCACGGATCAGTGAAGTTGTCACGTTGCTATTCTCACAGCTAGTTTAGGACTTTGTTAGAGCCAGGTCTTGACTTCTGATGTAAAGATTAAAGCGCAGGGAGAGTAGGGTTTGTTCCCAGTCAGTGGAAGATGGACACTAAGCAGGGTGTTAAACGCTTAGAGAATCTTTCAGCTCTCGCCTAACTTATGTTAAGTGCCCCACCAGATCAGTAGACCAGTGACTTCTCACAAAGTCTACAACACGACTCATGCAGGTTTGTTTTTTAATATTGAACCAGCTACTAGTAAAAGTGATAGCAGTTATGAATCCTAATGCCTACTTTTCAGCTGCTGAAACGCATAAAAAGCATAATTAATGCAAAGTAAGAGACAATTGTGACAATTAATGCCAAATAACTTTTACCACATTTGCTGCATATGTTAGTAATCACTGATACAGAATATAGACAGTAAAGTACTGCTTTTTCTGTACGATATGCCAATGTTTGTTCAAAAACTGAAAGGTAGTGTCCTCGTTTATTTCAGTGAGACCACAGTAGTCCAATTTGGCTTGTTTTGCTATTTACATAGCTTTAAAAAATCTCCACACAAAGTCAAACATTTCAGTAATTACACTAGTATAAAACAAATTCATGGCACACATTCATTTAGTTTTCAACCACTATTCTGCCACTAATAACTATTATTTTTAGAAATGGACAGTTATCAGTTCTAATAATATATTTTTTTCTATAATAGTTTAGAAAAGTGAGCTCTGTGGCTTAAAAACAGGAATGAGACACGGAATAAGATTACCGTATTTTACGGCATATAAGTCACATCTTTTTGGATAAATTTGCAAGTTCTGCGACTTATACACAGAAGCGACTAATATGCGTTTTTTTTTCATATTCATAACGCAATTTTTGACTGACGCTTGAAATGTTAAATCATAAACATGAACCAGTAAACATTACCAGTTGCAGCCACTAGAGGGCCCTCTAGGCATTTATATGTTGTTCTTCTACCCCGTTACCCCAACTGAGAAAAACTTAACACAAATAAAATGCCCCCAAACAAACAAAAAAAAGTGCTATATTGCAGATTACAAACTGCAGGTAATAAAAATATACAGCTCAAAACGGTAACTGAGCAGCAGAAAGAAAGTTTGTAAACAGGTGGGGTCCGTGCAGTCAGCCCGGCGGAAGGAACAGCGCCGCACAGCGGAGGTGGATTCCCCCCTTGTGGGGAACATTCCCCCCGCCAATCGATTTTTGGCACAACACCGGCTCACGTTTCCCGGTGGTCAGCGGTGACCGGTGACACATAATAAATTCAACTTATGCAGCCAAGCGACCTTTTTATGTTTTTTTCCACTTTATCAGACATTTTTGGACTGATGTGATTTTTATACACTGGAGCAACTTGTATGGCGTAAAATACGGTATATTATGAATTATTACTACTACATTCTTAGTTGAACTCAATAGGTAAGATTTTAATCATACAAACGTAGGTTTCGTGTTAATTTTATGACCTCCATAACTTGCCCATTCCTGTGCTACTGTGCATACGGTGGGATAATTGGTCAGCACTGATAGCCTAACAGCTAAAACGTTGCAGGTTCAACTCCCAGCTTGTGCCTTTTATGCAAGGAGTTTGGGTTTCCTCTGTTCATGCGTGTGTTTTCACTGGGTACTTCAGTTTCTTCCCACTGCACAAAAAGATGCACGTTAGGGTAATTTACTGCAGTAAAATTGTCGTTATGCGTGAGTGAAAGCGTGAATGTTTGTTTCTCATTTGTCCCTACATTGTCCAGTGATGGACGACCTTTAACCCTAGGGCTGATGGAGACATGAGCTCCCTGCAACCCTGAACTTGTTACGTCCTTCTTCTGAAAGCAGCAATCTGTTCTTGTTGCTTTGGTCAGATTGCAATTGCTGTCAGTTCTATTTGTATTTTGTGAAGCACTTCGAGTTCATCTGCTTTTAAAAACATTCTATACAAACAAATATTAATTATCATTATTATTAATAATGATGACAGCAGGAATAACTGAGTAAAAAAATTAAAGCATGGATGTGCATACCTAATTATGATTCCCAGAAATGTAAAATTGCAATAATTTTAATGATTAGCCCATCTGTATAAATAACAAATGTTTTTCTAAAGAAATAACAGTTTTGCAGCATTCGACACTCAAACAATATATTTTTTATCATTTAATAACAGTGAGATTCACTCCGCTCATTATAGAAAATCAAAGCAGCATTAAATTATAATGTAATACTTTTGCATTTTATTGCAGAATTATAAATGTCATAATTAAGGCATTTCTATTAACATTATTTGTTTTTCTGTAGGCAAAACTCAGAACGGTGCTTCTGTTAGACAGTTGTTTTCACTTTAGGCCTTACTGGATATCTGCTTAACACAGAACTTCACCAGCAAGAAGACTTAAAAATTCATGGAGCTCACGTATTTAATTCAATCCCCTGTCTTCCCCCCAACCACCACCCTGTTCACAACAAACAATAAAATAAATAGAACGTATTGACAGCCTTATTCTAACAGGTCATGCTGGATAAGTCAAGTCAGTGAATGAGAAACCCTCAAACGTTGAATCGAGCGCATCAACCTGGACCGGAGCAACATTAAGAATGACAAGGGTCTGACCCTGTCTACGTGAATTCTGTCACCATGAATAAAATTCACTGGGAAGTAAAAAATATGACCTGGAGAAGTCGAATCAGAAATAGAAATGTACAAATAAAACATCAAGCAAACAGCCTCAGTTTGAGTTCGCTGCCTTTAACACGAAGCCATCACTTCACAAAGAGGACTCAAACGCTATGAACGTGTTTACGCTTATTATAGCATTTAGTGGATGGTGCATCTTAGTGGTAGTGGATGTTTGAAAGTGGAGTAAAACCATCAAAAACAATTTTTTTTTCAGAGGTAGATGAAGAAAAACTACTCTATTAAACTAAATTGTTCTATTCCCATGCTCATGTATCACAGACTGAAAGTGAACTGGGCCACAGTGAGCCTTCACCACAGTCACACATGATAGCTTATCTGTGTGCTCCTGATTGGAGCGATGCCTATTAGACAGACCTGCAGAGTCCAAGGACGGGCTGAGAGGGCAGATGGAACCGAGATGATGTATTATGTATGGGTAAAAATCATTCTCTGGTGGTGCCAGATGAGGCCATAGGAGGAGAGGGACAGACTGACCCGGCCAAACCCATCACACATTTACCCTCAACCCCCCACCCCAGTCCTCTGAGACTGCATGCAACCTCCTGGATGCACTCTTCCATGACCCTGGGCTTGAGTTCAGTACTATTGGCTAATACATGTGGAAGTCAGTCATTCGTGCTGAAATATTAATTTGAAAACGATCTGCATTTAGGTCAATATGGCAGAAGGAAGGCGATTATGGTCACTGTTGTTTCAAATCAATGTTGTTAGAGTTAATTAAGTCAGTTTAACTTGTATCATCAAACTAATTGTGTTACAGGGCGAAAGAGAAAAGCAACATTAAAACTGTTACTTGTTAGTACATCCAGAAGACACTCTGCTGTGGTTTTCTTGGAAATAAAATCATGGAAAAAAACGTTTTCGGTTTAATTTCATTGAATTTGGTCTGGTAGTTTTTGACTACAAGCCTAAAGTGAGGAATCAAACAGTAACCTTGTCAAAGAAAAATTAAATTTTTTTTTTTTTTTACACATTACAGTTGTACAGTATTGATTCTGTAACAAGCAGCAACGCTAACATCATCGATCCTGTCTGTGCACGTTAAAGTCTTTTTAAAGTGCAGCCTTGGTCTGTTTGATTTGCTGCAAGCCTTATTGATGTTCTTTACCGTGTTTATCGTTGAAGCTCGGGTTAAGCAAGAGTATTTGTCCAAATTTATTGTTCAGATTTGGAGGGGAGGGTCTGCTTTCCTCTTTCTGTTTTTCTGCAAGAGTGACGGACATGTCTGCAGCTCTCCACTGATGATTAGAGTGAAGTGGAGGGTGCAGGGGGTCAGACAGATCTTATTTATCAGTGTCTTTGCTCAGCCACTCTCAAAGTCACCTTTGTTGGCCTCTAAACTGCATTTGCGCACCCGTAGGCCCCAGCTTTACTCTCTTTTTCCTTCTCCAACTCCCCTCCCCTCCTAATTCCCAACCAGTGATGAGTGACAGCTCATCTAATGTAGTCACAGCTGAGTACAGCATGGAGAAGGGAATTAGGGGGGTGGGGTCGGTGAAAGAAGCTCAGCAGCCGATCTCCTCTCAGCTTGACTGCAGGATACCCACCAGATGGGTCGGTGTAAAAGAGAAGGACCCACATGAAGCAGCTCCGCAGTGAGTCCAGTTCTGAAGGACAAAAGCAGCGTCTATACTCTGATGTTGAGTCATGATCTTCCATGCTGAAGAAGGGGAGGGCAGATCTGATCAGCTAAAAGCTTTTAAATGTGTCATCAATGACCTTATCCAACAAGTTTATAAGTCAGATGGTAGAAGCTGATCAAAATAAATTGCCTTGATAATTCAAGCTTACAAACCTTGTTCTTGATAAATAAAGGCCTAAGCTTTCCTTGAAGGAATGCATATTACCCGCTTCAGTTTACGCCAGAGGTTTAAACTAATAAGTATAAGTGCTATGTGTTGTCATCACTGTATGTTCCCATATGGCAACATTGGTTCTCTTCAGTTAGTTAGTTAGTTAATTAGACAGGGACAGTGCACATAAACATAGAACAGAACAAGTCTGTGGCTGATGCGTTGCACAAAGAGTATATAGCTACAGCTACTTCACGACTCCAGTCCCTGGTTGGGCATTTCTATGCATTAAAATATATACAATTTATCAATCAAAATACAATAAGAGTACCTACGTACTCCTGCCTACATATTCATGTAATCAACCTAACAACCTCCAGTTTCATATTATATTCATATTTATTTAACCCATTGCACCTGAGAAGCACCCAGGTGGAGCAGTGGGCAGCTATGTAAGCGCCTAGGGAGCAATTAGTGATTAGGCGTTTTGCTCAGAGGCACCACAACATATGGGAATGGCTGGGGATCAAGCGTGGGACTTTCAGGTCCCAAGTCGGCTGCCCTGCCTCTACCCCATCTCGGGGTTAGAGTACCCCTAACCCTAATCCAAAACAACTATATCTCTGTGCTTTCTCATCATAAGATGATCTTAGGGGGCTAAGATCATCTTATAATGAGAAATCACAGAGATATAGTTGTTTTGGTCAAATGCCATGCACAATCTCATGATAAATTTAAGATCTAACGCAACTAGTTGACACTCAGTTCGTTTTTGAATGACTCTCAGCTTCTAGGGCAATATTTATTCATTCGAAGAATGTTATACCTTTATTTTCTGTTATTTAAGACATGTCCTCAGCTTCTAACACAGTGAATTTTACAGCTATTGAGCTAAAATGTGGTGTGGAATTAGCTGAAAGACCACAGTTCATGCTCATTGATCCAGGTAAAAATCCAACAATGTTCATTCCGGTCTTCTGGACGCTTTTTTTTTTTTTTTGGTGGGACATTTTGTCCTTCATCCAAAGGACTTCTTCAATCTGAGGAGCCACCAATAAACTGATTCCCACAAGCAGCACACTCCAATAGTTTACGCTTCCTTTCTCTCTTTCGCTCTCAACAAAGACAGTCACTTTCACCCGCTCCTCCCTCCTCCTGCTTTTTTGTTCTCTTGTCCTGTGACCCTCCTCAGAGCCTTTCTCAACACATCTTCCGAATCGAAATTTATTATGGATCTGGTCAGCTGGTCTCTCAACACAATTGATTAAAAAAAATAAAAATTCTACCGGAAGACAGGGTCCAGGAGAACCCTCATGCCCTGAAGGGACACACTCAGCTGGATATGTCATGGATTCCTGGGGTGTTTGGAAGATGATGTGCCTGTCTGTGCAGTCTGTTGAGGACGAAGAAGACGCATACATAGTTGGATTTATGATAACAGGGTTTCTGCTTTTTGGAAACGACAGATACCTGGGTTGTTGGCTAAAGACGTCAGCAGCAGTTTTGGCAGTAGTAAAGCTGCCAGCCTTATATAAAGGATTACTTTGTGCTTCGAGCTCTCAGACTGATATGCTTTGTGAGCTGAACCGTAAGTTGGATGCAATTTTTGAGAGTTGTGGCCCACTTGCGGCTCCTAGGACTCACCGGCATGAAGGATTCGACCTTGGAGAAAGCCAACAAGTCCGGACCAGTGGAATGTCCACGGATTTGGCTGTTTGGATTCACCATTGAGTGTTCCAGCAGAACTGAAGGCAGACATGTCAGTAGAGTCTGCCTGCCCAAAACAACTGTTTATCTGAATTTGGCCTCCTCGCTGGCCTTGGATAGGCCAACTTATTTCAAATTGCTCCTGGAGGCTACGTAAACTAAGAAGCTCTGCCTGCCCACCCTTACGAGGACATCTGTGGCCTTATCAGAACTGTGCTGCTGATAGACACTGCACCATCATATCAGAACTTTGGAACTTTCTGGAGTGTCCATGGACAACTCACCACCTTTGTTAACCTTCTATGTATAAATGTATTATGATGTCATTGTATGGTGCTATGTTGCGAGGTCTTTTTATGCATCTTTTCCACTGTGCCCCGACCAGGACATGGTGTGAGATATGAATTTATTTTTTACTTCGACCACCCTCGTGTTCTCTTTTCCTCATCTACTCTGTGTGTTGTACGTAACAAGTCTCTCTTGTAAAGGAGTCCCCAAGGCTCAATGGGAACTAAACTGTATAAATAAAGGTTGAATGAATGAAAAACAGTGGGGAAAAAAAACAGTTTGCTGGTGATAAAATGGTGTCCGGGACCCGCCCTCTTCCCCGTCAACTCCATTGAGCCTCTGAGGCAGCCATGCCAACATGGTTCCAAAGTGGTTTTGAACCACTTTGGATCTTTGGAAGACGAGCTGCATTCCTTCAAAGAATGTTATACCTTTATTTTCATATTATTTACAATATATTCTAATCATGATAATAAACTTATTTAAATGAAGTTGCTATTGAAACCTTTAAGGAGTAGCACTATTTAACCATCTTATATGTTGGAACCTTTTCATGGATTACCAACATTTTTTCTTTCATATACCTACTTCTCTGCAGAATAGACCAACTGAACATACATTTTTAGTCTTCATTGACACATTTGCTGTTTAATATTCCACAGAGGCTCTGGATCTGAGAAAACAAAATGGTGAGAAATCTTTTGGCTGATGACATGTTACCTGCAAAATGGCAAAAATAAAAAGGCTGATGATTGAAGGAGAACGGCGGCTGGCGGAATAGCTCAGGAAAGGAAAATGACCAGACAGACTCCTGGCAGCCAATTTTTTAAACAAAGATAAATGAAGGCACAAGATATAGTTTTTAAAAAAAAAGGTAAGGAGCGTTCAGGGTCAGTCCACAGTCACTCAACAGTCTGTGCATGTCATGAATCTGCATGCAGCTGATTTTCAATCAGCTTTTAAACCAAAAAACACTTTAAAGCTTCACAAACTACACTTTCTTTCTGTTGCTTCTTGTTTTTCATCAACAGCTACTTATAACAACGGATAAATAAAGACTAAATCTATGTGATGAGCACGACTATTTTGTATTTGACATCTAATAAACAGCAGTTTGTGCTGCACATTTGCCATCAGGATTAATTGGGATAGAAATGGCATGGTGACAAATTAATACAACAAGCACACGTGTATTAATTCACAAACAACTCAATCACACATTGTCACCAGAGCAGGATGCATCCTCCCTTTACTAATTAGAGCTCTTAACAAACTAGACCCTCCTCTTCTCCTCTTCCTCCTTGTCCTAACAAAGGTTATATGAAGCGTGTAAACAAGAGTGTAACAAGAGAAGAACGTTGGGGAAAAAAAGAGTATCATGACCTCATTGTCTCACATACACAATAATAATGATTGAGCTTATTTATTAAGAAAAGTTGCCAATTAGTCCATAAATCTTTAAACCCATTTTAGCTTCTTACCTGACTGAATATTGAGCCAGAAAATCTATTTTCACAAACAGTGGGGTCACTTCTGACTACAAATGGCATGAATGAAAATGTAACCTTTCTTGTGGGTGCATGGAGAGGAGGTAAAAATGAGAGAGTAAGAGATTTTCTACAACAATAGATTGCTTTTGGAGTGGCAACAGACTCTGGTGAAGTGTAACCTTGTTGTTTCACCCCTGTTACGGTCAATATTTCATTTCATCCGAGACCCTTTAAAAGGAAAAGCTCAGAAGCAGCATTCGATATCTTCACAAACAACTTGCAGTGGTGCGAAATTAAGCACGAGATGAATTATTTGATTTCAAGTCTGCTGGTGGCTAAAGTGCACGTCTATTTCTGCTGTTCTTTTCACACATAAAAGCATTTTTCTGACATTTGTTCTTCAAAAATCACATAATTTACCTGATTACACAGCTGGTTAAGCATTTCTTTTCTCTAATTTCTTTTTTTTTTCTATTAAATAAATGAAAATGGCCAAATATAATGAAGCACTTGATATAAGAATGCAAGGTGAATAGTAAAAATGGCCTTAACAATCATGGTTACATTTCTGTTTTTATGTTATTTTAGATGTAAAAAGTTAAATACTAGGGTCAGAGGCAGAGAAACTATAACTCAAAATATTACTCAGTATTGGTAAATACTCATTGCAAGTACTTTACTTCTGCTCAGTAAGAAAAAACCCAGGATGTGTTGTACAGATTCAGTGAATGTGAAACATCACAAGTGCATGTATGAACCAAATTTAGCAAAAAGTTTAACATTTTTATTCTTATAAAACCGTTTCTACAAATCTGCTGGTAAAGTTCATTGTGTGTACAATCTGTGGTGCAACCATACGCTAAATTAAGCTGGAGTCCAAACTGTGGTGTACCTGAGCATCACCAAGGAGGTGCCTCATCAGGTTCATGGACTTGTGCATCGTCTCCTTCTCTGGAGGAGAATAGACCTGCTCCTCCTTCTCCAGGGATTTGGGTCTCGTCACCATGAAGCTTGCTATCTGGTCATTCAAGCTGTTCAGCGACTGCACAGCTGCAGAGACACAGAAATAAAATCATATGACGCAGAACATTTACTTTTGTCTGTTAATGTTGTTGAAATGTATTTATTACCATACAAACTTTATTTATAGATCACTTTAAACACCCACAGGACCAAAGTGCTGTACACATAAAAAAAAAACAATCATACATCAATCAGTCGATAAAAAATTGTAAAAATTACTAAATATCCTGATGCATGCGCTAAAATTTTATTTGTTTTTTGAACCCGTCCAGAAGACCAGACTTCACTTTTTTAGATAAAATTATTAAAAAAGTCAACAGATGGTGTCAAAGGCCGGGGGGAAGAGATGGGTTTGAAGAAGGGGTTTAACAACAGACAGGGAGGAGGACTATCTGATGTTCAAGGGAAGGTCGTTCCACAGTTTAGGAGCTGCCAGCAAAAACACGGTCTCCTCCGAGCTTACGCTTTGTAACTTTATTAACTTTTGTTTAACCAGACAAATCCCACTGAGATCACGGATCTCTTTTGTAAGGGAGGCCTGGTCTGAAGGCAGCCTCACATGCATGTTGTTGCACTGTGGGAGGAGACCAGAGTACACAGGGAAAACACAAACAAGAGGAGAACATACTCAACACAGAGATATCCAACCTGGGGATTGAACCAAGGGTCTTCTTACTGTGAGGCAACGGCGCTAACCACCAATCTACTGTGTTGCCAAAATGAAACTAGAGAAATTCCATTTCCTGCAAAAATGCCGTGTGAATGCGTATTGTAGAAGAACTTACTGAAAAATAGCTGAAATTAACAAAAAAAATTTTTTTTAGATCGTGCTGAAACGTAGAACAAGCATAAATCAGCAGGAGAAAGCAGAAAGAACACAAAATTTGAAATGAATGCAACAAATGAAGAATTAGCTGACTAATATTAGCATGAAAACAGCTTAATAGCTGAAATAACCGAAACTAGCAGAAATGTGCTGAAAGGAGCACAAGTTGAAATTTGCTGAAATAATTTAAGTAAGCTGAAAGTAGCAGAAATTACCATGAATTTTTTTTTTTATTTATCTGAAAACAGCTGAAATTAGTTTTAAAAAATGCTAAAAGCTAGCTGAAAATGTAGAACAAGCTTAAATTAGCAGGAGAAAGCAGAAAGAACTTTGACCCAATTAGACTGAAAGAAGCAGATATGAGCCCAAAAAAGTAGAAATTATCGGGGGGTGGGGGGGGGGCTGAAATCAGCATAAAACAGCTGAATTAGTAAAAAAAAATGGAATTAGCTGAAAAAGCTAATATTGGCATGAAAACAGCTAAATAATAGCTGAAATAACTGAAACTAGTCAAAAATATGCTGAAATTTGCAGAAATAATTTAATTAGGCTGAATGTAGCAGAAATTACTATGAAAATTTTAAATGCATCTGAAAACAGCTGAAAGTAGCTAAAATATGATATAAGCTAGCTGAAAAAGTAGAACAAGATTAAAATAGCAGAAGAAAAGAACATGTTTGCCCAATTGGGCTGAAAGAAGCAGAAATTAGCACAAAAAAGTAGAAATTATCTAGGGGGGGGGGGGGAACTGAAATTGGCATAAAAAGCTGAAAAGCAGCTACAAAAGGCAAAAAGAAGCTTAAATGACTTAAATGAATAAAAGTAGAGAAAGCACATTTTTGCTGAATTAGACTGAAAAAAGTTTAAATGAGTGCAAAAAAAAAAGTGGAATTAAAAAAAAAAAAAGCTAAATTAGCATAAAACATCTAAATAGTAGCTGAAATAGCAGAAAAAGCTGACATTTGCAGAAATAAACGGAAAGGAGAACAATAAGCTGAAATTAGCAGGAAGAAGTTAGAAGAAGCACAAAAATGTTGTCGTTGGCAGAAAGAATCTGAAAGGAGTACAAAACAGTGGAAAACAACAGCTGAAAGTAGCTGAAAGTAGCTGGGAAAATTTTTACATTTGCAGAAAGAAGCTGAACCAGGACAAGATAAGAAAGGAGCAGTAGACAGTTGTAAACAGATGCAAATATACGAAAGATGTAAATGAGCTCAATTCATTTTCTATGAGGAAAAAAGTGGCAGACGAGGCTAAATATTTCAATGAAGTGTAAATGAAAGCCAGTGAAGTACGCTGTGACTGCGTCGCTCACTGTTTCAGAAGACGAGCAGAGATAACTGGTTTCCTGTTGTCACACACTTTCTCCAACACCATCTCTGCTCCAGAATGTTCCGTTTGGGCCTGCGAGTCATCCTGTTTTTGTTTCCCTGCCCTTATTGTGTGTTCCAGGCAGACCTCTCCTTTCAGGTTTCCTCTCAAGTGAGGCTCTCACATTAAAAGTAAACCACCTCTACTGTACTTCCTCCGTCGTGCACACACACACACACACACACACACACACACGAGTGCACAGACTTCCTCAGCTCACTTCCCATTCACTTATAACTGACCCTCAATCTCTGAAGGGTCACCACAACTATTTCTGGTGGAAATTCCTGATAAATGGAAGTGTGGAAGAAAATGTGATTTTCATATTTTCTGCAGTTTAGCATGAATATCTTAAAATTTTCATGAGCTGCTGCGCCAAACCCCCTAATGTGTCATTATTTGTCTTTCTGCCTCCTTCCAGCATTTAAATTATTCCAAAACCTGAAAATCGCAGTGCTGTCTATTAGAAAAGGGCACTGGGCATTGGTCCAAAGGTGCTTTTTATACAAACTGTGTGCCATTAAATCTTCTACGCTTATTTAGAAGCCTCCACTGGCACATTTCTGCCCAAATAGAGAAATACAACGTGTTTAATCCGTGTGAGTAGGAGGATTTTTAGGTCAAGCGTCTTGAGAAGGTATTTCCAGGATGCAAATAGAAAGCCTCTGTCAGGCACAAATGCCTTTGCTCTATAAGTAGATAAATAAAGGAGAGCGGGAAAGCATAGATTAATGTGTTGCATAACAAAATTCTTTCACAGTGGCTGACATTTCTGAGCAAACAAGCTTTGAGGAGAAAACTTGACAAGTCAGGATTGAAGACAGAAAAGATAAAGGAGCGAAAAGGCTGAAGAGGAAGAGCGTGTCCCCCCGAGGTGAGACTTGAGCAGACATCAGAATCATGAATATGTGAACAGGGCAGGTGTGGCTTCAATTCAGACACTTTGGATCTCCTAATACAACCTTATATAAAGAAATAAACTGATAGTTTGGTCTTCACTCTTACTAATCCTATTTAATTGTGGCTAATTAAATTTAAAAAGCCTCAAGTTTTCTTATTCTTAGTGTCAGTGTGATTTTACTGAAGGGATGATAACAACACAGTGAGTCTGCATTGAACATTCTTTCAGTCTTTGGTAAAATGTAAATTAAACTGTTCTTATGGCGCCCTCTAGTGGACAAATTAAATGCAAGCAGTTCTTACCCATTAAATATAGGCTACACAGTTTTAATCTGTATAGTAAATGATTTAATCCCAAATACAAAAAATATGGAGCAACTTCATCATGTATATGCATGTTCCATGCATATTTATATACATACATATATTATTACCTGTAAAGTATGTTTATGCAGTTTGATATGAAAATACATTTTTATCATAACTTTTTACATTTTTCTTTGTCTCTAATGCTAACCTTTGGATTCACTTCAGCTTAAATTGTTATAACAGCATTTAAAAATATGACAATTTAATTAAAGGCCAAGCATTTTCTAAAAGCACATTGCCCGCCTCCTATCAGGCCATAGTTTTAAATTTAGGTCATATGTTGATAAATAATGGAATTATGGCTGTTCTGGTCAAACATTGTAAATAACATTATATGGGATCTGATGCAGTACTGTGAGATTTTTCTGAAGACTGATAACTTGTGTGCTTGAAATAAAGTTCAGATGGAGCTCAGTGAAAGTGTAACAGTGAAATAAGTGTTAAACTGAAATAACGTGATCCATTTATTTAATAAATAAAAATCAAAATGCTTCACATCTTCTATTTTAGACACTTTAAACAGTAGGTGAACTCCTGAACTGCAGAGAAAACGATTATCGATGACGTTCTGATCCATAGTTACTGATCATGAAAGCTACACTCCGCTGACATCAATGCACACATTTTGTTGCTGTAAAGTGGCTTCAGCACTCGTGGTAACCTTTAACCCGCATATCGAATATCCTGCACTGATTGTCAATACTATGATCATTAAGCAACAAGTTACAGGTGGTTCAGAAAGATCACGGTAAACTGAAACACCAAATCAATAGGTTCCTTTTAAAGAAAAACGTATTGAACTGGCAATCTGCACACGTGTACGCTTTATGAGGACCATTCTTCATCTGACACTCATCAGCCATAACACTAAACATATTGACTGTATGTGGCATTTTATGAAAGACTGGCCAATTTATTTGAAGCTACTGCTGATTTGCTTCAAGCTTTACAAAGCAGAGTGGAATCTTCCACTACAAGGGGGGTTGGCTTGTTTTTATATAAAAAGGCAATACTTGGACAATTACCTTCATATGTAATCTAATTGTACAGAAAAAAAAACTGTTTTTGAATGGAATATGTTGCAGAATGACTGGAAATTAACTGGCTTAGTATCTGAGAGCTTTTAAATTGATACTGAGGAGGTTTGTTCTTAATTCCATTCCATGTGCATGTTATTTTTAGTTTGTAGAAATATATATTAAGGCACTGTATTTTACTTTCTCAGGTTTCTTATTTCCTTTTGTGTAACTATCTAACTTAATGGTCCTTGCTGAATCCAGGACTCTAGTTGAATATTAAACTCTGCTTTGGAGAGGTTTTTAATCTCAATGTGATTTGTTTTTTCCTGGAAAAATAAAAATAAAAAACTTGGACAAGCTATAATTATCACCTGCTTAAACAACATCTAAACGTGATTATGTTAATGCTTTTTTTCTGCAAGGTAATAAAATTAATAACTGACCAGGTAAACAAGAGTAATGCTGTATAATACGTTTTTTTAACAAAAAAAACAAGTCCAGATGACATGATTCAACCTTTTTTGTTGTTATATACCTGGATGACTGAGAAAACAAACTTTGTGTTTTTGAAACCATTAGTGAAAAGGCCAGGCTTCAGGGGTATCTGAGGCAGGCTTGAAACACAAGAGTCAGGGTGGCTTCTGGGTAATACCAGATGGCTAGGCCTCAGGCTGATGAAGCCTCTTGGATGAGGGGCGAAACGTTTCTTTTTAACAAAAAAACGAAGTCCAGATGACATGATTCAACCTTTTTTGTTAATACGCCAGACTGTCTTTCTGTGTCTTCATCTGACTCCTGAAATAAATTGTACTTGTGGCTTCCTTTCAGCAAAATATGAAAGTGTTGAAAGAGAGGCAGAAGAAAGGAGGTGGTAGGAAAAAAGGAAATGCAAATAAAGTCATTTCATCTTGTTGCTCACTTTTTATTTCTCTCATTTCTTTCCTGTTTTTGGTTCTCACCTGCACTGGAAGAACACAAAATGTCCTACATGTCCTCCTATGAAGCAGAAACAGTGGCATCCCTGCCGACCTTTATCTGTTCAGAGAACTCTGGGTGCCAGGGGAAATAAAGTCACCACCAATAAAAAATAATGTTTGAAAAAGAGTATATGCAGCTATTCAACAGAATGAGGCGAAGCAGCGGGGTGAGAGCCGAGTTAAAAAGGAACTTATTTCATGGGACTTGTTCACAGGGAACCTGAAATCTTGGAGAAACTTTGAGAAATAGAGTTCAGACGAGCTAAAATCCATTTCTGGGGCTGCTCTATAACAGATGTGCATTTCCCTCCATCTGCATTGAACTATACACAAAACTGGGAAAATTATATTTTTCCACAGAGGTTCTGTGTTTTAAATGTTATGGCAAATTGTTTATTAAATCAGTGTGAAGGGCATTCTTTAGGTGGCAATTTTCTGACTGTATTGAATCTATTAAGTTGCACTATAAAAATAAACTGTTGCTTTTATGACAACTGTCTGAATATGTGTTCTCCATCAGCCCTTATTGTTCTCGTGTTTCTCTTTCTGTGTAAAACTCCATTATCTGCATTCTGCTCAGACTCGATAAATCATACGTTTGATAAATTCATGGGGGGGGGGGGGGGTTGCTTAAAGGGCTTGAATTGAATGAATATCTAACATAAAGCAGGAAATGAAACAGAAAATACATTTGTAAAAAAAAAATAATTAACAGAGTCAAGAAAGGAAAAACTACAACAGGTGTATCATCAGATTGTAATGAAACAAAGTTAAATCAGGTCGTCTGGGTGGTTTCTTTTTTTTTTCCTAAGAAGTTTCATCCTTCATCCAAAGGACTTCATCAGTCCGAGGAGCCACAACAATCTCAGTCCCACAAGCAGCACCCTCCCATAGTGGGCCAACCAGTTTGCTGGTGATAAGATGGTTTCTGGGGCCCGCCCTCTCCCTCGTCAACTCCTCTGAGGCATCCATAGCCAAAGTGGTTTAAAACAAAGTCCATGCTCAATAATCCTATGGTTATGGCTGCCTCAGAGGAGTCGACGGGGGAGAGGGTGGGCCCCAGAAACCATCTTATCACCAGCAAACTGGTTACCCCACTATGTGAGTGTGCTGCTTGTGGACTGAGTTTGTTGTGGCTCCTCGGTCTGATGAAGTCCTTTGGATGAAGGATGAAACGTCTCAATAAAAAAAAGAAACCATCCAGAGGACCTGACTGAACTTTGTTGGATTTTTACCTGGATTATTGAACATGAACTTTGATGTAATGAAACAAAGGAGAGGAAGAAAAAAATAAACTTTAAATACTTTTACAACAAGATGAGAACTTTGAGGGGGAAATGTAAAAATCTTGAGTGATCCCACAGTCTTTGTAAAAAAAAAATGTAAGTACTTGTTTTGTACCGAACCACTATCAAAAGTGTTTGTTTGCTTTGTTGATTAGTTGTTGTCAGGTCAGTGTTCAGGTGGTTGGCTGGCAGGAAGGAAAACCGATTCAATCTTCAAACTCAAGGGATGGATCACAGTGCGTGTCTTCACATAACAAAAAATATTTCAAAAACCATTTATCATAATATTTTAAAGCACATAATGTCCGGCACAAAGACTGACCTAGACATAAAAACAAAAAAAGTGTAAGACCATCAAAAAGCCTGAAGAACTGTTGATGAGGACCACTTTTAAAAAATGCCAAAAATTCAAAACACAAAAAATAGAGTGCACAATAATGCATATATTTAAAACATATTTTATGCATGAATGAATCTCAAAAGGAATATGTGTACTAATACATAAAACCTAACTAGTGAAACAAAAAGGGACCCTTTGAAGCCAAGGAAAAGTTATTTATTTCACAAAAAGCCTGTCGGATTTCCTAAAACAATCTTGAAATCTGAAGCTGCATTATTAGCACAATAAATCATTTTCATAATTAAATGTTTTCAAAACCACTGACTCGTTGCCTCATTATACAAAAAAACAAAACATCTATTTGTGGGGAATATGCTGCTTTTGACTAAATAACGTAATGAAAGACAAACTATCACAGGAGAGATTTGAACATTTATGAATAAACCAAACATTAGCTGCATACGTTGTGCAAATGTGCCTAATGCCAAACCTCTTACGGTGCCCACATCTACAAGCTGATGAAGAAACAGAGCTGGTGCGAACAGTGAGGAGCCTGCATGCTTTGGTGGAGCTGAACCCCGGGGGTTCTGCAGCTGTGAATCGGAGAGCAGAGCTCTCATCTCTGCAGAGCTCATTAAACCCCACTAATCATGTCTGTTACTGCTGCACTGGGTGAAATAAAAGCAAATGAGCAGATATGGGAGGTGCAGAGCTGTGCACATCAAACCGTCGAACGTGTTCACATGTGGGTGTTTTTATGGGTGCAGGTTTTAAAAAGGCAAATCTGGCATCGGTTCATATCTGCCCATTTCTCCCTCGAGCTGATAACACAGCCCACTTTAAATTTCCCCTTCTTCTGGTGAGGCATTTTTCATCCTTTTCGGTCCTCGTTCTTATGTTTTCGCGCTTCACTTGTAATAACATCTAGTAGATGAATAGATCACAGACCAGCTCTCTGTTGTCCTGCGTTTCAGCACGAGAGATACCAGAACAGAATCATCCAAACAGTGCTGGATTCAAAGACGGCAACAAGCCGAGCAAATGTTTTTGCATTTGTTTCATAAATATATCGTCTTGTAACGTGGTCTCATAAACCTGTCCAGCTCATAAACAAACACGAGCTGGTTAAGTTTAAAGGAGAGCGCTCGTGTCTGTTAACTCTGTGTTTGCTGTCAGTCACTGCTGAAACAAAGCTTTGCAGAAACAGGAAGGACCGAACACACATCCCAGTGTTGACTAGATTATGTCTATTCTGATGCATTTAGAGTGTTTTCAGTTCGGGGTTGGTCTGACAGCGTACTCTCCAAAGTACTTTATCTGTCAAAGTCTGGATCTAGGACAAGCGTCTAGAGGCCACAAATCTTTGTCTGAGCTTTCTTTTAAAAACTGATGTTCATCTGTTCGTTGAATCTGTGCTTCAAAACATGAATCCCAAGACAAAAACACTAACCTGCTAGAAACTGCTTCACTTCATGAGCAGTCATTGCAATATGAATATATATTTTAGGACGTTATACCTTTGTTTTGTTGTCAGCAGTGTCAAAAACCTCCCTGTAATTAAATTATGACCCACCGCTGCATTAAAAAGGTGCACAATAATGTTTTGATTCATGTCAGCGAGTGTGTTTGTGTGTCTGCTTGTTACCAAAACATGTCATAAACTAGGTCAATCTTTATGAAAGTAACTTTTTGAGTCAACTCAGTTCAACATGGCTGCTACAGTAAGCTACTAAAAACCACACACACACACAAAAAAAAGACTATAATCCAGTTCATTTTACAAATATTGATCTAATATTTGGTGTAGCAGCAGCCAAGACTGATTATGCTGAGCACAAACAGTGTGTAATAACTCCGTTAAAAATGTTGACAGTACCTTTATGAAGTAAACTATATGTGAGCAAAATACCTCATGAACAGCTTTTAATGAATTTTCAGAAAATATTTATTCAAAGTACAAACACATCTAAATAACTTTTGGAGTCAAACCAATGAAATCAAGTTGCCACAACTACCTGACTTTAAAAAACAATCACGATGATAATTCAGTCCATTTTACAGATGTTGTGCTAAAATGTTTTGTAGATGAAAATCCTTCCCAGCACATCGTCCAAGTTCTACTCGTTGTGCGAGTTCTTTGCCTAAAACAACTCTTGGAGTCAACCAGGTTGATCTGTTAGCAAAATAACGTGTGAATCATAATATAGAATTTAATGAAACTTTCAATTTAAAAAAAAAAAAAAAAAACTTTTTACAACTCAGTTTCTTTAATTGTCATTCCACCACGTGGCGGAACAAAATTATGTACACGGGGTCCCAGTTACATCCAACAATAAAATGTAAAATAAAAACAGTAATAAGATCAAAGATATGAACTAAGAAAAACATTAAAAATACACAAAGCACTAATAGCATAAAAACAATATGCCAAACATGAGTCTGTGTGAGCAGATGAGCATGAATGAACACAGCAACATGAAATAGATCAGCAGCAGCATGATGTAATTTTTTTTTCCACAGTGATTATTCTGGTTAGATATTCATGAGTCTAACAGCCTCAGGGTAGAAGCTGTTCCTCAGTCTAGTGGTTCTACACTTCATGCTCCTCAACCTCCTTCCTGAGGGGTGCAGGGCAAAAAGTGTGTGCTGGGTGAGTGGGGTCCTTCATGATGCAGATGGCTCACTTCCTGCATCTAGAGGTGTAGATGTCTGTGATGATGGGGAGGCTGACTTCAGACTTCTGATTACCTTTTGGAGTTGAGCTAATTAAAGAAGGCCGCTACAGCTAATCAAAACAAGCAAGCACAAAAATAGCTGTAACTCAATTTTACAAATAATGAGCTAAAATCTGATGTGGTAGTAGCTGAGAGTTTTTCATGTCCTCTGAGTGCTAACAGGTTGTGTGAGATCTTACAAGCCTATGTGTGAGTGTGAATAACATCATTTTCAAGGTTTGATCAAAACAGTTTAATGATGGTTTAAACCTCTGGCATGAAAGAAGGCGGGGGATATGCTTTCCCTCAAGGAACGCTACGTCTTTAATAATTAAAGCTGGAGTCGACTTCCGGTCATGTCGTGGTGCTGAACGGACGTGCGGTGGAGCCCT
>NC_056508.1:35648599-35719184 GCF_014905685.2 Nematolebias whitei | reverse complement strand
CAAAAAAACGAAGTCCAGATGACATGATTCAACCTTTTTTGTTGTTAATACCTAAAGTCTTTATTAAAGTAAGATAAGTGCTGTCCAGAGGTGGAAACCAGTACTGAAAAGGTGTACTCAAGTACAAGTACTGTTACACTACTTAAATTGTACTTAGTTACAAGTAAAACCACTGGTTATGTAAAGATACTTAAAGTAAAAGTACAAAGTACTCTTCTCAAAAACTACTAAGTATTAATTACTTTTTAACCAATTGATGTTTTACTGTGTTGTCAATAGAAAGCATTCAGTTCAATTTACTTTATACAATAGCTACATTCAAAGTACACTTCTCAGACGAACAATAAAGTATAGAAAAATTACACTAAGGTCATTTCTGTTGTAAACAAATATAGCTAAAGCAGGAATTTTGTTTGTTTAAAAAAAAAAAAAAAGACAAAAATGTTTTTGAACCGGCATAGAACAGTTTAAACTTTTCCAAATAAACTGTGACCAACAGGCAAGTGTCTTAAACTCTGACATTTCTGTCGCCTTTCACTTCCTGAGCCTTTTGTTCAGTGTCAGCAGGAGCTGGTTTACAAGTTAGAGTCTATCTGGCTTTGTTGGGCTGTGAAAAGTAAACTCTAAATGACTCCACTCTATAGAGTTGTCCTTTGCTTACGTCACAGGTAATTGGCACGTTTGTGATCTGAAAGCCTTATTGACTACAAAGATGCAGATGGACAGTTTGAATATCAATTCAAAATTGCTGTTGTACTCAGTAGCAACTTCTGATTTTAAAAGTAGTGAAATAGATTAAATGGTCTAAATTGTACTTAAGGATGAGTATAATTACACACTTGAAAGAAGTACTCATAAAAGTACAAGTACCCCCCCCCAAAAAAAAGCTACTTAAATACAGTAATGAGTGTATTTGTAATTCATTACTTCCACCCCTGGTGCTGTCATCATTGTATGTTTCCATACAATGACAAAATTGGTTCTCTGTATTTAACCCATCACACCTGGGATGTACCCAGGTAGAGCAGTGGGCAGCTATTGAGCACCTGGAGAGCAAATGGGGATTAGGCGTCTTGCTCAGAGGCACCACGACATGTGGGAATGGCTGGGAGTCGAGCCGCGACGTTCTGGTGCCAGGTCGGCGGCTCTACCACTACCCCATCTTGGTCCCTCCCTAAAATGTTTGTTTTAAGCATCAAAGGCACAGGAGTGCATTTTAAACACAGGTAAATGTATCCTCTTGAATCTTACATGATAATGTGCATTTGCCCATATTTTACCAATAGTACCAATACCTTCGAATCAGACTTAACTTGCTCTCTGAGGGATAAAGCAAGGATAACTTGTGTCCACAAACAGCTGTACCATTTAGTGTTCAATAAATGTCATGAAATACAACCAGAAAGTCAAACAGACTAGTTCCACGGTACAACACACCCATGCCACAGCAAGAAACTGCTTAAAAAGAATAAAAATGTTTGCATCTTTAAGTTATTTTGGAAGAAACAACACTACACAATAATTCTGCTGCATCTTTGTTCTCAAGTTTTATACAAACGTTAGTTGTAATTTCCTTTAAAGCATCAACATGTTCATCACAAGTGAGAGTCTGGTTCCTTCAGCTGTTCTTTCATTCATGTAAAGGTTGAGAAGCTCACCAACTCTGTCGAAAAGGGGGCTGGTGTAGACAAACCCAGTAGTGCAGGCAGGCAGTAGCAGACTCAGGAGATTATAAAATAAATAATTTATTCACAAAAACAAAAGGCTGTCAGGGCAGCAAGACTTACAAGAGTCACAAGGACATCACCAGTGGACAGCATGCAATGCCAGGACAAAGGACTACTTCTTCTTCTTCTTCTTATTTGGTTTTTAACGGCAGCTTGCATCCATCAATGTTACACTACTGCCATCTCTTGGTGTTTATAAATTAATTTATTTCCTCAAATTCTCTTATCGAGTGGACAAAGGACTAACACAGAGACACAGACTATATACAGTGACCAACGAGACAAAACACCTGTGAGGACACGCAGCTGAAACACATCAGGGGAAACAATAAACTGGGAAACCAGGGAGTGCAGGAACAGAGACACAACACCAGATGGAGACATACACTAGGAAAACCCAAACCCTATAGCAAACAGAAACTGAAGATAAGGAGAACACAAGACATAAACACAACACAAGATGGGGCTAGACACCAGGAAATGGACCACAATCCCTACAAACTCCCCCCAAGACTGTTGTTCTTTCTGTGAGACTGTGAGCCGTCTGGGTTTGGTTCTGGAAAACAATGAGACAGAGCACGAGGGGGACAGGTCGGAGGCCTCCCTGACGAATTTCTATAAAACTAACTTTCATTTCAGGAAGTCAGAACGAGTCAGACTCAGACGGAACCAGGCATAAATATGTTCGTACTTGTTACGCATTGTCTTTTTGTGACTGACTATTCTCCAAAGCTTTGTAATGAATTTAATGAAATCTATACCTGATTGTTACATTTTTGGACTGTACCAGGACAATTTTTATTTCTAATTTTGGTTTAGAGTTTTGAATAAACCATTGTAAAACTGCCTTCAAGGCAACTTGACAATCGTTTGTAACTCATATAAGAGCTCCATTCACACATTTCTGCAGACTAACTCAAATATATGGACGTGTACACTTCATGGTCTCCAGCCTGGATGGATGGTTAGATACAGTAAGAAGCTTTATTTTTCATGTGATCTGAATGAGTACCAAAAGATTGTGCAAAAGGTTTTTATCTCCTCTGAAGAAAACAAAGTCTGCTGGTGCAGCTGGATGAGCTGCATTCATCTGTGATTAACCAGTCAATAATAGGCTCGGACAAAACGGACATCAGATCAAATCACATAAGTTCCCTGCAAGATACATCTCTGTTTGATAAAATTATAACATGCCTGGTGGAATATAGACATTTCACAAATCTTAAATCTACAGCTACGTGAATGTTACACAGCTCATTTAGCAAATAAAAAAATAATACAGTTTGGCTGCTATAAAGAAATCACATTCCTAAAAAAATGTTAATTTGTGATAAGTTAATCCTTTTAAGCTCCAAATAAAGAAGATACTGAAGCAAAAATCCAATTACTGAGATAAAATACGGTTCAGCAAAGCAGCAAAATGCAGTCAGGCCCCTGCAGGGCCAGTACACTTGATGACTCCTAAATGTAACAAACTGTACAACATATTGCTTTATTCCAGCATACAAAAGGCCTTTTAGTTGTTTCTATTGTGTTGGTGAATATGTGCGTTACAAAAAATAGCATGATTGTTTTCAGCTGGAATACTTCTTTAGTTGGAACGGTTGTTTTAGAGTTTGACTTCTTTAACCGAGGTATAAGATGCTACTTTAATGCAGGTCAAACAGAAAGCACAAAGGTAAAACTAAAACTGCAAAAGTCTTGAGGAGTCGCTTGTTTAAAGTTCATGTTTGCCCCTCAACTGTTCCATAAAATATATGAGAATCCCATTTTTTAAAAAGCATCACATCTGTGCCTGGCATGCAAAGTTCAAAGCTCTCCGTTAAAAAGAAATGTAAATTTTTGTCTTACAACAAACTTCTTCTGCAACACGACTCCTTCTGCATGATTAGCAACAGCCGCAGCATAAAGCTAATCTCTCCCCTGCAGGAAAACCAGCCGGGTAAAGAGGTGAAGGGAGTCTGTGAGTGTGCTGGAACGTAACATAAGTGGCAGAAGGAGAGGAATTAATCACTTCAAAGAAGACCAAAATATGTGCTACACCTGCAGTGGTCATGCATTAATACTCCAAATCACATTCACCCTCCTGAGCTCAGATTTACCAACCGTTTACCAAAGGTATTAAAGGATAGAAGCCAGATTTTTCTAAACCGAGAACCTGTTTCCTCTTCTAGCTGGCGCTGAATGTTCCAATCTCATAAGGAATGTTTGTATGTTATTTTTCAGGAGTATGGTGTCCAGATCAAAGCTGCAATTATTTCATACTTCAGTTTCGCAGTTGTCAGCCACAGTGCTCTTTTCATAGTTTATAATTGGTTCCTATAAGGGACTGTAAGCTGAAGCAATATGTCAGTTATTTTAAGCATCAGTGGGAAATAAATAATAATTGAAAGCACTTTATCTAAAGGTTAATACCAGCTTCAAACAGACTGAAAACCCAAATCAACAAATGGGAAAAATGCACAAGCTAATTAGTGTTTGACATTAATCATGTTACATGCTGATTAATTTTCCAACTGACGGGTGTTTGCAATTTAGGCCAAGAGATAATCTGAGACATGAGGAAACAGAAAGCTTTTGTTGAAATGTGGGAGCTGCAAAGAGGTGAGTTGAAACTGTTGCAGAAAAAACACATTATTGTTTGTTTGCAAGTCATCCCATGTGTAAATCTATACTTACCTGCCACTTTATTGGATACACCTGTTGAATTGTTAACACAAATGGCTGATCCTCCAATCACAGGGCAACTTTCAGGCATCCAGATGTTATCAAGATGTTTTGCTTTACATCCGAATATTGAAATGTGGGGGAAAGGAGGATTTAAGGGATTTAAGTGAGGATGGAAGTTGATATAATTAATGGCTGGTCTTCAGAAGCTGCTGCTCTAATGGGATGTCCATACTCTCTAGGGTACAGGGAATGGGTCAAAAAAGATCAAATATGTGTGTGGACAAAAATGTTTTGTTGATATCAAACGTCATCTACAAGGTGATTTATTTTTTTGGTTCATTATTTATTGTCATCCACAATGGGGTGCTGTAGCACCCTTAGCCACCCCAGTTCTAATAAAGTATAGTAGTCCCTCACTACTTAGCGGTTTGTTTATTGTGGACTTGCTTTATCGCGGTTTTTCAAAATAAAATTGAACATGACTCACAATTGGCTGATTGATGGATGAGCCTCACATTCGACGTGGAATTTTTATTTAAAATAAATTATTTTAAATTATTTAGCACCTGCTGCACCTTTGTACAGCCCACACTGCAGGATGAACTTCCCCCTGCCGCTGAACAGCTGATCTCCGTGCAGAGCGGAGAAGTGGGCGTGGCCAAGAGCGCTCGCATGTGGCTGAGAGCAGCGGAGGCAGAGAGCTGAAATCATGACATTATGTGCTCTTTTAAAGCATTTAGAGTTTAGAAACATTGTTTTGAATATTGAAAGAGTGTGGGAAGGGTTTAAAACGCCTAAAAATACTAAAATAAACTACTACTTACGACATGTACTACTATTCCTACTTTGCGGTTTTTCACTTATCACAGAGATTCAGGGTACGGATGCCCCGCTTTAAATGAGGGCGTACTGTATACACTGTAAGACCACATGGGATCACATGAACATGTTAAAAGAATGTTCCCAATTCATGTGAAAAACATGTTTCATGTGTTGATTTCACAAGTAAAATCTTGTGATTTTTCTCGTTTTTGTTTAAATTCACACAAAAAAACACATGCAAAACATGTTTTTCTCCTGTGTTTTCATGCTACGTTCATGTTTACGCACATGAACATGCTTGAACTAGCCGCTCTCTCTTCTCCTTTCAGAATTAAATTACTCGTACAAACTGAATTAATTGAAAATGCTTTCTGCAACAGGTAAGATAAAAATTAGTCAAACTCACTGCATTCCACTTCAAAAGATCTGAACTATCCCTTTATTGTCCTTCACATGTATTTGGCAGTACAATTACTCTCAGTGGATTCTGGAAAATGTCCACCTTACTGGAGTAAATTTTAAATTAAACTTTACAGGCATTGAAAAATAAGTTTAATTGAAGCATTTTATTATTTTTAAGTGACTCGTCCAACAAACAGGAGCTGCTGAGAGATTTGTGGTGACGCCACAGCTCTGAACTCCTCTCAAATCTCAGCAGCAGTGGGGAGTCAGACTCGTACAGGAATCCACACCTGGCGCAGCCACGTGAATTCAATTCATGACCGAAAAGGGGGAACACATTTCTGTCAAGTGTTTATGCTGCCAGAAAACCATCAGGAGGTTGTTAATATTCAAGTCTTTGGGCTTGTGCAACTCTTGTAGAATGATTTCTTACTTTGTAGGCCTTTGCACACCAGAACTCTGGATCCAGTGATGGGTGACGGGCAAAGATAAAATAAATGAATACAAATCCTCACTTTTCTCTTCTGATATTATGGATTGACACGACTGTGGATCAGTTCTCCAACAACTATGTAACGTTGCTAAAAATAGAATAAACATCCACCTCTTATACACACAGTTTGCAGCTTGCTCACTTTCTTTGCCCCCCCCCCAAGCACACACCACCTCCTCCATCCCCACCGCTGCCTTCTTTCTCCACCCTGCCGCCTCCCCCAGCTTTTCTCACACATCCAAAATCGCAGCCTCGCAGCACAAGCTTCAAAGAGCATAGATAAGTTGGGTGTAGCGCAGGACTGACTGCGACTCATCACAACGCACAGTCGCCATGATAATGTCATTTTCACACGCAGAGAGCAGCATTTAGGTTTAATTCAGCCAGAACCCTCACCTGGACTGATAAACGGATGTTAGAGGGGAGAAACTTCAAAGCTTCGTTTGCTTTTCTCTGAGTATTCACTACATCAGGTTACAGCAGGACGAGTAGAGGTGCACAAACACGCCATTAGAGGAAAACAAAAGCACAAGAAGGAATGTGCATATTTTTATTTGTGATTAAAAAAAATAAATAAAAAGCTTACTTTGCTGTCCAAAATTCCTAAAAGTGAACTATTTTAATAAACCGTTAAAACAAATCTTACATTTCTGGTGCGGAGAAAGGACAAATAAAGGCCACTTTTTCTCATTAAAAAGAGAAGACATTATTTATTAATGAATGGAAAAAAATTGAAGCTACAACTCAGTGCTCAGGAAAAAATAAGCTCTTAAATGTGCTTCTGTTGAACTAATATATGAGAAAAGGTTTTCTCGCTGCAGTAAGATGCTGTGCAGATGCAAGCTAGTAATCACCTCAATCTGTATCAAATCAATGAGAAATTAAAATTCAGTTAGACATTTTGTCGGCTGGAGCCAAAAGCTGCTTTTCCTCCTGGAAGTAAAGCATGACGACTGCTTTATGAGCTCCAGTACTGAGACACAAACAGCAGGTTTTAAAGCCAAACAATAAACTGGCAGTAGAAATATTCAAATACAGAAAGGAACAGAGTTTGAAGTTTAAACATTTAAATGCCATGATAAATTAAAGGTGAGATGGGAGGTCTGTTAGAGCTCAAAGCATGTTCTCAGATGACTCTCAGATACTTCCACATTAAACTTTAGCTCAATATCCATAAAATTTACTGAGTTATAGCCATTTTTGTGTAGATTAATTGCAATTAGCTGTGGCAGTTAGCTGGGTCCATTTTGAATTGAATGAACTTCAAAAGATAATCAGTCGTATTAAATCTTTTTTTCATTTAGTTAAACCAGGAAAGAAATCCATTGAGATTATTAATCTCTTTTACGAGGATGTTCTGGGCAATGCAAGGTGCAAACAAGCCATAACAGTTACAGCAACAATCTTAATAACAGAAATATTAAAATATTTACAACAAAACATTTGGTAATGCAAGTTATATCACAATTCAAGACACTTAAACGTTACAGCTGCAAGATGTGACTGAAACCTCTGACAGATGTTGTCTAAATGAATAAAAGACTCCAACCTCAATTTAAGATGCAGATCATTCCAAGAGCATGAGCCAAAATAGGAAACTCATCTTGTCTGACTCTGTGCACACACAGGGTACCTGAAACCACAGCCAACCACTGGTCCTGAGACTGGGTGCATTCTGTAGTGAAAGTTTCATTTACTCTGTGGTTCATCAAATATTTTACCAATAAACAAACAGGTTGGCAGCACGGTGGCGCAACTGGTAGAGCTGCTGCCTCTCAGCGAGCAGGTCCCTGGTTCAAACCCCGGTCCAGGGGCCTTTCTGGGTGGAGTTTGCATGTTCTCTCCGTGCATGCGTGGGTTTTCTCCGGGTACTCCGGTTTCCTCCCACAGTCCAAAAACATGCATGTTAGGCTGATTGGTAACTCTAAATTGTCTCTAGGTGTGAGTGAGAGAGTGAATGGTTGTTTGTCTCGTTTGTCTCGTTTGTCTCTATGTGGCCCTGTGATGGACTTGCGACCCGTCCAGGGTGTACCCCGCCCCTCGCACAGTGATTGCTGGACATGGGCACCGGCGACCCCCATGACCCAAAATGGAACAAGCGGGTAAAGAAAATGGATGGATGGATGGATGGACAAACAGGTTGACTCCAACAGTTAATGCTGAAGTTTTAAGCAAAATAATCTGAGCATTGAGGAATCAGTTCTTTGTAGTGGACTAGGCCCATGTCAAAAACTAAGTCTAAGGTCAAAACTCTTGACCTTTAGAACCTTGTGGGACAGGAACTGTCATTTCATTCATTTGAACTCAGAAATACAGGTTCACCCATCCTGAGACTTTCTTTCCTGAAGATTCAAGTGAAAAGAACACTCTCTTTTTATTATCATTACTATTTTACAAATGTTGATAATCAAAGTGTCTTAGTTCAAACCATTTTAGATGTGGCAGTGAACTAATCAATTTTATTAACTGTGTAATGATTTTTATTCTCATGTCAAAGCTGTTACAGAATAATTATGCATTTTCTGATTTCTGCCTTTGAGTGAGCAAGTGTGCGTTTCCAAGGTTGGAGTCAAACGAAAAACAAGTTGTTGAACGAACTGTCATGTTTTAGAATCCTCTCAGACGTAAATAGAGAAGTTTTAGCACCTGTTTCTGAAACGCGCCAAAACAAAACTCTCTCTGTCTGTGAGAACATTTCTGATCTTTCCATAACAATTCTTGTTTTTCGTCTAACCTCTTACGTCACAACACACACCCCGTCTGGTCGGTTCTGACCAATGGTAATACTCCCAAAAGTGAACCGGGAAACAGCTCTTTAAAATGTCAGTACTTCCTGGTCTACTCGGTCTTGGTTCTGTTGAAGTTCTGATGGAGTGCTGTTGGAGTTCTGCTGGATACACAGTCCAACCAGTTCTGTGAGAGACGGGATGATCCTGACAACAGAGCTCTTCCGAGTTCCATGGGATTATAACATTTTCCACTGAGGTGAATATGTGTCGAACAGAGCCTCGCCATTACTTCGGACGAGTAACAGCATCCTACTGAGACGCTGAAAGGGTGCGTTAAACGGAATCTCACCTGAGACATCTCCAGGTAAAGGAGCCGATTTCATCACCTAAGTGTACTGTAAGGAAAAGCTGAAGAAAGCCGGAGAGTGTCGATTCTGGTGAACACATTTCACCCCTCACACACCATCTTTCTCCCTCTAAACTTCTTTCCATCTTTAAACTTTTCTATCAAGTAGAAATTCTTCCAGATATTTTAGAAATGTCTGTGTAAAATGCTCACCCACATTCATGTGGGTAAAAGATCATAATTGTACAGTTTTCATAAATGTCTGTGGTGAAGCAACGGAAAAATCATGGCCGTATGATTTTTCCTGATTGATTGCTTATGTTGTTATTTTCATAATTTGCCAAATTAATGTAAATGTTTGATGTTAAATTTTGATTCTGTAAATAAATGACCGCATTCATTTTGATGGGTCAAATATAAATGACGTCTCACGTTTGCATTTCCTTAAATTCAATGCACGTTTTATTCAGTCCAGAAAAATGAGGAATCCGTGTTAAATGATGAATATATCTGAGCATCTGTTCATCTACATCTTCATGTTTCAGCTCAAAAATGGCAACAATGGACCAAACACATGAACATCCAGATGTTTTCATGTCCTCTGCAACGTCCTCTTGTTCATGAGGACTTTTCTTCCAGTCCTGTGGCGTGCACAGAGCGAGATCAAAGAGACTGTGAAAAGTGTGCATGGATCGTGCAGAGCGGGCGCCTGCCTCCACACACACGTTCACACCTGACATCGCTCTCACAGCCGATCATCATCAACACTGACGCGCCTCGTTGCACTCCTCCTGGTTTACAGCACGAAGAAGTAAGAAGCACAGCATCCGAGGGAGCCGGAGTGGAATAAAAACCTGATTGGTGTTTTTCATGGGTGCTCACATGCTGATAGTAAAAGAGGCGACTAATTAAACAAGCTGAAGCGATGAATCAACCGGACGCTGCTCAAGCAGAAAAAAAGATACAACAAACAAACGCAGAAAGTGAGACATGCTCAACTGTTGCTTCCTTACATGATAACATTGTTGATTTTTTTTTTTTTGGCTCCACTTTCAGACATGGCATCTATTATTCACACTTTGCATAAGCTGCTCGCAAAGCTCTATGAATATTGAGACTTACTGGCTTGCATGAGCTGACCCTGCCGCCCAAACACCTGGGAGAAAGGGCTCCGGCTACAGGTGAGTGTCTCCTCCATGGTTGAGCTCCTGACTGGTTCTTTGAGCAGATGAAGCACTCTGAGGGTCAACCTCAACCCAAACAGTCTTTACTTCTCCTCTCTCTGCTGACTGATTTGCCTTTGGTGCCTCTTCACAACCTCTCCTTCGCCTTTCCCAGCGATGTCATTCACCTCACCCGTCAGCTGACTGCAGATCAGTGGCTCCAGACCACGAGCTGCTGCTGCCTCGTCTCTTCAGCTGATGGGAGATCTGTGCGCCGAGGCTGCTCTCAGCCTGCTCATTAGTGCTCCACTGCTTCAGATGGCGAGCGCAGCGTGAACAAAACAAGAGAGAGGGATGGAGCGATGAGCAAAGAGAGAAGCTCTACCCCCTGACGGAGCGAGAACAGAGAACTGTGTGTAAATGTGTGTGCTTAACCATCACACTGTGGCTTCGAGAAGTGGTTTGCTCTTTTTTCCACATCTGTCTGACTCCTCTGTGGTGACTGTCTTGGAAAAGAAGACTAAATGAAATTGGGCAAATAATTGCAACATGTTCTGAGTGTGGATTTGGTCCACACTGTAATATTGATTTTTGAGTGTTAAAGGTCTAACTGCAAACCAAAGAGTAAAGCTGAAACTCTGTTCTCTCTCCTCGTTCGTCCCTGCAGAGCCATACTTGAGGATTATCTTCCAGGAATAGACAGAGACAGCGTCTCGTTCACATGCTGTCAGGTACACGCAGGTTTAATACCTTGGGTTGCTTGTACAAGCAAAATGAAAAGAAGGCATATTCGCAAGTCGCTACAGCTTCTAAACAACACAATAACTCAAGCGCGGGCGCAAGAATCAGTTTTAGAACAAAAGGGGCCACTGGATCATAAAAAATGGATCCCCATTTTTTATTAATGTCCTTGTTACGATGTCTGTTCTGCTCCGACATGAGCATTGCAGGGGGAGAAAGGAGAAGCTGAATGAAATGTTTTATTCCAACGTATCGTGGTGGTGTTTCTGCTGCAAGGCATGAAGGGTAACCATCCGCACAGCGACACAGGGCATGCTAATCTGCCCCTTTTTCCAAGGAGCAAGAAATAGATGAACATGGAGTGTTTGAAATGTGAATTTTACTCCATTTACTTCTACTGAAATTAAGAAGATAACTATAAAGAAAGATCCAGACAGGTATTGTTGAAAGGCTCGTCCCAAATCTTACCCTGAAATTTATTTTGTTGGTCGTCATCATTTACTCATCATGTTTTATTAGTTGCTATGATTTAAAGAAGCAGCTTTACATGTGGTGACACCAACAAAACTGCTGTCCACTATTCAACACCTCGTGTTTAAAGCTTGCAGAAAATGTGCATATGGTTGAGGCAGATGTTCACAACTCAACAGCTGTCAGCTTTACTTGCTCCACCTTTTTGTAGTTGTAATTATTTTTATCTTTAACATGTTTTTTGTCTTTCCTCCAATAAAAAGTACACCTGGACCTGTCATTCTGTGTTTGTCGGTTTCTCCTTCCTGTTCCTCTCAAACCAGCCGGTCGAAGCAGATGGCCGCTCGTCCTGAGCCTGGTTCTGCTGGAGGTTTCTTCCTGTTAAAAGGGAGTTTTCCTTTCCACTGTTACCATTGTGCTTGCGCAGGATGGGAGACTGCAACAAAATGAAGATTCACCACAATCTGCTGGCTTCCTTAGATAGAGAACTTTTACTAAGTGGTTCAAGTTCAGGTTAGGTTAATTTGTCATATGCAAAATCAACACAAGGTCAACAGTCCAATGAAATGCTTTGGATGAGAAGAACGACATCTCGACTCGCAAAATAAAATAAATAAATAAAAAACTAACACCCCCCCCCCCCCCCCCAAAAAAAAAAAAGCATGCAGCAAAAATACTAAAAACATTCTAAAAATACTACAAACACACTAAAAAATACTATTAAAACTATCAAAAAACTAGGCGCCAACGATGAAAAAGAAATACATCTACAGTGTGATTCAGTTAGCAGTGTAGTTAGCAGCTTAGCAAGTCTTGTTAGCAGGTCCAGTCAGCAGCTTGATGGTAATAGGACCTCAGCAGCTGCCCTCACAGTGGCAGTGGCTTTTATCATTCTTTTCTTTTTTTTACAGTGACCTGAGACAACTTCTTGATGCTATACCTGTACTACTTTCTGTTAAGGGTAATCATAAAATATCATTATGAATATTGCATTCTTACCCTGTTAGCACAGCCAAATTAGCAAAAATTGGCCAAACTTTTAGTGTTGAATTGAAAATAGTGAAAATTAAAGGCCTATCGCTCCTTGAAGGAATGCATATCACCCGCTTTCATGAGTTTTAGACTAAAATCATCTTGTGATGAGAAATGACTGAGTTGGAGCGGTCCTTGAGAATATTGTTACAATCTTGTGCAATATTTCGAAGATGTTGCCCTCAAATTATCTGTTGTGAATTACTTCACATCTAATATTTGCTTCATATCTGTCAAATAGAAATATTTAGAGCCTTTCTTGTTCAGCATCATCCCTCTTTGGAAGCAGACAACAAAAACAATCAGTTTAGTTGCAGGGCCACACACCACAGCACCACTTTGAGTATATTTGGCTTTTGAGACAAACATAGGAAACAGATGGCGACTCACATTTACAGCTAAGAACCTGGAGCTCGAAGGCCTTACCCCCATTTAGAACATCTTTACACACCTCTCGTCCAATCACTGTGATTTCACTCACTGTTCTCTGTGCAAACCAACACATCTGCAGGTTACAAACTGCAAACCTCCAAACATTTTCTGGCTTTTAGCTCACCAAGAGGAGAAATGGGATCAAATCCTTTCCCTGCCTTGTTGGTTTCAGTTCAAAATGAAACTTGTTTGAGCATGATGAAATTAACGAGGAGATCAAAGGTTTCTCGTTACACGTCTGGGATAGACGTTTCTGGTTAACGGAAGATCATTTCTAATCTCGTCGCCACTTTTCATCACAACTTCCTGTGAGAGTTCAACGTCGCTCTGGGCCAACATCCTACGCTGTTGTGTGCAAACAAATGCAGCCTCGCAATTTCAAGTTCTTGCTGAGCTTTTCCGCTCTGGCTGTTTTCTTTTTTTTTTTGTATATATACAGAAAATAGTGACTAAATATCACCCAACATGCATCTTTCAACTTCATCCCTTCCTGGCAGGATTCTCAACCAGAAATGTTCAGTTGGGGTGAAGTTTCAGTATAAAAAGTATATAAACGTCAGATCAGTTCAAATCACTTGAGTTCATTTATTACAGAAGTGCTTAAAGAAACACAAGTGTGAGCTTCACAAGAGGGAAGGACTAATCCAGGAGCCGTTAACAGAGCGCAGTCATTTGGAGCAGTTTTACCTCACCTGCCACCGAGTCAAGTGGATCTGCGTTGTGTTACGACTGGAGCAATGACACAAGAAGGGTGAGGCAAGTAAAACAATACGTCAGCGTCTCCGACACATTCACTGCTTTCTATTACTGAAGAATTGTAAAAACATTTTTCTCCATAGGTTGTATTTTTTGTAATAAGTACATTCAAGGATCGTCATTCACACCACATGTGGTGCAGGTGGTGGAACGAAATTTTGTATACAGGGTCCCAGTTATATCTAACAAATGTATAAAATGTAAAATAAAAACAGTAATAAAATCTAAGATATGAGCTAAGAAAGATGTTAACTAAAAAACAGCATTTTACTTGCAAAGGACCCATTCAAGGCACACTACATACTGTAGATACATACCAAAAATGCATGGAACATGTTGCAGAATGAATGTTGAATAGTCTTCTGCAGACTTTTATTCAGCAGCAGAGTCCAGCGGGCGGTCCCTCATAGCCAGCTGCAGTCAGACGCACACAGGCATGATCCATGGCCGTCGGCGAGTCAGCCTCCAGGTCGAGATAAGAAAGTGTTTCAAGCTCAGAGCAGGAAAGGTGTTCTCAGACAAAATATAGAAACAATAAAAATATTCATACTAAAAATTCCCAGTTTGTAATGGACTGCACCTGTCCAGGTCTGCCTTGCACCCAGAGACTAAAAACCAGCTCCTTGTGAACAAGATGGAGCAAGTGTGAAAATTTGATGGACTGACAACCTGTCGGATATTAAACTGATTCCCCTTCATCATCTAGTTCTGGACCATTTTCTTGCTCATTAAGACGTGTAAAAAATGTAAAGTGTTCAAAGGGCAGGTTCTATAACCGGTAGCTTTTTTTTTGTCATCGTTGCCATATCTGACTTCACTTTTTTTTTTTATGTAAACAGAAGTTTTCACTTTGACCCAGAGTCCACAAGCCAAACCAGGACAGAAACTAAATCTGAGCTCATGTTTCACTTCAGTCGGCATTTCCAGCAATTCCAAAGGTCAGAGAATGCAAACCAGGCCCTGAGGAAAAACATGCAGTAAAACTAAATATTAATAGGGTTTGAAAAAAGCATGCAGGAGCCTCAATTAAATAAATGCAGAAATACAAAAAGATTCTTTATGTAGTTTTGTGTTAAGTTTTACACGTCGCAATTAGATTACCTCATATATAACAGACACTTAAGGTCATGTTTCATATTTAAATTTTTGTGCCGTTAGTTCGGTCCTCTTTGGCGTTTCATATTTATATCACAACAAAATAAAACAGCTAATCTGCTGTGTCAGTTCCTTCATCTTGGGCTACAGGCTGCTGTTTTAGATGCATTCAACTTTGCATTATTCAGAAGGTTGCAATTGTGAAGCAGTGGCAACAGCACCTTTTCTTTTTCTAGCAGAATGGAACGATGCAGTGGAACATCCTGCCACCTCTTTATGACAGCACCGCTCTGAATGTGAGCAGACTGCCACCACCTGGCTCTTTAGAAGCGGCCGCAACTATTTTGGCAAATAGCTTTGTAAATGTACCAACACACACCAGAGACTTCAGATTTCAAAGAAAACACCAACTCCACGTGTGATTTTTAACATTCGCCATTTATTTTTAACACCTGCTTGAAAAAAAAACGTTTTTTTTTTTTTAGTGCAAATCAGACAAGAGAAATCAAAGACTGATAACATAATTTTAAATTATTAATAAATATACACGAGACGATTTACACGTTGAAATGCTACAAGCACTTTTCACAGTTAAATAAGAGTCTGTCAGTCCATCCTGTACGTCCAACCTGTTGCAGTCACAACAAAAAAATAAAAAAATTACCAGCAGGGGCCGAAAAGGCAAAAACAATAGTACAGCAGTACTATCGAACGGATGCAGACTGTTGTCAAATTATTATTTTGACAAGATTAATAACTACCCTGTTTAGCACATACTCTTCAATCGTTCAGCTAATAATAAATTTCAAACTAAAAATCTATGTGATTTGTGATGCTGCAACAAACACTTTCATACCCAACAAAAATTATTCCTCCACTCATTTATAGACGTTGGATAAACATGAAACGTAGACCACCGTCAGCAGCTGGAAGCAGCAACGAAGTGCTCGCATGATACAAGAACACAAAATTACTAACGGATTATACTTCTCATTGAGTGGGGGAAAAACACCACAAATCAATCATTTAATGAGCACTTGCAGGAAAAGGTGCAAAACAAACTGAACGAGTGGATGAGGACTTCTGGGTCCACAGAGACTGCAATGCTGCAGTCAACGTTACAGAAACGTTGGAGCTTGTAGTGCAAAAGCATCAAATGTAGGTTTCTCAGATGGAGAAAATTTATGGCAGCCTGTAATTGAGCAAATAATCATCCAATTGTGAAAAAAAATTTTAATTTGCAAATATATTTTAAGAGTAACATGATTTGAATAGGTTTAAGTACTACAGTGACTTGTTTGTCTGAGAAACGCTGACAAATGTTACAATTTTCACTACTTTCTTGCTAAATTTAGCCATGTCAGAACAACCGGATGGCACCTTTGTTTTTTCTTTTCCTCACACAGAAGCAGCTGGCTCAAAATAAAAATGCCGTAGCATTAAATTTAGTAAACATTACATTCAGAACAATTGTGAAAATCAAATTACCATCATAATATTTAACTAACAATTTACAGGGCTATGCTTGGCCGGACTTCTGACAGGAAGTTTACTGGCAGCGTTGTATTGTATGGTGTTCCTCTTTAGATTCAACAATGTTAACTTCAGAAACCATCATCTTTATTTACATTTTAGTATGTGAGACATGCCTAGTTGATTTTTACCAAATCAAAAGGTATATGACCAGATTATGTGTTGAGGACCTAAGTGTATCAATATAATCCATTCTAAATCAATGCAGCTCACAGACAGCATGCAGTATGAGCTTAAACCAAAAGGCCACAAATAACAGCAAATAAAAGTGCAAATGCATGCCAAAGTGACTGCCATATTCTCTGAACCACCCATCATGTAGTAAATGAGCCGAGTACGTGACTCAGTCCGTCCTACGTCTTTTTAAATCTGTTGCAGTCAGGTTAACTTCAAGTGCATGTCCAAGCTGTAGACATCAAGCGAACGCAGCAAGGAAAAATTATTCAAAATGTCAAGTTACTGAAATGGCATTCACCCACCTGTACACACTCACTCGCTGCATTTTATTTGCTCTGTAATCAGTTTTGAGTTAATGTACGTTGTAATGTAGCCTACAGGTCCGCTGGGTTTGCAGTGTAGACACGAGTTTCCTCCATTTACTTTAACGGTTTCATATGGAAGAGTCCTGGAAACAAAAAAGAACAGAACACAGGATAAATGTAACGTTCTATGTCAGCTGGATGACTTCATCTGCACATTTCACCCTTGTGATTTAAAGATGGTTGTATGTGCTACAGTCTTGAGTTTTGAAACTATAACACTTAACTAAAGACTTCACAAATAAAATTACCATCTCTTCCACATTTGATAATGAACGCTTCATAAGCGTTCACACTATTATGATCCATTTTCCTTCCGTACATTTTTCGGCATCTTTCTCGTTCCACAATGTGGAATGTGCTATTTCAACAAATCATATATCAAAACGTTGTTCAAGAGAAGTGCTCTATGACTTTTGGTATTGGTGCAACTTTAGCTTTTTGAAATATTTAGCCTTTTCTGCCACTTTTTCTATCATAGAAAATGAATTGAGCTCATTTTCCATCCTTCAAATCTTTGGATCTGTTTACAACCTTTTACTGCTCCTTTCACATTTTGTTCCGGTTCAGCTTCTTTCAGCTTCCTTCTGCAAATTTAACATTTTTTCAGCTACTTTCAGCTCATTTATCAGCTGCTTTGTGGTCCCTTTAGATTATTTCTGCTAACTACATTTTTGCACTTCTTCTAACTTCTTTTTGCTAATTTCAACTTGCTGCGCTTCTTTCAATTTATTTCTGCAAGTTTCCGCTTTTTCTGCTATTTCAGCTACTATTTAGCTGTTTTTATACCAATTGTAGGTTTTTGGGCTAATTCCAATTTTTTGCAATCATTTAAACTTTTTTTCAGCCTAATTCAGTAAAAATGTGCTTTCTCCACTTCCTTCTGGTATTTTCTTTCTGCTTTTTAAGCAAATTTTCAGCTGTGTTTTTTTTTTTCAGATAATATCCACTTTGTGCTAATTTCTGCTTCTTTAACCCTAAATGGGCAAATGTGTTCTGTCTGCTTTCTTGTGGTAATTTAAACTTTTTAGCTACCTTTTTAGGCTTTTTAAGCTAATTTCAGCTGTTTTCAGAGAAATTCAAGCTTTTCAGGTTAATGTCTGCTACTTTCATCCTAATTAACTTCGTTACGCTTGTTATGCTCCTTTCAGCTTTTTTTTTTCTGCTATTTTAAGCCTTTTCTGCTCTTTCAGTGACCATTTAGCTCTTTTGATGCTAATTTTAACTTTTTCATCTAATTTCAATTCTTTTAAGCTCATTTCAGTTATTTCCACGTCCTGGTAGTTAAACTTTTTTTTGCCTTTTCAGCTACTTCTCTGCTTTTTTTTTGTGCTAATTTCAGCTTTTTTAAGCTAATTTTCTAAATGTTGTGCTCATTTCTGCTTATTTAAACCTAGTTCAGAAAATATGTGTTCTTTCTGCTTTCTTCTGTTGTGACTTGGCGCTATATAAATAAACTGAATTGAATTCTGCTAATTTAGGCTTGTTCTTCCATTTCAGATACATTTCAGCATGTTTTTAAGCTAATTTCAGAAGTTCTGCAATAAGCATTCACACTCATTTTCGCAGGAAATGCAATTTCTGTAGTTGTACTCATCTTGCATTTTGAAAAACATTTAATTTTACCAACATATAGATGATCACAACTTAAATATGTATTTTACCGGCTTATCCATGTGGATTGTGGGAGTTGTCAAGCCAAAACGTTCCGCTCCGAGCGGCTGGAAATAGTCCCAGTTGCTTCCTCTCGACTCTGAGTGGAAGGTGACTCATCTTTCTGTGGTACATTCTGCCGAGGTTTCACTATGGTGATTTTAATGGGAACTCCTTTGATGCTATGCTGAACTCTGGTGTACTGCCGCATGGAGGGGTTGAAAGTGCGAATGGAAACTTCTGAGAGAGTGGACACCTCCTCTTTAGGCTGCATGTCTTCTTTAATGATGATTTTACTTCTTTTGCTCGAGAAGACAGTTTGCACTGGTAGAACGGCAGGCCTCTTTGCAGATATAGATGTCTGGAGTCTTGTGTTATGCTGTGGTGATGATTGCTGCTTCTCCTTTACATGAGAAAGTCCCCTTTGCAGGTGTTCGTCGTTTTCTTTTGTGACAGATATTCCACCTTCTTTCCTCTTGATTTCTTTTGGTTTCTTGGGACAGACTGCCGCGTGTTTGGTTCGGCTGCGGCGCATGGTGAACTCCCTGCTGCAGTGTGGGCAGACAAATATTTCCTGAGGCTCAGGTGACATTTTATGTGGTGAAGGGACTGACTTATTTCTTTGTGGCATGACCCTTTGAGCAAACTTTTTCTTCCTTTTGTTCAGTATTTTAAGCTTTATTGGTGATTCTTGACTTGGATTGGACATGCTTGCCTGACTGACTTTGTTTAGTCCATTAGCGGTGTTAGTAGTAGAAAGCACTCCATTTTGACTTTTTGCAAAGTGCCGTAAAGGGATAGGGTTTTTTCGAGGTGTGTATCGTCTTTTATCACTTGCATTTGCACAGGCCAAGATGTGTTTGTGCAGCTCTGGCATATTATCAAAGCTGTTTCCACACTTGGTGCATCGAATAGCTGTACTGAAGGTTTGTGGGATGTTGTGGGTGGTAAAGTTAGTCGCTGAAGCAAGTGATCCAGCAGGTGATCGGTTATGATAAGGAAAAGGAGGTGGCTTAAAGCTGGGATAGTGCTGGTTTATGCCAAGACGAACATCAGGCCCCTTGACTTTACTTCCATCTGAAGTCATAATCTTAATAGTTGTCAACAGCTCATCAGCAGTCACGTCAACATCACATTCTTCCTTTTTTACTTGTTTCTTGGGTTCCTCAAGAGGTTTGAGAGCTAAAGGAACTGTGTTCACTTTAGTTGAGTTATTATAGTTTTGAGGTCTTAATTTCCCTTTTTCTTCCTCTGTGTATGAACATAGCTGTCTGGGATGCAGCTCCTCCTGATGCTGCTTCAGATTGCAAAGGTAGACAAATTCTTTTGTACATGCACTGCAAACATAAGTCTTTCCAACACCATGGAGGCTTGATCGATGGTCGAGCAAATCGGAAGGCTTGCCAAAGAGCAGCACGCAGAATTCACATTTGTAAGGCCATTCATCAGCGTGGTCCACTACGTGATGTCCGAGTTTTTTCATTGAATGGAAAAGCTTATCGCATACATTGCAGATAAAATTTTTGGTGAATGTCTGCTGTTGTGGATCATTTTCTGTGTTGTTTGATGATTCTTCATTGGCCGTTTCAAGAGGAGGTGGACAAAAGTCTTTAGGTGGAATTTCTGACATAGAACCCAAACTGTCAGCTGTTTCCTCCTCATTTTTGGTTGGTAGGTCTGTACTACTAACAAGCTCTGGATCAGATTTTGAGTCATCCACAGTAGGAGAATCGGATATTGCATCAGTGTTATTGGACAGACCTATAGATTTTGCAACAGAGGACACAAGAATAGTGTGATCCACAGTTTGAGGGTTGGGCACAGACACAATTTGTTGCTGTTCTGTGTGATTAGCAACCATCTGGATGGGTGATGGATGCTCAACAGCACTCTCTTGTAAGGTAACTGCAGGAGGAACAATACCTCCTGGAGCTTCAAGAGATATTGTACACTCAATTAACACTGTGTTACTGGCAATGTTGAGTAGAGAATCGTTCAAGGTTACAGCTGATGTGAATGGTACTTGTGGACTGGATTCAACCACAGGTGTATTGAGCGCAATCTGATCAGTGAGAAACACATGGCCAGGAAGATTCATAGTTGGGTCAAGTGGTTGGGAAAGCGTGATTATATTTGCAGGATTGGTGGGACCAAATGAAGTAGTTAAATCACAATCAGCAGAATTAAAAGCTTTTTCTGTACAGATTACCAAAGGCTCATGAGATAAATTTGGGGTTAATACTTGGAATGGTTGGCTTGAAGGGTTGGAAATAGATGACGGTGGTGCCAAAACCGTAATTACTGAGGGAGCAGTAGGAAGAACAGTGTGTGCAGCTGGAGAAGCAAATGTGAAGGTGCATGGTGAAGCTGTCTCTAAGGCAACAGGGGTCAGCGAAGCATCTGATGAAGATAGAGAACTTGGAGGTATGGCAAGTCCATAAACAAGCCCATCTGCAACATGCTCCAGTGGACCCACATCTGAACCTGTGACAAGAGTAAAGTCTGTAACTAGGGGAGACACAAGATTCCCCAGGTTTATTTTTTGTTCTTCAGTTTTACCCAAGACATTTTCCACCACACATGCATTTGATACTTCTTTCAAAACTGCTTGTGACACAAAATTTATTGTTGGTTCAGAGTTACCTGGACTTTTTCTTTGCAAACTTAAATCCAGAACGGAGTCACCTGACGTCACATCGTCATTTCTTTTGAATGTATTTGAGAGATCCAGAGGTTTTTGGTTACAAGAATTACCACCAGTGACAGGAGGCCAACTTTCTGAAAGAAAAGGTTTTACCTCCGGCCCTGCTACAGATGGAGTCGTGCTATTGTCTTCATCAAGCACTTGTTGCACAGGTGAGCTACGCTGTGCCTCAATTTGTCGTGAGCTTCCAGAACCAAAATCTCCAGAATCTGGCTCTGGTGTTTCTTCATTTATTGTTGAAATTTGCTGTGTCAAGCCTGTTGGAGAGCTGGTTCTTCTCTTAAACCTTCCAGTCCCAGAAGGCAGGACAGATGGGGAAATGGGTGAGGATGAGGTTTGGCCGTCTGTGATGAGGGCAAGTGTAGATTTAAGACCCTCCTGCTTCTCAAGGAACTGCTTCAATTTTGGAGACAGAAATATTGTTCTTTCCTTTTGTACAACTGTAGGCTCTGAGTTCTGAGGGAACAGATTCTCTATTAAGGAAGAAACAAGTGATGAAGAGAATGAAGACGCCACCTCCTCAGACTCCAGTTCAGTTTTAATTTGCGGCAAGAGAGGAGGCGTTGTCGTTCTTCTCTTGGCTTGCTGTTGATAAGGCATTTCTATATCTGTATTTAAAACCTGATTGATCTGGACAGGGTCTAAAATCAGGGCATCCAGTCCAACTAAAGGTAAAGTCCCAGACTGACCCTCTGCTACCTCACAGTTACCAACTGTGCTTGTTGACACCATCTTTCCATCGATGTAAAAGCTGAGATTCTCTGAAATATTGTTCGGCACATCTAACATGTACTGTTCTACGTATTCTCCTTCATTCTTTAAAAACAATGTGGATGCCATTTTCTCAGCATGCTGTAAATGAAGTTGAGACGATTCACTGGGAAATGTCTGAGAAATGTCCTCTTGTGGAAGCTTGGTTTGCTCATCGTGTGCGAGTTCCAGTGGGTCCTCGTGTACATTGCACTCATGCTGTTGCTTGTTAGTATTTGTTGTGAATATTTTCTCAGTAGACATGCAGGCATGATGGTCCTCTAATGTTTCAGGCATACAATGCAGACCACTGTGATCTCCACCCAACAAAGAGGTATTGGTGCTAGAGAAGGTTAAAGTATGAACCTGCATGATTGAATCTACTGCATCCACAGGCTTCATCTTCTCATGTGGCAGGTAAATTGTGTCTGAACCTGAAGAGTTGCTTTTGTACTCATGTGCCACGTTGTTCATAAAAGCATGGCGGTGCATGTGTTGTTCCAAGCCTTGTCTGCTGGTAAAGCATCTCTTGCAGTGCTGGCACAGAAAGGAGTCTCTTTCTGCATCTTGTTTTGGAAGGTGTATGTGCTCACAGCTCATGTCTGGTTCTTCTTGTATATCCTCACAGTCTTCAAGTTCAGAAAAGTAAAAATGGGGTGGGTTGTCCATCGTCACTGAGGATATATCTGGCTTTCTGAATGATGTGTCACACAAGATTTTTGCAGTGTTTACACCTGTTAAATAAATAAAATAAATACTGATATTTAGCCAAAATATATAAAGAAAACATATGTTCATTAAAGGACTATGGCTAATAAACCAGATCAAAGTAACTATAATTATCATCTTGCAAGTATACAGGAATAGAAGGCACAGAAGTACGCTGGGAGACGGAGGTTAAATTGGCTTCAGAATCTTAGTTATGGGGATTTAAATAAAGTGTTTTTCACAAATGCAAATCATTAATCTATATCAAAAGCCTGGATAAATATTTCTCCTAGTTTTGAAAGACACAACAATGCTACCTGATGCAACAGGACAACAAATGGTACTGCTCTGGGTATCAAATCCATCAATGTTTTGTCACATACAGGTGCAGCTAGGTGCCATAACCCCAAACAAACTAAACTTTCCAAGATTGGAACAACAAATAAACATTTTGTTAGAAAATATTAACATAATTAAATTCAATATTTAGCATTAATTGAGAGAATTCACCACTCCAATTTGTGCCAGAGTTTTAGACTAAGATCATATTATAATAAATAATAGAAAACACCAGAGTAACGTCGTTCTGGTCAAACTTCATAATTCATGATCTGCGTTTAGTGATTCAAATGAGAAAAAGATATAAAACATCATCCTAATCAACTATGTAGTAAACAGGCTAAAGAACATCCAGAATTTTACTTTACTGATGTTTGTATTTTACTGTAAAATCATAGGAGCCTTCCAATATTTTGAATTGTGTATATATATATATTACATACATACACACACATATATATATGTAACAAACTTGTGTGACAGATTCCCAAGTATATTTTTATAACTTGTAGACATATATTTTTTTAATTAAAAGAGAGTGTGCACATCTTTCATAAGAAAAACTGTCAATCAAAATTCAGTTAAAATAATTTCTGGATTATCTTACCATTGTCATCTTGAGTGCAGACTAGTTGTTTGTTGAGGGATGAACAAACACAGGTTCTATGTTAAAAGAGTAAGAGAGAAACATTCTCATTGTTATCTCATCCCAAATACTATAAAACATTTTAAAGTGACAAAAAGCACAATCTAAACAGAGAAGACAGGATTAGTGTGGAAGTAGCAATACATATGTTTTATTTATTTTGTGGTTCCTGGATGAACTAATTTATGCAAATCAATCTCAAGTATGTCTAGATTGCAGTGTGACTCATCGTGTCATCCATCATTCACACAAAAGCACACGAACTATGCTGGTCTCCTGGAATAAGAAAATCTAATCCTGCTCATCTGTCTCTTTAGTACCTTTTTTACAACAAAGGTGTCAAACTCACTTATAAAAGGGGGCCAAAATTAAACCCTTTTTCAAACTACGGGGCCAATTTCAGAATCCTAAAGTTAGATACCAAACATCTTTTCTTGGTTGCAGGTTCCTCAACAAGAGTTTAATTGGTCTCATTTGACATCATAACCAAAGATTACTGAAAAGATTAAAGTATTTTACGTTTAAAATATCATCTTGGGGGCCAGATAAGATGTCGGTGAGGGCCAAATGCCTTGATTTTGACACGTGCTTTAGATTATCTTTTCAGCTGATTAAATGCACTCTCAGTAAACCCGACCAACACATATAGACCTCTGCTTGGTTTAAAATAAAATTCCAATTCACAACTGAAATAAACCCCAAAACTAAATAAGCTTATTAAGAATATTGTCTCATATTGGCATGAATCTTAGGCAAGTAAAACAAAAAGTCAGGCCTGGCATGTCTGATTAGTGGCACAGAAAAACTAAAGATAAACTTACTCTATAAAAAAAAAAGCATCAACTCAGCTGTTAATGATCAGGTCTGTGTGCACACCTTTAAAAATGTTATTTATTTATTATTAATACACTTATAGAGCAGTTTTCAAGTATACATAAGGCCATATAAGCAGTGTTTATTGTTTGACTATACAACCTACCTTTTTGTGATTTAAAGACATTTTGAAGGATTCTTGTTGCACCAAAAAATAGAATCTGTATTTGATTCAGCGCATTTCAGGGCCTACAGTATTGAATTATTTAAACCATATCAGTTTCTCTTTAAAATGGTGCACGCTGCAACAGGCTTATATTAAACCCAGTACTCATAACGAAATTAGGAAACTGCTTTGTTTTATTTTTATTAAAAAAGGTTAAGCGCTGAGATGCGTTCACGAACATCCGTTTCAGCCACTTTAGTGACGCTGCCCCCGTCCTCGCTCCATTGCTAACTGCTCCCACAACACGTCGTCACTTTACCGTGGGGCTACAGAGGCTGCTGTGCTAGCTCGTCTACTTTAAGGTCAATTGGTTTTGCTAATGTACGCGTTTAACTGTCCGCATAATACAAGGAGGCACTAACGAGCCATCACTGTCAAAGTCCGTTGACAAAGATTTACACGTCAAGCCAAAAAAATCCAGCTTTCATCGGTCTTTGAAGTATCTTTTTTTGGCTAGCTGCGGTGCTAGCGAGTTAGCTCGTGCTAGAACAACACTACGGTCACAACAAAAGGTGCCTGATAAACATAAATTGAAAATGAGTGTCCATACCTACATGTTTTTCTCGAGGGTGCCGAGAAAATGCGTTGTAAATGACCCTGTTGTTCGGCTTGTAGGACAGCTGTTCAGATCCCCATTAGAGTATCAACAAAATTCACGCGTTCTGATTGGACACGAAACCAGGAAATAAACAAATTGACCAATCAGCAGGCAGCTTGTTGAACCTATGAATTATGGTTTAAAAAAAAAAATAAAACAACAGTGAAGTTTGTATTTATATTCAACTTTTTTTTTTTTCAAACTTGAGCGGTATCACCATACTTTATTTATTGTTTTTGTTCTTCAACACGACTATTTTTTAATGAGAATAAACAAGCAAAACAAAAAAAACATTGTTGCCTAAACTGTTCAGCACTTTATTACAAAATTGTACAAAGCTGTGTAGATTTATTCATGTAACACAGCTTAATCATGTGATTTTGTATTACTGTTATTATTTTTTATTAATACTATTATTTGGCTACAGGGACTGTCAGCTTGTCTACTTTTAAGTTTAATTGGTTTTGTGTATGTAAACAAAAATACTGCGTGAATGCAAAACCAGTTAATACTTAGTAGTTGTATTAGTCATTTTCTCTGCGTGCTGTGAGAGATCAAATCATCCAATTGTATTTAGTTGCTCAAAAAAGGCATTGATTGTTGAATGTGCATTGTTGAATGCCTGCACTTTGCAAACTCCATTTCTTGCCAGCAGGTGGCAGTAGGTAGGACAGAAAGAAGAAAATGCTGGTGGTGTGGTGAACTGGACCCTGGACAAAATTCTGGGTCAGGGACCCATAAGAACTCAGCAGCAGTCTTTAGAAAGGACATGGCTTTGCAGGAGCACGAGCAAATAGAGCTATTTCAACATTTCCTCCAATTTTCCACAACACATCTATGTGGGCTGAACTTTTCAAGCATGGCTGCTATAAAAACTACAACCAGAGAATGACTGGGAGGTGCTGATAAAGAGCTATGTGTGTCCCTTTCTTTAGTTTGTGTTCATGTAAACAGGCCCAGATTTCTCAGTGAGTAAATTCAGAATTCATGTTGTCATTATATGTGCTGTATTAGGGTATGATGTGCCATTGTAACTTTTTTGACTGGTGGTTTGCCGCAGGATTTTATTTAGTTTTTTTAATGTAACACAATCAATCAACCTTTATTTATACAGGTAAATCCCATTGAGCCTCGAGGACTCATTTACAAGAGAGACCTGATTTCAACAAAGAAAGATGACAACAATGGACAACAGCAACAACAATAAGCAGTTATAAAAAACTCATACTACAGTTTTTTTTTTTTGTTTGTTTTTTTTAACAAATAGGATGGCTAAAAGGAAAAAGGTAACAAAACCAAAAAAACAGCTAGATTCCAAGACAAATGTATAAAACTAAAAACAGGAACATGTCAGCATTGGACCCTGCCAGGAGTCCAACAGATTCTTAAAGACACTTAGAGAGGTCAAGGTCGAGAGCTTCAAATCTTTTTGTAAGATATTCCAGGAAACAGGAGCGGAGTAGGAGAAGGCCCTTTTGCCTAGTTCAGTCCTCACTGAGGGAACACTGCAGGTAATAATGTCCTGAGAGCGCACTCCGTAGCTGCACTCACGCAGAGACATGTAGGAGGAGATGTATGAAGGCAGCAGACCAAGAAGTGATTTAAAGATGAAAATAAGTCACAAGTGTCATGGTTCAAAAAGCCATGCTAATATTAAAGCTATTGTTAAAAATAATCTAATAAATACTTTTATCATGTTTGTCTGTAAAATAAATACTGTCAAATCCAGGAGATAGTCTGGTTTAAATCAAGGTTTCATGCATATGATTTATCTTTAGGTTTTACAGCCGTGAGACAACACGGATTGTTTCAGAACTTGTACATTTTTTAACTTATTGCAAACTGAAACAAGAAATTATCCTCAAACATTAAGGCTTAGATACCAGTGCATTAAAAAAATTGAATATTGTGAAAAAGTTCAGTATTTTTTCTTCTCAATCATTTCAGAAAGTAAAACTCATATATTACATAGATTCATTGCACAGAGTGAAATATTTCAAGCCTTTGTCGCTTGTAATTTTGATGATTATGGCTTAAAAAATAATGAAAAAAAAAAAAATTCAGTGTCTCAGATAATTATAATATTCCACAGCCAGCTTTTGGTACCTTTATCAGTGTGGGCAGGAGCCAAGTCCTGCTGGAAAATTTAATCAGCATCTCCATAAAACTCGTCAGCAGAAGGAAGCATGAAGTCTCTAAAATGTCCTGGTGCTGCATGGACTGTGGACCAACACCAGCAGAAGAAGACATGGGCCCAAACCATCACAGACTGTGGAAACTTCACTCTGAACTTCAACCAACGTGGATTCTGGGTCTCTCCACTCTTCCTCCAGACTCTGGCACCTTGATTTCTAAATGACACGTAATATTTACTTTCATCTGAAAAGAGGACGTTGGACCACTGAGCAAGAGTCCAGTTTTTGTCTCTGCAGCAGGTAAGACGCTTCTCATGTTGTCTCTGGTTCAGGAGTGGCTCGACTTGAGGAATGAGACATTTGTAGCTCATAGGAGTTAATCGGCTGATTGGGGTGTGACACCGGGAGTTTATAATATTGAACCTCTTCACAAAATTCTAATTTTCTGAGACTGAGTTTTGGTTTTTCATTATTATTAAGTCATAATCATCAAAATTACAGGAAATAAGCGCTTTAATTTTTTTACTCTATGTGTAATCAATTTATATAATGTATGAGACAAAAAATAATGCCAAGTCACAACAGGGCACTAAACAAATACATTCATGTACATAAAAATTCAATTTGTAACATTATTTTTCTAAGGTAGCCAGCATATTGCATTGAGTCTTCATTTCGTGACAATCTCCCATCAAGCACAAGACAACAGTGGAAAGGAAAAACTCCTCCTAACAGGAAGAAACCTCCAGCAGAACCAGGCTCAGGACGAACAGCCATCTGCTTCGACGGGCTGGGTTTGAGAGGACAGGAACGAGAAACAGACACAGAATGGTGATGAGAGGTTCCTCACGAGCAGGAAAACTTGAACACAATATTCTAATTGTTTGAGATGCATTGCAAATCAAATGCAGCATCATAAAGAAAGTTAGCAAGTATGTAAAACAATCATTTTAACTTCTGCCTAGAAGAAACTGTAAAGCAGGATGAATGTTTAGGCACATTTTATTTTAGGGGTGCACTGTAAAATACCTGTATACTAAACGTGGTTTGTCTTATTTATAAAAATAATAATTTGGACGGAGTATGATGGGATAAATATAATATGTCATTTAAATCATATCTGTTGATATTATTTGCACAGTTGGTTTACAATAGTCATGGATAGTTTAGTTACTTGGGAAAGACAAAAAAAAAAATCGTTTTAGTCGCTGCAGTTCATAGTTTTTACCTCTAGGGGGCAGAATTTTCAAAGACTTCAGGTCAGATTCTGTTTCTGCGAGTAATACTTAAAGCCTCTGGTGTAACTGTAGTTTTATGTCGTTTAGAAAATAACTGCACAGTGTCACATTTTATCATGCAGCATGTCTGTGTGTTTACGTGTTACTGTTGCAGCTATAGTGTAGGCAACAAGATGATGGTCTGTGATCAGGAAAATGCTCACAAAATGCTTGCATACTTTATTTATTCAATTTAATTCAGTTTATTTATATAGCGCCAAGTCACAACAGAAGTCATCTCAGGGCACTGAACAGCTCAAACTAAATTAATAAAAACTGAGTTGCAATTGTAAATTACTTAGCAAATATTTAAATGTTGATGACACAGCTGAATATGGGTTCACATGTCAAACCTTTTAATTACCACTGTCGTTTCTCTTTCACAACGGTTAATAAAACAGAAACCACAAACTGAAGATTAATAACACGTTTGTCTTTTTTTCTCCTGACCAGTTCTCTGTTTTCCTCAACAGTTGGCAATTCAAACCCAAGAGGACTTTCGTAAAAGTCTGATACAAAGCAGCTACCTGCCTTCACAGGAAGTCATTTCCAGCCTGTAGGAATCCATAAAACCTCACATATACATCTGTGACACTTTGCAGCACATATGTTGTTCCTATGGCACATGTGTGTTATGTCTCTTGTAGTTATGCTGTATGTGGGCTGAGTGGTGTTTCACTGAGACACCACATGCCTGACTTGTTCTAGCCATAATGAGAGGTCATAAATTACAGACTGAAGCTTCTGTATTTAAGCTTCTCCCATTTTCTTGTATTTAAGAATTAGCCTCCAAACTTTCCAGTAAAGCATGTTGTATTGACGCAGCTCTTACGGAGTAAACTCTTAACTACACAGGTAATTTAGTGCCAAGCTGGCTGTAATTGTGTTTATTTATAGCACGTTGTATCTAGTTGTTGTGGACATGCCCAGGACTCCGGCATGACTTTCCCAGCTGAGGGCGGAGGCATGAGCAGCGTAAAATTGGGTCTCCGTGTTACACATATGTCAAATGCAGGAGCTGACTGGAAGACACATGAGTAGGCAGTCAATGTAGGAACAAGACTGGAAACAACTTGAGCTTGGGACACTTTGAGAATGCAGAATAAATTCTGCAGATTATGAAATATATTTAAAATGACATTTGGGAAATCTTGCAGTGGCACTAGACAAAAGCTTGGTGCTTTTAGTTTTGCAGACTTTGCTGGAATAAACAAAAGTAAAAAGAAATATGTAAAGCTGTCGTAATATGTCACATTTATACATTTGTTCTTCTTCAGCTCCTGAGAGGTTAATCAGGGAGCTGATTACTGTTTTTCAAATGTCTATTTATGAACATATCCTGTGGTAATGGGCACGGCTTCGTGCCCCCAAAAAAGTGTGCAAAGAAACGTTCAACATTTACAGGAACGTACATCATGGAGCGAGAAAAACAAAGAGGGGAAGGAGGAGAGGTGATCACCAACAGTTCAACAATTCAACTGAATTTAATTCAAAATCTTACAAACCTACAAAGCTCTCAACAACCTAGCTCCATCTTATATTCAAGATCTTATTGTTCCATATTTTTCGAACAGAGCACTTTGCTCTCAGACTGCAGGCTTACTTGCGGTTCCTAGAGTTTCCAAAAGCAGAATGGGAGGAAGATTGTTCAGTTATCAGACTCCTCTCTTGTGGAACCAACTTCCAGTTTCTGCCCGTGAGACTGACACATTGTCCAGTTTTAAGACTGGACTTAAGATTTTCCTTTTTGATAAATCCTATAAGGGTTGGCTTGTTATGCTGCTATAGGCTTAGACTACTAGAGGACAAATTTATCTCATTTACTTAAATTAATTGTTAAAACTGACTAGTTTTCATACTTCTATTTTAACGTGTGATTCTTGACCTGCCATTGTGTATCTGTTCCTCTCAAACCCAGCCGGTCGAAGCAGATGACCGCTTGTCCTGAGCCTGGTTCTGCTAAAGGTTTCTTCCTCATGAGGGAGTTTTTCCTTTCCACTGTCGCCTTCATGCTTGCTCAAGTTGAGAGTTCTGTGATGGAGTTAAACTCAAAGCAGTCTGCTCCTCAGATAAATAATGTTAAATTATTATATTTTATATATATATGAATGTTTCTGTTCAGTGTCCTGAGACGACTTCTGTTGTGATTTGGTGCTATAAATAATAAATAAACTAAACTGTATATCAGACAGATCACCGAGCAAGGCTTTGGTCTGAAACAATAAAGATCTGATGATGGACACAAACTGGACTTTGAGTTGACGGAATATGCAAAAATAAACTTGCAGAAACACAACTGCTGGGACTTGACATACAAGTGCTGCAGCCACATGCTGAAATTCACATTCAAGATCTTATTTTATTTATTTTTATTTTTGCACATGCTCATTCAGACTTTCACTCTGATAAACAGTCACCTCTGTTTATGTTTATGCTTTTCTTCCAGAACACAAAATGAAAGTTCAACTCCTGCATCACTCATACCAAACACACCATCCATGCCTGTCACCCAACCTTATGCACCCTTCAGCACTTCTCTGTCTCCCCCCTCTCCTGTGTCCCCCCTCTGAGTCCAGCTGTCTCTGACACTCTAAAGCTGCTGGGCTGACACTTTCTTCGTGACATCACATACTCCTGCATGGTATCTCTGCAGGCTGGAGGACACAAGCTGCTGCAGCCGACGCGAGGATGGCGTCAATGCCAGAGACGAAGAGCTGCAAACACTGATGTACAAAAACAAAACCTCGTTAACACCAGAGTCATTTTCTTCATTCTCTTTTGTATTCAAACATTCAGTTTCATTTTTGGAAAAGCGACTGAAGCGAGGGTGTGTTCTCAAGCTGTCCTGATAAGATTAGCTGTAAGCCGAGTAACACGTAGCAGTTGTTGGCCGAGCCCGGTTGAGGCCTTTCTGTGTGGCACTGGCGTGTTGTCTTTATGTCCTGTTTGTGTTTCTCCTCACATTCCCCAGCGTCCTCCCACAGTGGGAGACGTGCTGCGCTGCTGCAGCTTTTTATTGCTGAGGCACACACAGGGAAGCCTCTCACCTATCATAACCTTGACCCTAAGGAGGAAAAGGAAATCAGGGAGTGGGTTAGTGTTTTTGGATATTACTGACAAAAAGAGGGAGATGTTCAAAAATGTCTGTGGTGATTTTTATGGTTTTTATGGAGACATTTTGGTGTTTTCTGTCAACCAGATCACATAAAAAACTGCAGGAATCCACTATCAGTTTGTCTGGTGACTGTTACGGGAGCAGTCAGGACTAAACCAATGAAAACATTTAGTGTTTTCTACTCAAACATAATTTATATCTTCTGGCAGAACTTGTGTAAAAGTTGTTCAAATTGTTCCCCATTTTTTTTCCAAGCTGTAGACATTGTTTCGTTTATGACTTAACAATTAAAAACTTTGCAAGCCGTCCAAAAGTTTAAACAAAAAATGCGTTGATGTTAAAACTAGGGATGCACGATATTATCGGCATGGTATCGATATCAGCTGATATTAGCGTTAAAGTTAAATATTGGACATCGGCCATTCCATCAAAATAACTCAACAATATAAAAGATGCTGTTTTTATACGACAAACCCAGTGACAAGGATGCCTGCAGCGCCAGCACAATGTGATGACGTCATGCGCGCCTACCTGAACTGATCACGGCGGAGAGGAAAATTCAAAATGGCGGCGGTGTGGAAGGTCTTTTTCATTGAGGATGTCGGATTCTGAAGATTTTTGGACTACGTTGAGCCTCGCTACATCGTCCCCATTCTGAGATATTTTTCCGACGTAGCCTTACCCGAGTTACAAGCCGTCATTTCCAACGTCATTGAGAAGCTAATAACCAATAGCACTTGGGTGAGTTTTACCACAGACATTTGGACGTCGTGTTAGCCCCGTTAGCGTGATTAGTCTTACAGCACAATGGAAAGACAAAAACTTTGAACTTAAACAGGCTGTCCTTCATGCACAGGAGTGCAGAGTTCCCCACACTGCAGCTATAGGAACCTGGAACAAGCCTCCACAGGTGAGACAGCATCGCAGGTGATTAATGCTAATAAATAACATTTAACACTTTTCATTTAATATAAGTTAAAGTGATTTGCGTATCATATGGCTGTTACTGAACATATGTCACCAGCTCTTACAGCTGTTGCACAACTTTTGTAGCAAATAAGCCTAAATAAGAGGGCTATGTTCTGAATGTTCTGACAAAGTATATTAAAAATATAGGTATTGGTTATCGACTAAATAAGATTTAACATATCGGTATATCAAATATTGGCCAAAAATCCAATATTGTGCATCCCTAGTTCAAATCACCAAAACCTTTTTATATGACTAAAAAAGTTAATATATTCAAGGTGAGAATGTTCTTTATGTAAAAGCGTGCAATCCTCAAAGAAATGGCAAGAAACTCAAGTAAAGTTTCAGATTCTGATGATTTAGTCTGTTAAAAGTTTAAGTTTATATTAAAATGATTCTGAAAAGACTTCATACGGTTTAAAAGGCTTCTTTAGAAGGACGACGCATGGCTCAGGGTTAACTCATGTCTGAAATCAACCAGAGGACTTCTGAAAGTGTCTTTTTAGATGGAAATGGCTGGAATGGGAATGTTTGGACATTATGTGCAGCACCATGTTCGGCAAAATCTTAATCCAGTAAATCAGCAAAAACACCTCAGTCCAAAATGAGAAGCACATGGTGATGATTTGTGCTTGTTTGTTTCAGACAGCAGACTTGGGCACTTTGCACATGCTCAAATCCTCTTTTTGAAATTAATCATTACAGTGTATTTGAGGAGGAAACACAAAAATCTCATGTTCCATAAGACTTGGTACCAACTCTCTCTGAGTTTCCAATTAAATCATTTCTGAACGTGCTGCTTGTATCGTGTCCTATTTGTTCATTTCTTCAAAATACTGAAAGTTGGTCCATAAAGTCATTACTTTTGAACGGTGTCTCAGTTGGCAGAGCTGTTGCCTCTCAGCAAGAAGGTTGCTGGATCAAATTCCAGCTGGGGGCCTTTCTGTGCATGCGTGGGGTTTCTTCGAGTACTCCGGTTTCCTCCCACACACCAAAAACATGCATGTTAGGCTGATTGGTAACTCTGAATGGTCCCTAGGTGTGAGTGAGAGAGTGAATGGTTGTTTGTCTCATTTGTCTCTATGTCCCTGTGATGGATTGGAGACATGTCCAGGATGTCCCTCACCTCTCGCACAGTGATGGCTGGACATGGACAACAATGGCCCCCGCAAAGGAAAAAGCAGATGGATGGATGGATGGATGGATGGATGGATGGATGGGTGGATGGATGATTGTGTTCGTAACTGAATTCAGCAGATATTGTCAGCTTTGTACGACTATTGTTGCACACTCAGGGCTTTATTTGTAAATTCAGAATTAATACTGCTGAACGGGCATCAGCATAAATAAAATTCTTACTTTTGTTTGTATATAAAACATCTCTGCTCAAAGTTTTTATTTTTTTATTTTTGCCACAGACTGAACAGTAAAAAAACAGACAAATTGATGTTCTTTAGTAGAACAAAACAAATAGTTATTTATCCATCACAGACTTTCAGTCTTCTCACTTTATGATGTCAGATCGTTTGAGGGATGCTTAATAATATAATAAATCTGCTCTTAACATTGTGGTTTTAGTAAATCACCAAATCTGTGCCAGAACAGCACCTTTAACAACATTTCACTACTACATGCCTTTTTTTCCATTTGTTTATTTGTTTGTTTTAATAGGCTGCTTTCATTTGCACAGCTAATTATTTACTCTTTATTGGAGTATTTCTATGGCTTGTGTGTGTAAAAAGCACATGATGAATGCTGGGCCCACCCAGGAAGTGACTCCACCCGCCAGCAACGTACAGAAATCCCCCGGTGCTGCAGGGAAGAGTGAGCCCAACGGCCTCTCCGTTCGCCCCTCTCAAAAGACTCCATTGTTCCCAGTCTGAGGTGAAAAAAGAGAGAGCTAAATGGGAGTTATGAAGCTCCCTGGAGGGGTAGAGAGATTCGGGTGGGGGTGTTGGAGGTGTGTTGGGTCGGTGCCTAAAACCACACGGAGGACCAGAAGCCAGACACAGCATCTCTGTGAGTTTGGCCTCAGCTTAACACAACATGGCACAAACAGCACACCTCGCTGTCAGAGAGCCCAACTGTCTCAACGGTTCTTGAGCGTACGCGTCCTCCATATTTGGTGCTGTTCGTCTGCTTAGAAAGGGGATTTTCTTTCCTCCGTTTTTTTTTTTTTCATTTTTTTTGAATCACTGTTTGACTTGGCCAAGCAGAGAGGGCAGTTGGACACTGCCCCGGGCAGCTTGTTAACGTTTTCTTCCTTCACTTTGGAAATAAAAAATAATAATAATTTAGTCATGAGAGTAACGGTCACAAGAATGAGAGTAAGTAAAAAGTTCCTGGAGAAACTTTGATGGGGACTGCCACGTGGCGGCCATTTTAAAATTTTGATTTGGCAGTATTATGTGTTGGGGTTCGCTCTCAGCTACCACCGAACTCAATTTCAACTTCAAATGACAAAAAAAATCAACGAGATATAGTTTTTTTTTTCTTTTAAACTATGGTGGCCATCTTGGATTTTTGATTTGGATTCAGTATGTGATGGAGAAAGTTCTCATCTATAACCACATTAAATTTCAGCTCTATGTTTTCAGAGATTCTTTATTGTCATTCACCACGTGGTACATATGGTGGAATGAAATTATGTACACGGGGTCCCAGTTACATCCAACAATAAAATGTAAAAGAAAAATAGTAATAGGAGCTAAGATATGAACTAAGAAAAACAGCTAAAAATGTGTAAAAATAGCTGAATTGAAACCATTTAAATGAGCTTTTGTGGCCATCTTGAATTTTTAATTCATTATTTACTGGGCATTGGTCTCAGCTACAGTAGTCCCTCATTTATTGTTGGGGATCTGTACCCTGAAGCCCCGCAATAAGTGAAAAACCACAAAGGAGGAATAGTAATACAAGTAGTAGTTTACTTTAGTATATATATATATATATATAAATAAAGGTATTTAAAACACTTCCCACACTCTTGCAATATTTTAAACAATGTTTCTAAACTCTAAACGCTCTCAAAGAGCACAGAATGTCATGATTTCAGCTCCCTGCCTCCTCTTCTCTTCGCCACCTGCAAGTGTTCTTGGTCACGCCCACTTCTCCGCTCAGCACGGAGAACAGCTGATCAGCTGCAGCAGGAAGTTTAGCCTGCAGTACGGGCTGCACAAAGGTGCAGGAGGTCCTAAACAGTTTAAAATAATTTACTTTAAATAAAAATTCCATGCCGATCATGCAGCTCAGCCATCAATCAGCCAATTGTGTGTCATGTCCAATCTTATTTTGAAAAACCATGATAGAGCGAGTCCGCGATTAACGCGCAGTGAAGTAGCGAGGGACTACTGTACTACCAAATTTCAGCTTAATATCTCTAAAAAGGGCTGATTTACAGTATTTTTCCTTTTTAGTTCATGTGGCCATCTTGGATATTTGATTTGCAACCACAGTCTATGAAAAATTCCTAAGAAAAATGGCGTCTTTGTTTGCTAATGATGTCGCCAAGTTAACTCGAAACACTAATAAAAGTAATAACACACATCACAGTGCAGAGCCGGTCGTTTTAATATAACATCTGTGGGGGTACACGTTGAGGTTTGGGCCACGTTAAAGTTGATGGAAGAGTAAGATATAAAGTAAAGAAACCATTGTCAGGTGGATAATAATAGGTGGCTGCCTTATACTGGACAGTATCCGACAATGCTGGTGTTCACTTTTAGCTGTCTCCATGCTACAAAATACAAAGAAGAATGTTTGATGAAATAAAGTCATTTTTCTTATTTTTATTGAAACAGTATGAACAAAAACTGCACTTAAATAAAAGGTTTGAATGAATCAGATGGCAAAAATAAATCAAAGACATAAAAAAGGTGAAGCAGAAGAAAAAAAAACATTTCATTGCAAACATTTGCAGAGTCTAAAGCCTATTCATTAAACATTACTCCACTCATTCAGTGCACAAATTAAATACTTTCTGAAAAGCAGATAAGGACACATTATGAGTTATTTTTTTTAAAACACTAATTTAACACAGCTACAGTTGCAAAAGTAACAAAACAGGCAATACTGCTTTAAACTGTGCACTAGATTTAAGTGCAGCTATTAAATATAAATGTGTGTACAATCTAGGGTTAATGACTGCGGGGATGGTAATAAAACAACAGAAGAACTATATTTTCATGACTTACAATAGTTGTGGCTAACTGCTGGAAGTAAAGGCTATCCATGTCGATGTTTTGCAATAAAAAGTAGAAAAATTGAGTCCCACTAAAAAAAAAAAAAAAAAAGCACTTCAAAAGTTAAAATCCTCCTCGCCAGCAAGAGAATACCAAACAGTGGCGCAAACCCTTCTGCTGAATTTCACAGATATGCATTAAGTTTTTATGAGTCTGTGTTAAAGTGAGCAGAAAGTCGTGGTACTCCTGCGAATGAGGGCGCCTTTTCTGCTCTGCATCACCTCCGAGCGCAGACGTGTCGTCGGAACAACGCCGTGCTTCGTACAATCAGCCGACATGCCAGGTATTCTGACTGCAAGGGGAACTGAGCTGCTGCTCTGGGATGTTTTAGCTATAAAAAGAGCTTCCTGTATATACAGTGTTTAATATCAAAAAGCTAGCCTATATGCAACTGTAAAAAAAAAAAAAAGAAAGAGAGAAAGTGATTTGCTGTATGCTAAGTAGTGCCCCTGCGTTGTATATACATGAATCTTGTGGATTTAAAATAGTATTTCCTGATTTAGATTTCCAGCCTCTTTGTTCGTTTCACACATTTCTTCACTTAAATGCTTTTCTCCAGCTTTAACAGCAATTAAAGTCAAGTCACTCCACCACTTCAGCAGACAGAAACACCCTCTGCATGTCTCATACAATCTGTTTCTTCATTTTTATTCAACAAAATGCTTAAAAAAAAAAAAAAACTTGTCTGCTGTCACTTGGTTTTGTTGTTTTCAAGGGATTGGGGGAAGGCGTAGCCTTTAGTGTCAGCAGCTCCTTAACATGTGAGAGGTGGCGGGTGGGCATGAGGATGTTGGCTCGTGCGCCCCTCTTGTCTCGCAAACAGTACAGTACATGCATCACATACATCAACACAAACAAACCTTCCTGCTCCTCTTTGTTTGGCACCAGTTCAGACTCCATCTTAGATTAGTTTAGTTCTGGTTTTGTGCTTTTTATATATCTATTCAAATGGGATCAAAACCAACATCACAGTTCAGTAGTTTAAAATTTCCAGAACTTTACACGATCCTGCTGCTTGCTCGGCTTTTTCCTCAAGGTCTGTGGGAGAAAACCAGGAAACCAATCAGAACATCTAGGCAGAAAAATATTCTATTTGTGTAAGTTAACATGTTCTTTCTGATCTTTTTTTTGCCCCTTGAAGGCACATGCAAGTAAACAAAAATAATGAATACTGGTAGTTAAATTACTATATTTTTCGGACTATAAGGCGCACCTAAAATCCTTTAATTTTCTCAAAAATCGACAGTGAGGCTTATAATTCAGTGCGCCTTATGTATGAAAACAGGCCCGTTCACTCATATTGCACCTTATAGTCCAAAAAATACGGTAACAGATTTATATATTTTATCAAAATAATTCAAATGTAATGGTGACCCCTCCCTAAAAAGTTATTATATGTAAGCTTTTAGACTCAATTTCCTGTTTTAGCACATGTAAACATCAGGATTTCAGAATGACGTTGTGGAATATTCATATTAATATCAATAATTGCAGAAAATAGTTTTAGTTTCTAAAATGCAAAGCAAGACAACCTGGTTTGCAGTCGCACTTCCAACAAACACAAGTCCTCTGTTTCTGAGGATAAAACCAGTCTTCTAGTATAACACCAGCCTACATGATGACCACTGGCCACGCACACTGACGCTGAGTCAATAAACAAAATCATTTTCAGGTCAAAGAGAGCCACTTGTCACCATGAATGCCTGATTCTTCACTCCAGAGCAGAAGACTGTGTGTCAGTTAAAGGACGGATGCAAACATGTTTGGCCAGTTTTGACGAGAGAACCTTGTTAAACTGATGAGGAGAGAATAAAATGATAAATTCACAGAAACCATAGTCTTGTTTTTTGCTTTGACTTTTTGCTCTTGGAGTTCAAAACATAATAGTGTAAATGCTTATGAAGTATTCACACGAATGTGATCTATTTTTCTTCTGTACGTTGTTCGGCATCTTTCTCGTTCCACAGTAGTTGTGCTATTTCAACAAATCATACATCAAAACCTTCAGCTGCTTCAGGAGAACAGTGCTACAACATTTGGTATTGGTGCAACTTTAGCTTTTTTGACATTTTGAGCCTTTTCTGCCATTTTTTTTTTTTTTTTTTTTGGTCTCATACAAAATGTATTAAGTTCATTTTACATCCTTCCATTATTTAGACCTGTTTACAACATTTTTCTGCTCCTTTCATATTTTGTTCTGGTTCAGCTTCTTTCAGCTTCCTTGTGCAAATTTAACCATTTTTCAGCTACTTTCATCTATTTTTTTCAGCTGGGGTTTTTTTCAGCAGTTTTGTGCTGCTTTCAGGTTCTTTCTGCCAACTACAACATTTTTTAACTTATTTCTGCAAGTCTCAGCCTTTTCTACTATTTCAGTTACTATTTAGCTGTTTATGCTAAATTAAGCTTTTTCAACTAATTCCACATTTTTTGCACTTATTTAACTTTTTTCAGCCTAATTCAGTGAAAATATGCTCTCTCAGTTTCCTTCTGGTAATTTAAGCTTCCTTTTTAGTTACTTTTCAGATTATTTTTTTTTGTCACTGTTGTTCCTAATTTCAGCTTTTTTTTAATAATTTCCACTTTTTTTGGTAATTTCTGCTTCTTTCAGCAAACATGTGTTCTTTCTGCGTTCTTCTGCTAATTTAAGCTTTTTGAACTTTATGCTACTTTTTAATGGCATTTCTTAGCTGCTTTCAGCTGTTTTCAGATTAATTCAAGCTTTCTGTTACTTTCAGCCTAATTTACTTCTTTCTGCTAATTTCAGTTTAGTATGCTCCTTTCAGCTTACTTCTGCCATTTCAGCTACCTTTTAGCTGTTTTGAGCTTAATTTAGCTTTTCCAGCTAATTCCACATTTTTAGCTCATTCCACTTCCTTCTGGTAATTTAAGCTTCTTTCTGCCTTTTCAGTTATTTTCAGCCTTTTTTTTCTAATTTCTGCTTCTTTTTTATTAGCTTATTTCCTAATTTTTGTGCTCATCTCTGTTTATTTAAATCTAATTCAGCAAATGTGTTATTTCTGTTTTGTTCTGCTAACTTAGGCTTGTTCTTCCATTTCAGCTACATTTCAGCTATTTTTAGCTAATTTCAGCTGTTCTGTTCAGCAACTGCTTAAGCAATAAGAATTCACACTGCATGCAATTTATCTAGTTGTATATAATGTTCATATTCTCACAGGAGACGGTGTGTTTTGTAGAATTACTTGGAAGTGATCTTTTGTTTTCTGGGTTAACATTAAATACTTTTACCACCCTGAGACCATCTACGGTTGAAATGTTGCACAGTTTGTGTTGGGCATTCAACATCATCTTATCACACAGACCAACAAGTCCCATGACATCATTATCTATGATGTCATGGGACTGTGGAAATTGTGACTAAATGCTTGTGCAGCTTGGCTCGATATTCAAAGGAAGCTAGATGGGGTGACTGGATGAATGTATCATTCACAGCTGGTTCATGTTGTCAGTGTGTGCTGTATGTACACATGTATGTCCTCTCAGAGAGGAGGGGTACTTACTGATAGGGATGTAAAGGTCATGGATGTTTTTCACCTACTAATATCAAATGTTATATAAGCATGTGTGTGTGTTAGAGTTGTTCTGTCTTGGCAAAGTGGAGCCTGCAGGAGCATGGAGCCTTTCACATGATAAACTCAAGACCCTAAGCTGTGAAGCAGAGTTGTCTTGACCTCGCCTGTCTGATAACTGGTTTTTAAGCTTTTGTTAACTCTTTCCCTGTGAGCAGGACTTGGAGAGGAAGTGCGATGTAACATCTTGATGCTCGTTTGTTCAACTGCTGCTCCATCTTGCAAGATTAAACCTGAGCTAAGAAAGATCTTCTCATGTCCTGTTTGGGTTTATTTATTTAACCAATTGATGATAGGATAATTAAATGATCCAACACTTACGAGTATTTGCCCATCCTCCTCACAAAGGCAAACACCACAGCGATGATGATCACCACAGCCACGATGGCACCGATCACAATCCCGACTATCTGTCCAGAGCTCAAGCCTTCTGTGAAAGAAAGTCCATTTGTCATTTAATTTATTTTAAAACTACACTTTTTTTAAAATGTCCCTTAGATTCTATTTTTTTTTTTACTGTATTAATTCCTGTAAATCAGTTCAACTAATCTGTTTCTCACCCTCGCTGCTTTCTTCAACGGTCACCTCTTCGCTCGTGAAGCTCTTCTCTATGATGTTAGTTTGGACCTCATCCTCTACAGGATCAGTAAGCGTTTCGATCTCCGTGGGAGTTGTGGTCTCCTCGGGTGGACTTGGAGTTGTGGACTCCTCGGGTGGACTTGGAGTTGTGGACTCCTCGGTGGGAGCTGCAGCAGGAGTCGTGGTCTCCTCGGCAGCAGGTGAAGTAGTAGTCGAGGTCTCCTCTGTGGGAGCTGCCGTCTCGCCGGCAGGCGTCAAAGTGTTCGGTTCCGATGATGCGGTCCATGTATCAGTGGAAGGCTCGTGTTCAACTGTGCTCTCTTCGGTACTGACATCGGTAGACGGTGCAGTTGTATCTGCAACTTCAGGTGCAGTGTGTGGTGCGGTGGGAGGAGGATCGGTAACTTCAGCATCCTCTGTTGCAGTTTTAGTTGCAGAGGTGACTTCGGCTCCTGTCGCAGTGCTGTAAAGTCCTGTGGGGCCTGAGGAGACCAATAATAAGAAAAATGATTTTTAATGCAAATCCTTTATCCTGGCAGAGTGGATGTGAGGTTTCATGCGTAAGTTTTACTCCACACTGTGGCCACAGAATAACTAAAGGGTAAGCTGCTGGTTTTGTTGCTTGTGTGTTTGTAAAGAGCTCAGCATTCGGTGAAACGTTTCTTCTCATAACCAGTGGTGTAGTCTACGTGGTATGCGGGTATACTGAGTACACCCACTAGAAAAGCTTAAGAATTTCAGTATACCCACTTAAAAGTGCCCATGACACATGACATGTCATTAGACGCGTGTCATTGATATGTTAAATGGTAGTTAAACTCTTCCATAACAATCTATCAGCACTTGTTTATTACATTTGCTTATCCAGCAAATTATTGTATAATTAATACTTCTGTACTTAGTTAATACTTGAACCTGTTTTGCTTTGATACGGTTTTATAAATTCAATAACACGTTTTTAATACAAAGACAACTGTTGTGCAAAGATTGTTGTTCGTTTATTCCACATGTGTCAAAGTCAAGGCCCGTGGGCCAAATCTGGCCCTCGTTAACATCATATCTGGCCCTCTAAGATATTTTAAACGTTTTTTTATATTTTATTATTGTTTCTCAATTAGCTTTAAAAACTACTAACTACTTCATTTAGGGCAGACCTCTCAGGACAGTTTGTAAAATTTGAGGCCAGAAAAAAGGTTGGACTTTTCAGTAATCTTTCATTTTGATGTGGAAAGAGCAACAGAGAACATTAAATGGGACCAATTAAACTCTTGTTGATGAACCTGCAACCAAGAAAACACGTCGGCTAGCTGACTGGAGTTAACGTGTTGACTGATATCGGCCCTTGGCTTGGACCAAGTTTTTAATTTTGGCCCCCTTTTGTAACAGAGTTTGACTCCCCTGATTTATTCAGAGAAATTTGGAAATCGTAAATATGCCTAAAAATGAAAATAAATTGACGATCACATTGTACTAACTGGTATACTTTGGTTTCTAAGCACAGCATACGGACCGACCACGGTAAAGTTAGTTTTACCTTGGACATTCGCGCTCCGTGGCTTCAACGGTGTCCAACTTAAAACTTTACCGCGGTATACCCACTACAAAAATGCAGACTCCACCACTGCTCATAACCTTTACAGGCAAGACAGCTGCGCACACTTTTATGATATCTGGTTATGTTCCCATAACTTCACAGCATTATGAAAGAAGAATGAATTAGAATTTCAAATGATAGCAGCAACACACTGAAGCAGGCTGATCCATTGTCCTCGCCCGATCTGAATCGTCACAGTTGTCAAATCAAAATGGCATCTGACACAGGGGTTCTCAAGTTCGCAAAGATGGGTGCGATAAAAAGCCTGCGCGCTCTCTGAAAACAATTGCCCCATCACCAAGGTTACCATGGCAGCGTTGTACACCCCACCCAGCGACCTCCCAAAATGTACATCCTCCTTCAGTTCCTCCACCCGCTCCATCCTGTCTTTAAAATTTGTGTCTTTGTGCAGTGGAATGCCACATCCTCTGCCTCATTTCCTGTGGAAGAAGCTCAAACGTAAGAAAAGCACAGTTTTGTTAACCCTTAGCAACTAAAGCAAGAAGGAGCTGATGCAATAAGGCATTAAATATACTGAAAGGTGTCTGAAACCCAATGTAAAATAAATCAGTCTACTTCAAGTTTTTCTTGTTGTTTCTTGTGTAATGGTGAGTTTTGTCTGAAGAGTGGCTTCCCAGCTGTATAAAGACATAAATGTGAAAGCCTGACCTCGTTTCAACCTAATCATTTCCCTCTAATAACGCTCACTCCATTTTCCAACGTTCAGTGCAGCTCCAGCCACAACTGAAGGCCAAGCCAGGACAACACTGCTTGAAAAGTGAGGAGGCAGACTTCAGCGGGGCACCAAAATTACAGTCTGCAATCAACTTTCCACTGACCAAAAAAAAGTAGTTGGCTAGAAATGGCTTCATCTTCTCTTTGGAAAAGTAAAGTCTTTTTAAATCTACTCATCCCTCAAGACGTTCTTTCATTTTATAGCAGAGAAGTGTTGTCTAAACTTAGCCACTGACATCACGGTCTCTCCATCTCCACTGCATCCTACTTGAAATAACAAAAGGACTTTTTGTGGGAGCAAAAATAACCCTGAATGACCTGCAGTGGTTTCATTAGCGGCAGGCAGGGTAAATATAACAAAACATTTGTTCCCACTGCTGCAGAACCATTGGGGGGGGGGGGGGGTGCACGTCTGTAAGCAATGATATAATCGTCTGCGCTTCACAGTGTATGGCTGCACACTATGTGTAACCACCCAACCCTCCCAACGACAATTGTTTCATTATGTGTCCGATTCCCACAATTAGCGCAGTGTTCTCAAACAGACCCCTCTGGGTTAAAACTGCATTAGAGAGCTACCTCTTTGAAACCTACATCCTGTTTTGTTTTTTCCTTCTAATCTGCTTCTTGCCCATCTCTCTTCATGACTCCGACACTCCCTGAGATTATAGGTTTGTTGCTGGTGAAGCCTTTGAGACGACTGAATCCATGAAGAGGAGACGACTGGAGAGTAGGGCAGAAGGAAATCATAAAAGTGGAGGACAGACTCTTTGGACACGGTGATTCCAATCTGAGAGGCTGTAACATGATTTAGATGTAATTATGAGAAACTGGGGATTATTTGGTGGTAATTTCAATATCTTTGCAGGTTTTTGCCCGAGTTTCTCTACTTTTGAAAAATGGCTGTCATTTCTCATGTTTTTGTGTCTGTTTCACTTTATTTGGATATTAGTGGCATTTTCCATGCTTTTACAGGTTTTTCTAGGACTTCTAACAATAGATTGCATTTTCCATGTTTTTGAGTCGGTTTCTCCATTTTTTTTCATTTTTTTTTTTTACGATAGATTGCAATTTCTATGTGTTTGCAGGTGGAAAACCTGCAAAAACATAGAAAATGTCAGCCAATCTGCAAAACTTGTGAAATGTGAAACTTGTGAATGGTTAAAACATGGAAAATGCATACCAAAGTCCAAAATCAGCAAAACTGACGCAAAAACCTGTACAAGCGTGCAAAACGCTGCTAATGTCCAACTGAAGTGAAACGGACACAAAAACATGAAAAATGCCTGCCAAATTCTGAAAGTAAAGAAATCGTAGCTAACACTTTTAAAGCTATTGCTTCTCTGGTTTTTGACATTTCATTGCAATTTCCATGTTTTTGCATCTGTTTCGCAACATTTCGACGATCACTGGTAATTTTGTGATAGTTGCACGTTTTTGCCCCCAGTTTCTCGTAATTACATAACGTATGAGATATGAGATAATGTAATTATCTGTCTTTTCATACAGAAGAGCTGTGTGGATATGAAGGGAGATAATGCTGCTTATGTTCATATATAGGCAAGAATTTGACCCCTGAGGTCAGGTGAGCACGTCTACCAACATATCTAGAATAGCCTCCACCATGAAAATCAGCTGATCACGTGTCAGCGTTTGATCAAATATCCCATGAATCGATCAACAGGTTTCAATGAAACTCACAGGAAGTAATCAGTGCACGTAAACATTGTTATAAATCAGTTCACTTTACAGATGTGGAGTTAAAATTTGCGTGGTAGTAGGCGAGAGTCATCTCGGTTGCAATATTTTTCTTAGAGCCTGGTGAAATGTAGATAATATACTCAAATATTTGACTGAGATCTTCAGCTAAATCAGAGTCAAATAAAAATCAGATATTTGGCCAGAAATGTTCGATTTTTCCTGAAAAGCTGGGATCGTCAGCTGTTCACATGAAATCATCTTCTGGAAATGTGGGTCTCATTTTTTAATACCAACGAAAAGGTGATAAAATATTAGGTGTGCTGTCCAGTTATAGTAACTAAATTGCACTTTCTACCTTCCCAGTGATTAGAAATGATAATTCAAAGTTATTTTATATTCATGCTTTGAGGATTACAACTCTTTCTATTTCAGATTAGGCGAAGATTGTCCACATGTCCAAAAGGACTTCTCACTAAGTTTTTCTGTCATATCACTACAGAGCTGGCGTCTCTATATTGGCTTCTGATCGAATTCAGAATTCATTTCTAAATCTTCTTCTAAGGTCTTCTGATCAAGACGTTTTAGTTGGCCCTCTCCCTGAAAACACGAGGGGATTGTGTGTTTGTTGTCCGATCCCATGGGGAACTGCATTCCTCAGGAAGACAGGAAGGCAAATGCACATAAAAGCTTCAAACCAAAGCTGAAGATCTTGTCAGTGTTTCTGTATTTGATTGGCCTTCTTCTTTGTGCTATTTTGTGTAGCTTTTATTGTTTGATATGATCGTTTTTATCTTTATTTATTTAAACCTTTAAGAAATGCATTGAGGTTATTAATCTCTTTTCCAAGGATGTCCTGTATCTAGTTTTGTCTGTATTTTAAGTACTTTTTAATCTGAGTTTTAAAAATTGGTATATTAGTAAAACGGGCAGCACGGTGGCATAACTAGTAGAGCTGCTGCCTCTCAACGAGCAGGTCCCCGGTTCAAATCCTGGTCCAGGGGCCCTTCTGGGTAGCTTACATGTTCTCTCCGTGCATGCGTGGGTTTTCTCCTGGTACTCTGGTTTCCTCCCACAGACCAAAAACATGCATGTTAGGCTGATTGATAACTCTAAATTATCCCTAGGTGTGAGTGAGAGAGTGACTGGTTGTTTGTCTTGTTTGTCTCTTTGTCCTTGTTATGGACTGGAGACCTGTCCAGGGTGTCCCCCCCACCCCCCCACCCCCCACCTCTCATACAGTGATGGCTGGATATGGGCACCAGTGACCTCCACGACCCAAAAAGGAGGAAGCAGGTAACATAATGGATGGATGGATGGCAAATTAGTAAAACAGTTATTTTTTGCAGTATTTTGAGCAGGACACTGAAGTACTTTTATCTTTAACATTATACCATTCAGTTCATATTAAAAGTGTGTGAATCTATGGATTATATCAATAACAAAAAACTATTAAGGTCCAACTGCTTATGTAAACGATGGACGCAAAAGGTGCTTTAATGCTAACGCATCACGTTAAACCTGTGACCACGAACGATTATGGTTTTACAGTTTCCCTGAAGTGATCCAGGTGCACCGGAAGGGAAGGGTGACCCTAATCTGAAAATGACTCCTTTAGTGAAGAACGTTTAAACAAATACAGCAAAAGAAATAAAATATAAATACTTGGCAGGACATGACTTAGTGGCTCTGTGTGTTGTCTCTGACTGTTCACCGTCCTCGTAATGTCGGCATCATTATGTGCTCGTGTGCGAGATTATTTTTCATTATCACGCTGTTGACCTTCAACCAAAGATTAAGAGCGTGTCAGGATTTTTTTTGTCTCCAAACCATGTGTGTCATTTTTCACCACTTTTTATTGTCTGTCCAAACAGGTCTCACTTGTAAATGAGTCTTCGAGGCTCAATGTGACTTATCTGTTTAAATAAAGGTTGAACTGAAATGAGGCACCCATGTGAGGATGTTGCTTTCCTGACAGAAGTACAGTTATATTAAGAGTTAAGGTAGGAGGGAAGCTCAAAACAACAGACAGGAGGAAGCAGCTTCCATCCACAGATACAATCTCAATCAGCCGCCTCTGAGGCCCCCTGTGTGCATGTTTGTGCGTGTGTGTATGTGTGTGTGTGTAAATTCACAGCTCAGTGTGGGAGGGAAAGACGCTGTGAGGGGAGTGTGAGTGAATCCACCTTTGGAGGCCGAGAATGTTTTTATGACGCTTAAGGAGGGCCATGATAAAGATACAGACACCCTGTTCCTGACGTAGCACTAATATGAGAGGCCGTATCACATGCCCTCCCCCACAAAACCAGTAGGTGACATCTCTAAAGATACTGGGGCGTACAGCGTAAAGCTCACTGGAGATTTCTAACGAGGGATAGGCCAAAGTGGAAAATTCTCAAAAAGCCTTATCACAAACGCAATATAATGAGCATGCATGATGTAGGAGCTGGTGTTTATTCTCCTCCTCGTCTAGATAAGGACTTTCAGCAGAACCCATCTGGATTTCATCACAAGGGGCAGAAACTGGCATCAGATCAAGTGGTCCTGTAATCTCGTGCCCTCCAGGTTCAGTTGCATTTTGACAAAGTAATGAACCAGATCAGGAATGGTCAAACACACAACTACTGCAGTAACAGCTAAAAAAAAAAAGTTATTCTTCTAGTTCTCTTCTTTTGTTCTCAGATAATGCCTCAAACATCATTGTTTTACTTTCAAGCAAGGCTCTTTTAGTGCGTCTCTAATTTTGATGACCTTCAACTCCCACAATAGAAACACTCGGAGTCGATAAGTGCTGCTTTCCGTGTCCTTTATTTTTTTTACGTTTTAGGTGGCAGTGCACATAAGGACTAAAGATGACGTTTTACCTTTCATGCTCACAGAAAAGACCTAAAAAATATTCTCCTTAAAGTGGTTTGAGGTACTCTGCTTCTGATTATAGCCAAAATTGGCAAAAGCTTCTGCAGTTTCAGAGCATCGGGACTCAAACGACCTCTGCAACCTCTTTCCTGAACAGATTTTTCTTCCTGCTTGTAGAAACCTTTGCAAGTATGACGGAGCACTTCCTCCATATTGTCAAAAAGAGACTCATTTGAACTGAACTAGCTTGCTCCTCCTCGTGTTTCTGCTTTAATGGAATGTGTCAGAGCTCAACATCTGAATAATTTCTAAAAGCAGGCATGAACAAAAGGCACTGACCTCAGTGGCCAGATGTGATCAGGATGTAATTGGGCCAGTGAGGCAGACAGAACTCATTAGGAGGGAGACCTGGGTAGTGGTTGGGGCCAGGAGTAAAAGAAAAGAGGCGTTTACAGGATACATAGTAGTTAAATTAAGATGGAACGTGTCCACTTGTGAAGTAAGGATAAGGCCTGAGTGACTTTTTTTGTTTCTCTTAAGGGCAGCCACCAGGATTAAACATTATTCTGAGAGTTTAACCACATTTTCCTGAAAAAAAAAAAATCTCTATTAAATGGTCAAGTCCATCTGCTGGTAAATATATTTCAAATTCACTTTTTTCTCTGGCTTCTACACCAGCTTCTTGAGTTAAGCTCATCAGGCTGAAAGACGGTGACGGGGGCAGAAAATATGTATGAATATAAAAGTGTGTAATCCGTAAATAAAGGTGGTTTTGAAAAGAAAGGGGTACAGAGAGGTGTAGAAAGGAGGAGGGCTGGCAAACAAAAGGGGGGAGAGGCAAGAGAGGGGGATTTTAAGTGGCAAAGGTTGACACCCCTCCAAAGATGGGTAAACGCCAAAGGGTGGCGCGTCCAACGGTTTACCAAGATGCAGGACAGGATGGGTGGGGCGACTCGCAGAGCTCCCAGCGTCTCTCCGTCCTTTCTCCCTTCCATATGACCTTCTTAAATATAGAGTCTCTCACTATTAATACACACAGCGAAACCAGCATGGTCCTGCCCTGCCGGTCCCTCACGCCTCAGCCACTCACGCTGCCGGTGACCGTCTGTTTCTCCAGGACGGAGAGCCGAGGTGAACACAAAGAAGACGGCAAAAGAAACAGCGAGGGAAACGATTCCAGCTGGAATAAAGATGAGGAGAGAGCCCAGATGCAAAGTTGCTACTGCAGAAAATCAAATGAGAGGAAGGCTTCTGGAGAAAAGTGTACAGTGCACATTACAGTTTACAGCCACGAGCCACCCCTCCCTGCATAAGGGATCTGTTTTGGGAGGCTTCCAAAGGATGTTCCTTTCTTCTTTTTAGCAGTGCCAGGAGTTTACAGACACAAGGCAGCTCCCGCTATTACATCTTTTTCTCTTCATGGCAGCAAATCCAACCTCTCCTTTTGTCTGCCTGGGTTCAGAAATGTGAAATTGTGGGGAAAACAGTGAGAAATCCTACAAAGCAAGACAGGTTATCTGTTAAATGAGAACACTGTTTATGTGAATGCTTTCTCTTTGCAATAATACCTTGTTTACAGAATTATTTTGCTTTTTTTTTTATTCAGTAATCGTCAGCTGAGGTGGAAGTGAAATATTGGAACACGGGCCTAAACGGCCTGATGCAATTTTAGTAAATGTTCTACACAAACCCAACAAATACAGATGTTTACACATTTTAGCAGGAGGACATAAACGATCAGTGGACAGGTAGTAAAAGTGAGCCTCCTTCACCTCCATTTGAATCCGCTGCCTCAAGTGATTCATTCAGCAGAGGATAAAGCAAACAAAGAGTGGTGTATGGAGGGCACATGGAGGCAGAGACGGGACAAAGTGTGCTAACAGCAGGACAGTGAAAGAGACTACACTTACTTGCACGTGCGAAGGCGCAAAAAAGGCCAACCAGGGCCAGCAGCAGCAGCAGCTGAACTTTCATTGTGCTGAAAACTCGTCTCCGGTCTTTTCTCCTGTCAGAATCGTTGGACTCACTCGCAGACAGCCGACACCAGTGACTCCAGACACAAACCAGAGGGAGGGGGGCACACGAGACCCAGAATAAAAGGTGAGAAATAAAAATGAAGTTTCTGGAGAAAGAAACAGCAGCTTCAAGCTTGGAGTAAATGTGTGGAAGTTAGAATGGACGAGCTCAGTAAATAAGAGGGAGGTGGAAGGATGTAGAGAGGTTTTCTGACCACTCTGAGGAAGTGTGGTGAGAGGGAGGGAATGGCACACCGCATGAGAGAGAAGAGGGTGCGCGAGTGAGGGGGGCTGGTACTGGTGGGCGGGCGGCCTGAGGAGCAGGAGGCAGGTTAGGGCTGGGAGGAGGCTCTTCTGGCCAAGGGCTGGAAGGTGGTTCGACCCCATATGAGACTCTTCTTTAAAGTCTGTAATATCAGCAGCTTGCACGCACACAGATAAATTCAGCAGTGACTCCGCTTGTAGGACACTCACAACAGCTTGGCAGTTACAAAACTAAAGTGCCGTATTTTTCGCCATCTAAGTCACACCTTTTTGCATAAATTTGCAAGTACTTTGACGTATACAGCGAAGCGACTTGTTTTTTCCCCCCATATCATAACCCAATTTTGACTGAGATCTGACGATTTTATTCATTCTGACATAGAAAATAGTGAACACTACCATTTTCAGCCACGAGAGGGTGCTCCATTCATATGGCAAGCCAAGTATCTCATTAATAGGTAAAAGTGGCTATTAATGAGACACTTGGCTTGCCTTACAGAACTCCTGGAGCAAACAACAAATGAGCTGCATTTCATCACGCTGCCCAGGAGAAATGCAGCTGATTTGACCACTAAAGTGTATTTATTAAGGAAAAGTTCAACTGAGACACACCTTTACTATAATGTTGCGCAAACAAACAAATGTTTGTAGGTGATTATCTTGTTAACTTTCGAAGAAATGCACAGCGAGTCCTCCCTCTGCTCGTTCCCGCAGCCGCAAATCAATTTTTGAAATGCAGCTGATTTGACCATTAAAGTGCATTTATTAAGAAAAAGTTCAACTGAGACACGCATTTGCTATAATTTTGAGCAAACAAATAATTGTTTTTAAGTGTTAATCTTGTTAACTGCTTGCTAAAGTCCTCCAGTGGCTGCCATTTGGTAGCCAATTGATTTCTGGCACAACACCGGCCCATGTTTCTGGTTGGTCAGCGGTGACGCGTAATAGATACGACTTATGCGGCGAAGCGACTTATGTTTTCTTTCCACTTCATTAGACATATTTGGACTGATGCGACTTATACGGCGTTGCGACGTGTACGGCAGAAAGTACGGTAATGTGTTATTAATATTATATCAGGTCATTTGGTTTCTTTTAGTAACCCTGCACCCTAAATGTGGAGCAGCTCCAACAGAACTTCACGTGATGCCAGCCCTACGTAACAACTTTACACATCATGTTCTAAAGCTTGACTCCGTTATATCAAATAAGAGTATCAACGTACATGTATATAAACAGAGCAGGAGTCTGCTGCTTTTAAATCAGGCAATGGATCGGTTACTACAGTTTGAACACTGTGCAAGTTTCACACAGAGGGAAGCAAACAGCACTTGGCTGACACCTGTTGGACAACAAGCGATGAGCGTGGATAATGCATACCATTTCTTGTGTTTTGTTTCCTCCTGTAGAATAACATTTTAACCAGACTGCTGAATTTAGAGGCAACGCAACAACATGTTCGACATCATGCTGTAAGATCTGCAGAAGCTGCTAATCAAACAGGGGAACAGCTGATGAAACAAAGGCAGCAGTTGCAGCAGTGCAGTAAAAATGGCTCATGGCATTTTAATAAACACTTGACAGATTTTTGAACAGTTAAACCTCCACACACACAGAATATTTATGACACACATAAAGCTAATGCCAGTATTTTTTCCCCCCTCCAAATCACTTATTTACGATATACTGAAAATATGTACATGATGCAAATCCTGAAGGTCAAATTACAAAATAGCTCCTCTGCTTGCTGTTTCCTTTTTTTTTTTAATCAGTCTGTGATTTTCAAGGGCAAACAGAGGAGTAACAAACTTATTTACAAGGACAACGACACACAAACATAGAAGATATACATATGCTGGTCACTGCAGTACAGCATCAAATGGGAACAGGTATTTAACTTATTTTCTAGCTCTACAATGAAACGTTTTGATCACCTGAAAAAAATAAAATAAAATCACAGAGATCCTCCAAATCAAATAACACTTTCAGGTCTATATTTCACAGTAGAAAATATACAAACTTAAAGTGTTAATAGAAAGAAATATACTGTATTTTTCGGACTATAAGGTGCACATAAAACCCTTTAATTTCCTCAAATCGACAGTGAACCTTATAATCCGGTGCACCTTATGTATTAATTCTGGTCGTACTTATTGACCTCAAGTTGATTTTATGTGGTACACGACACTCAAAAATCTGTCAAAATAAACTTGTTTCGCTTAATGTGCCTTATAATCCGGTGTGCCTTATAGTCCAAAAAATACGGCATTTGTTTTATATGATTGTTTTTTTTGTTTGTTTGTTTTTTTGCTGTATGAAGCTGTACACTTGTATGCTAAAGAAAACCAGAGACAACAATTTTACACAGACAAAATTAACATCACCATAAACAAAACAAAGAAGCATTTTGTCTTTGCTTTGCTATTTTTTTTAAACAAAGAAATCAAATATAATATATTTTTTCTTTTTTTTTCTTAATCTAGATGCTATCCAGCTTGGCGTTGTGCAAAATCTGCTCTTTTTCTCTCTAAATGAGGCATCTTGAAATCTTGACTCTACTTGGTCACATTTAAATTTATTATAGAAATTAAACTACATTATATACCAAACAAATGAAGCTTGATTTAAAAATTTTAAACATAAAAAATCCAGACTGGGCCTGTGTCTTGTTTTTATCCTAATTTGTGGCTGTTGTTAGGGGTACTCATAAGCTTATTTTGCAGTATTTTATTAGCTTTAGCTTATAAATTTTATAAATACAGATCTTGTCCCTTTTTGACAACCGTAAAAAAAGATGCTCACTGAAAGCCAGCAGGATCTGAACACTGACAGCACCACACGGCACACAGTTAACCTCATATATTTATAGAAATGGCACGGATGTGACGATGCATGTGAGGATTCCACCCTGAGAACATGGAACTATGAACTACTGCATCACTTCAAATTATGGCATAAATATATCTGCAACAAACTAAAAAAACTGAGTTGAACATGATAGATGAAAGAGAGAAGAAAACCAGACTGTAGCACATAATTATTTTCAAGATGAATGAGTTGTGCCGCTTTTAACCAGCAGGTGGCGCTTCATTCAACCCTCAGCTTTATAAATCTTTCTCCCCCTCATTTTTTAAGTATCACTGCACTTTAGAGGCCCAGCGACAAGCATTGTGAGGAAACTAATATAAGGAAGAAAAGCTGAAATAGCTGGACATGCTTGGCGTGAAATGCAACTGATTTGCAGGAAGTGAAAAGTTTTTTTTTTTCTCCAGTTCATTTCTTTCCCGGGTGGAGAATCTTTGCAGACGCAGGACACGAGCTGCAGCAGGAAACACATTGAAGATAAAAAGAAAAAAACATTCACAGAAAATACAACACTTTGGCAACTTGTAACTCTTCTAACATCGTGTTTCCCTCCTGGATTTGTCCCACACAGCAAAAAAAAAAAAATAATTTAAACAATGATTGTCTTTAGATTCATCAGCCGCTCAAGATTAGAAAAAAGAAGTCCAACGTGATTTTAAAAATTATTTTCCATTTGTTCTCAGTTGGATTGTCATCTGTTTTCCTTCACACAGGTGGACAAAGCAGGATGGACACCTCCATAAGAAGATGGTCCCACAGAGCCTCTACTGCCTCCTTCTGTTTCAGATCCCTCTCTCCATTTAGACAATGGAGTCCCAGTCAAAGTCATCCTGGATGTCATCAGCAGCGAGCATGCGTCTCACCTGAAAGTGTCCTGGAGGCAGTCCGTGTTGCTGGTGGTGGTTCAACTGGTTGTGATGACCTGTACGTAAAAAATGTTTAAGTAAGATATTGTTCTTAACCTTCCACAGAAACCCACTTCAATAGATCAGAACTACCCATTTAAACCAGGGGTTCCCACACTTTTCAGCATGCAAGCTCCTTTTAAGATGACCAAGTCAAAGTGATCTACCTACTAAAAGGTCCTGTTTACATAAGAGCAATCTCTGGAAACGTTAGTGCTTTTTCAATGAGCGAGTTTACACGAAAACACTGTAGTTTCCATGTCAGTCGGGTTGCCAGATAAGAAATTATGAACTATAGTACTGTGGCTTTAAAATTATAGTATTTTGACCTAACCTGTCATATGTGCTGAATAAAGATATTCTAAGATGAGCTTTGTGTTGCGTTTGTTGAACATGTGCACAGAAAAGAAGGGGGTAAATAAGACATTCTAAAATTTATCTGGCAACCCTGATGCAGGACTCAGCTGCATTTATTGCACATACAGCGTCTGCATGACAGTTATGTCCAAACTGATGAACACACCAACATCTCTTTGTAACTGGATTTCATTAGTTTTGCTCCTACATGTTGAAAAAGGGTGCGTAGCATAAAAAAAAACTCTGCTCTCTGCCATTTATTATAACTCTTGTTAGTGCAGAAACACTTTGGACTACAGCTGCCTGTACTGTACATGTGCGATTTCACACTAGCAGAGCATTTCAGACCTCAGTGAGGGGGAGGGTCCCCTCGAAAATCTCCATTCAGAAACCTTAAATTTCAGAGAGAATGAGGGCTGTTTGTCGTGTAAATGAACTGCCGAACGTTTCACGTCGTGTAAACAAGCCTCAGGCTGGCTGCCCTGTATGTCAATCAAGTGACAAATTTCATAGTGAGGATGGATGATAGGCTGACGTCTATTTTTTTAATGCCATGCGATCTACCCATAATACCTTTGCAATCGACCAGTAGGTTGATCATGACAGACGTATTGGGCACCCCTGCTTTAAACTATATTTTCTGCAACATCTGCTAGGACATCTTTATGTATTTTATCACATTCCCCTGACCCGTAGGAGCAGTCACCTGTCATGTTGGGTACCGTGGTGCTTATTGGAGGTATGTGAGGATATCCGGGTGGACCCATTAAAGGAGAAATGTTCTGTCTCGAGTCCATGTACATGTTCCCTGTGAGAGAACAGAGAAAAGGGCAGTGACTAACTGTCGGATTAGTTTCACGACTTTCACACATTTGTCTTCGCAGAGCACAAACTGTTATCATAGATCACACACACACATCATGCAGCCATCTTATGCTAAGCCAGATAAACAGTCCAGAATCTGTTGCGGATCAGAGGACACTTCAGTGATGAAAGCTCCACTATCACTGTCATGTCGTCAGTTAAATGGCTGTAAAACTGACAACTTCTTTGAATTCCTGTGCAAAACATATAAAAGGATGGCATATTGAGCAAAAATAAAATATTCACCCTTAACTCAAGCATTTATTACAACAAAACAGGCCCTGAAAATTACACCGAATGCCAACTTTAAAAAAAAAAAAAAAAATAAAAACACAAATACTTCAGTGTTTTAATCTTTTGAAACACCTTGTCTGATTTTTTGCTTACTACCGTTACTAAGTTCAGTTTTTTGCTTTATTTCCTTCTTCTTTCTTATCTTTAATTGGAAAACAAAAAATCACCTTCTAGGTGTGAGCTAAGCTGGAATTTTATTTAATAACAGTCAATTAGTGCTGTTTTTTTTTTTTTATTGGACTGACCGGTGCCGATGTGTTGGTTGTGCTGCCCGTGCTGATTGTGGTGGTTGGGTTTTGGGTGCATGGCCCCGTGTGGTTGAGGTGGACGCTGCGGCGCTGACGCTGCTGCACCGTGTTGGACTTGAGGCTGAGAGTGGGAGGCACCCTGAGGAGGGATGACTCCTGTGGCAGTGAAGAACTGGTTAATCGAGGAACACAGGTCGGCCATCTGAGCGGCATCCAAAGTCCAGTTGTTGATCTCAGCTTGCCTCATACACTCCTTTAGACCTGAGGAGACAAAAAATAGTTTGAGACGTTACAGTCACTCAATGGCCTAGAATTTATCTTATGTGCCACAAAAAACTGAAAAGTTTTTTTTTGTACAGTAGTCCCTCAATACTTCGCGGTTCGTTTTTTGTGGACACGCTCTATCACGGTTTTTCAACGTAAGATTAGACATGACACACAATGGCTGATTGATGGATGGGTCGGTCACACGATTGGCATGGGATTTTTATTTAAAATAAATTATTTAAAATTATTTAGCACATTTGTGCAGCCCACAGCTGTGGGATAACTTCTGCAGCTGATGAGCTGCTCTCTGTGTAGAGCAGAGAAGTGGGCGTGGCTGAGATTCAGCAGGAGGCAGGAAGCTGAAATCATGACCTTCTGTGCTCTTTTACAGCGTTTAGAGTTTAGAAACATTGTTTAGAATATTGCAAGAGTGTGGGAAGGGTATAAAATGCCTGTACTTACTACTTGTACTACTATTCCTACTTCCTAATACCTAATACTCTTACTAGCTGTTTTCCATTTGTCTGCACTAAAACATCAATAAAAATTAACCTATGTTCCCGATTTTAGTATAAATCTAGTTTTTTTTGTAGTTGTTTATCTTTTCACTTTAAACACTTAGCTCAGTATTTATGTTTAATAGTTTTGAAGCCATGAAATTTCTTGTTTAATGCATAGAAAACTTAACACAAACCTTTATTTCCTCAAGTTTAACCCTCTATACCAAAGAACTACTCAAACTCTGTCAAGCTGCATGATGACTGAGTGTAACAAGTCCAATTTCATTTATTTCAGACTAGACACAAACCATCTTAACTTATTCATGATCATTTTTAGACCAAATATAAATGTTTTAATGAACATAAACTCACAGTTTACAGATTCATGTTTCACTACAGACTCATTTTTCGGGCTGCTGTTTAATATACAATATTATCTTACATTATTAGTGTTTAGTGTATATCTTAGACCTTTTATCGTATTGTTTAACGATCATTTAGTGTATATCTTAGTTTATATCTTTATATACTCTTTTTTCAGTATATAAGGATCTTTTTTAGATCCTTATATACTGTTTCTTTTTATACTTTATATTGTTGCTATTTTGGATGCAACTGGGACTGTGAGTACACAATCTCGTTCCACCTCATGTACCACATGTGATGTGAATGACAATAAAGATACTTGAGCTTGAGATCAGCCAAATAAAAATACACAATCTACAGCTGAGGTCACATACAATGAAATGATTAATGGTTTACTGTCACTAATGTGACAATTCAATTGCAAGCCAAAAATTGGCCAACAATGAACCTCAACTTCTTTTTTTTTTTTTTTTACAATTGCTTATTAAAACATATACACAGCTAAAAGAATATCGTCTACTAGTTTCCCTTCATTACATTGAAGCCCTTTCTGTTTGTGGGTGACAGAAGCTCTGTAACCTGCTGTTTGGAGGCGAGCCACAAACAGTGGAGGACGGTGGCGTGAGGGGAAGTAAAGCATTGCAAACCCCGCAAAAATAAAAGAACAAAAAGAGAAAGAGCCAGCAGCAGCCTGCGTTACAGGACCAGCTTTCTTCAACAGCTGTGTGTGGCTGTAGCCTGCTTTGTGCACTGACCACGATAATAGGCTGTTAGGGAGTCAAGACCTAATTGGATTATTCACATCAAACAATTGGGGAGGGTGCGAGACAGTCTGTGTGTGCGTGTTTGTGTGTGAGCCACAAGAAAAAGTGGCAACGTGTCTGATGCAGGACAATGCTTTTTATTGGTCAGGGACAGTAACAACAACGGGTATTTTTCAAAGGTGAGTGCTCATAAAGGTGGAATCATAACGGTTTGATCAAAGAACATTCAAAACATATGATTGACTTTCTTTGTGATGACAAAGAATAGCTTTATCAGCCAGTATCTAAGATGGACCCAAGGATGAAATAAGTTCTGTTGTGTGTCTATGTGCAACCTTGAAATGGGGAGAGATCCACATCAGCCCAGTTGTAGCTGGTAGCAATGCGGCAGCTCTCTTTCAGCCAGTCCAGGTTGGGGTACCAGTCGGATGAAATGCCTGAAAAACAACAAAAAAATATTTTTAGGTAAACATTCAATCACATCTTTGAACGACCTAACGCAGTGAATGAGAATCTGGGCGTGATAATGGACCCTTCCCTGAAGCTTAACAATCATGTAAGCATGATCGTTAAATCATGCTTCATCCAACTGAGGCGGCTGTCTAAACTGAAGGCCATATTGTCCAAAAAGAACCTGGAGACAGTAATACATGCATTCATTACATCTAGGCTTGATTACTGCAATTCACTCCTGTTTGGTATCAGTCAGACCTCCATTGCACGACTACAACTGGTCCAGAATGCAGCAGCCCGATTTTTAACCAGTACAGGCAAAAGAGAGCACATTACACCAGTTTTGGCCTCCCTGCACTGGCTACCGGTTCACTTTCGAATCCAGTTCAAAATACTCATGTATGTCTACAAATCACTGAATAGTGTTCTCTCCCCCCGCCCCCGCCCCCCCATCTCTCTGATCTGCTACAACCGTATGTCCCACCATGCTCCCTGAGGTCAGCGGACCAGTTGCTCCTCACAGTTCCAGGAACTCGTCTTAAGCGGAGAGGTGACAGGGCCTTCTCTGTAGCAGGACCAAGACTCTGGAACGAGTTATCTCTGCTTGTCAGACAGGCCCCCTCCCTCTCAGTTTTCAAGTCCCGTTTAAAAACTCACTACTATTCAGTAGCTTTCAACACCAGATGATCTGTGTTTTGATCCTGTATGCTCCACACTGGCTTGTCGTCATTATCTGCATCATTTTTTGTCTATATTCTGATTTACCTCATTTTGTATTTTGCTTGGTGTGTTACCTGTTGTTTTGTCTGTACAGCACTTTGGTTGGCCTTGTAGCTGTTTTAAGTGCTTTATAAATAAAGTGGTATGGTATGGTAAGCTTCATCCCCAAGAGCAACATTTTAGGAAATGTACCTTTTGACCACAAATGATCAAAACAATTAACCAAAGAGCTTCACAGATAAAATGGTGATAACTTCAGTGACAAACTGTCACATGTAAACTTCAGCTTGACAGCTTTAAAGGGAATTAATGGACGAAATTTTACCCCGAAGCACTAAAAGTAATGTTTTTTATTTGAATGTCTTAAGAGGTTTAAAGTAAAATGTTCATTAAAAACATCAGATTATAATTATTTGCATAAATTTACTTAAAATATTAACCAAATTAAAGCTTTTCTAATGTGCATATGCTGCATTTAAATGTGAGCATACCAAGTGGCACTGTGAGTGAACTGAAAGTTTTTCATTTTTACTTTCTTATCCTTCCAATCGTTTTCCTCACGTCCATGCTTTGTTTTGGTAGATATGCAAGTTCAAAGTTTTAATTTTTTTAGAACGCTGTTACACACGTGCTCCACTTAGATACTGACTTGGTAATATTGGATGACCAGGCTTTTCTCAGTACTGTTTGAGCAATTGAATTATAATAAAAGAAAATAAAGCTTATTGAGCCACGTTTGCCTTGAATTAATAGAGATATGCTTTTTCTAATATTTAGCAATAAGTTTGTCGTTTTCTAAAATGTTGAAACAAAGTAATGCCAATCAATTTAAAGATGTGAATTAATATTTTTAAAGTCAGTGTTTGGTTTTTAGGTGAGATCAGACAGTGCTCCCAATAGTTTATTGTGTTTGCTGATGACACGTGATCTGTGATTGTGACATAGTGAGAGCAGGGAGCAAGTGGAAGAGAGCCTGGAGAAGTGGAGGTGTGCCCTGAAAAGAAGAGAGTGCAGACAGGGAGAAGATGAGTATCTGAAGTAATTTGTGTCAGAAAGATAGCTGTGGAAGTGAACATAAGGATTTGTAAGATGGTAGTGGGACCTGCTATGATGTATGATTTAGAAATGGTGGCACCAATGGTATTACCTCACTGGGCTGCAGCTGCTGGTGTCTAGTTGGCATATGGAATTTGTGAAGGAGTCTCCAAAATGTCTTAAAACTTTTATTGAGGTTCTCAGATTTCCCAAGCAAGTTCTGAGACTCACAGTTTTGTCATTTAAATTTTGAATATAATTAAAAGATTTGTGCCACTATTTTTCTCTCAAGAGTCAGAACTATTGTGACATCTTAAATCCTATCTAATTTAATTATTTTCAAACTCAAGGGAGCTAGCGTTGCATATGACACTGGCATGGGCACTCTATGACAAAAATTTTTGTGAATACAACTAGGTTTAAAATCCTCACAGATGATGAATATTATTTATTTAAAAATTTGTGCAAATCTATCTTTATTTCAAAAGTTTTCTCCAGTAGATTAAATCATAAACAACGGGTGGCTGCCATGTTGGCTGTCACATCAGACAGGCCTCTTCCTTGTCCGTTTTTAAATCCATTCTTAAAACCCATCTCTTCTCTCTGGCCTTTGAAACCATCTGTAATGTTGACTTTTAATTATTTTAATCATTCTTTATTATTTGACTGTATGATTGTTTTATTATGTGTACAGCACTTTGGTCCTGTGGGTGTTTGAAGTGCTCTATAAATAAAGTTGATATGGTATGGTATGGTATGTTTGGTATGGTATGGTATGGTATGGTATAGTACGGTATGGTATGGTACAGTACAGTATGGTATTTTTGGTATGGTATGGACTATGGTATGTTTGGTATGGTATGGTATGGTAAGGTACGGTACAGTACAGTATGGTATTTTTGGTATGGTATGGACTATGGTATGTTTGGTATGGTATGGACTATGGTATGTTTGGTATGGTATGGTATGGACTGTGGTATGTTTGGTATGGTATGGTATGGTATGTTTGGTATGGTATGGTATGGTACAGTACAGTATGGTATTTTTGGTATGGTATGGACTATGGTATGTTTGGTACGATGGGGGGCAACAAAATAATGTGCACAGCCTAGAATTCAGTTGTGAGTGCCTTGCATGCAAATCTAGGCCATGATTTTTCAAATAAAATGTCTGTGTGAAACATGTCCATAGGGCTCACTGCTCACTGGTTGCTTAGTTGCAAACTCTTAGAATTCAGCAAGACAGCAAAAGCAAATGAGTGGATGAGTGAAAGAGTGATAAACTGCCCCGACAACAAAGAAAACAGGATGCAGAGTTGAAGGTGGCAGAGATGGAGATATTAGGATGTTATGTACTCTATTTTGCAAATTATGTACTCTGTCTATTTTGCAAACAGCCACAAGGTGGTATGAGGTCCCATGGGAGAAACTGAAGAAACAAATTTGTATTGGAGAGAAAAAATAAGTGTTTTTTTGTTTGTTTTTTTTTTGGGGGGGGGGGGGTATAATTATGTACTTTTCTTAAGCAGTACATCACTTAAAGAGGGACTGATTTAATTAAACATCAGCTGGGTTAAGAGAAATACAACCAACATAAATAATGTTGCAAGGATGTACAAAAGGAAGGAAAAAAGGGACCGACTGGCAACATGAGCAGGAGAATCCTTGGTGAAGATTTGTATTCACCCAGCTTCACAATATTAGATGCTGTATTCTGGGACCTGATGGGGAAAATAATATGTTATAAATGTAATATATCAGTGCACATATGGGTTTATGTGCTGGATGGACTCTTTACAACAGTGTAGCTTTGGGAATTAGCAGATGTAGAAGCATTGATTGTGCTGTACTGCTTCACTGAACAAAATCCGTTGGTGTTTTTCCAACAGAATCAGATACATCGGTATACCTGTAATTAGGTATATTGAGCACCAAGGCCCAAAAGTCCTAATCATAACATTATATATAGTGTGTTAACAGAATGGAAGAAATATGAACACTTTGTCAATGAGGCTCCAACACACTGCATGATGTTACATCCACTGCTAGTGCGCAGTAGTTATGTAATATTTTACTGTGCATATTTAAAGCAGTTCGTTAACAAGTTAAAGCTGTAAAACTAGAATATTACAGTAAACTAAATGAGTGTTATAGCATGTATCTGCTCTGATGCTTGTGTTTAGTCTTTGTGAATTATGATGTGAAGGAGAATAGTACAGTAATCAAGTTTCATGGATTGTGAAGCCGTTCAGCTCGTCAAAACTCAGAAACAGTGTGATTTTTTTCCCCTCAACAATATGCTGGAGTGGAGCTATTCCAAGTTGAACACTGGGGTGCCACTACAAACAAAACGACACCACAAAATGATGCCAAAGTAGTCAACCATTTCATTTCCAACTATTACTGGAAAACTACAACGTAAGGAGTGTCTTTTTCTAAAAGCTAGGGACAGATTTGTAACTTGTTACAGGTGTGTGTGTGTGATTAAATGTGACAAAATTTTGAATTCAGTGAAAATAGTTAATTATGTTATTCATTCGTTCAACCTTTATTTATACAGGTTAGTCTCATGGAGCCACAAGGACTCGTGTACAAGAGAGCCCTGTCACATAGAGGTGATTTAGAAGAACAGTTTCACTGATGATTAGTGAACCAGTAGCTCTCAAACGGGGGTTCCCATGGGCCTGATTTGGCCACCGGGCAGACAGTACGTGACCACTGTGGCATTTGTTTACACAGAAGTTTTGATTGTTGAGGGAAAGCCCAGACAACTCTATACTTATCACGCTGTGCATAATGCATTTACTGTATGTATGGGGATTATTTTTTTTAATCATTGGAAAATATTTGCTCTAGGTCTTATTAGCTAAATAAGCTAAGACTAAGAGAGTATCATAGATAAAATCAGAAATTTTGATTAGACTGGAGATTAGCCAACTATACAGGTAAGCATTTGCAAAAATTTTAAAAATAAATACATAAATAAATAGTCTGGCCAATTTATAACATGGCTGTTACATGTCTATCAGTGTTAGATGCGATAATAACTACAGAAATGGCATTTTCTGAAAATTAAAAATGCTGAGTCCTGAAAAACTTTGTTAAAGACAAAAGTGGCAAAGCACTGCCCTCGGCACCTACAGTTTATTTTTAACTTTTTTGCTCTAATTTGTACTAACTTGTATTTTTTCTGTATACATCTATTTTTTCCATTCCATTACTAATCTTACTGTATATATATTTTCTTAATTCTTAATTTTAAATTGTGGTATTTCAAAGCTCGTTTGTTTTTAAGTGATGTTTCATTTCTTCTGCACTTTAGAGTTTCATTGGAGTTTGAACAGCGCTACTGTATATAAATAAAGCTGCATTGAATAATACATTTAAAATTATTTGAATTTGCACAAGTTTATCTTTGTAGTTGAGTTATGCAGACCCAGAATCTAATGTTGTAGTAAATCAGCCTATTTACTTTTCATTTCCATCTGCTGGTATTCTTTTGTTTTGTTTGTTCATGTCTGATAAAATCTGAATCATTTAAAATCAGAGTCAGAAATGTAAAGTTTTATAATTTATTAACAGGAATTCTGATTAAACCAGAATCAAAGCACAACTGCTATTTGTATTACCTGTTGTAGAGCGGGTCTGAACTCCGTGACTCTGGTGGGACAGAGAAGGGTGCTGCTGGTGCTGGCCGTGCACCTGGTGCCGGTGAGGGGACAGGTGAGGGTGGTGAGCGTGGTGCGACGTCTGGCCGTGGTTGTGTTGGTGGTGGTGGGCGCTGCTGCTTCCTGCACTAGGAGAGTGCTGGTAGGAGCAAGTGGTCCGAGCCTGACTGGAGTCACTCGACATGTTCATCAAGCCTGCCCAAAAATAAAAATAACAATTTAAAAAAAGATGCAAGAAAATAAACAATCAGATGAGCACAGAAACTAATAACTTCAGAGTGTTACTGTTTTGCTCCTGACTCATGCCTATACACCCACAGTGTCAAACTATGAAAAGATGAACAGCAGGGCAAATTAAATTTAACATTTTCTTACTTTTACTTAAACTATCAATTGTAAAATAAACAGATTCACTTTAATAAGTGACACTGCAATGCAAATGAATGAATTTTAGTTTTGATAATAGACCGTGTCATGCTTGAAAACCTTCAAAATAAAACAGATCTACCTTCATTTCAAACACAAACAAACATGGAGTACATGGAGCTCCAGGGGCCTTTCAGAAACTACCATCCTGCAGTACAGCCTTGTATTAAATTAATTTTTCATCTACCATTTTCCAATTTTTTTTACCCAAAAGGAAAGAAAAGGCTGACAGTGATGTAAAGAATCCTTTTTTTTATCTTTTCGCTCAGACAAATCACAACAAAATGATCATGAAGCTGAGTTTTTCTGCTGCCACAAGGGAGCTGTCACACCTTTACCTTCTTACAAGTGTTTTTAGGAGCAGTTCTTTTCCTACATACCGTTAGATGTGTTCTGTAAATGTTTCTCGTCTCTGTCATTACAAAACCGTATAAGCTGGTTTATCATGTAAACGCTGAGTCAGCTTTCAGACAATTGTTTTCCATGTATTTTACTGTAGGTCAAAAAGTTGAGCTCGTTCACAAGAAGGGAGCAATGGCTTATGGTTGTTTTGAACTTTATATTATTCAAAATAGGTAATTATTTAAAAAAATCCTTGTATAAATACATTATAAAAACACATCAAACTTTTTGTTGCTACCTTTAGTTAATTTTAGCTAAAGGTTCAGCATGTTTTTAGCTTTTAGTTTTTGAAAATTATCTTTTTTGTTGTTTGTTTGTTTGTTTTTTCTCTGGGTTTTTACTTTCATCCAATTTATGAGTTCTGAATGCGACATTTTTAGGTAGTTTTGTCCTGCTGTGACATGGCAACACCACCTGAGCCAGCTAGTTTACTGAGGGGTTTTGAACTTGTTCTAAAAAAATAAAAAGGTAATGGGCTAGGGGAGTGGTGGCGCAGAGGTTCGAGAGGGTGGGGCTATGATTAGAAGGTTGTCAGTTCAACTTTGCGAAAAATGTGGGTGGGAAAGGTGAAACACCCACATTTGTCTCCACCCTCATTTGCCGCACTCTGAGCCCTTGAGCAAGGCCTTTAACCCCAATCATCTGCTCCCCTGGGCAACCTAGATAGCAGCTCTCTGCTCCACACAGAGGGCTGTGGTAGCTCAGTGGTCTGTGGTTGCGTCAGGAAGGACATCCGGCATAAAAACAACTGCCAAGTCTTCATGCGAGTTAGTTCGCTGTGGTGACCCTTAAAGAAGGGAGCAACTGAAAGAAGAAAAAATAATAAAATAAAAAAGACAATGGGCTGCTAAAACATTGTAACTTAAAGAGTCAACAAAACTGCTCAAGTTGTTTCCTACTTCACCTCTCAGTTAAAACCTCCTTCAAGAGTCAAATCATAATTTTCCATCTATATCAGTGTTTTGAGACGACTTTTGTCTTGTACTCATCTATCCTTCTCACTGGATCAGTTTTTATTCTTCCCGTCCCTAACCACAAACTGAAGGCGACCCTGTCAGACGGTGAATCCAGGCAGTGGAGCTCAACAGAGCGCATCAGTCTCCTCAGTTGCAAATTCACAGATGTGTGTGGGGAGAGTAAAGTTAGAGGAACAAGGTAGTAGGGGGTGGTGGAATGGTGGTGGTTGGCTCCAAGAGGGAGGAGGCCTGGTGACCTGAAAGCTTCAGGAAGCAATTAGAGAGATGCTTCACAAACTTTAGAAGCAATCTAATTAGCTGCTATCAAAGCTGCAGAACTCCTTTCTCTGCTCGGCTAAATATGTTTTCCTCCTGTTGGCGTCTTACTCTTAATTGCCTTTACTCATTTGACTGTGCGAGTCGTAAAATGCAGATATGCGGAACAACGGGTTGTTTGTTTATTTAAATACAACAGCGCAGGAGTAGCGTTTGGTGGAGGTTAATGCTGAAATGCTGCCTGTGAAAGCAACAGATAAATTGTGTGAACTGCGATGTGAGTTTAAGCGTGCCAGTTAACAATGAGCATGAAGCCTGACAAGAGGTTTACAAAATGTTTTCCTGTTCACACAGACTCTTTCTTATGATCCACACTGAGGGCTGACACCCACCTGGCTGTGAAAAGGGCTGCTCAAAGATGCACTTGTAAAGACCGCGGAAAGAAGCGCTGAGGTCCTCGAAGTCTGAGAAACAGAGCAGCTTGTCCCGTGACTCCGGGACAGATAACCCAAACTGAGGCTGCGGGGGAGGAGGGGGAGGCAGAGGAGGCTGGGATGGTTGTTGGAGGCTCAGGGACTGGGAGGAAGGCTCTGAATGGCTGCTCACCTTTAAAACAGAGAAAAATGAAGAAATGACGAAAAGAGGCACAGAGGAAAAGAAATATGTAAATATTTTTAGAAAAACTGACAAAAACTTAATGGTTGCACTGGAAAACAGAAAATGCAAACAGTAAAGTGCCGTAAAACTCCCAATTCCAACCATGCAAGTCCACACCCAGATAAGTGTTTAATCACAGAGGTTTTTAACTTTATTGGAATATTTAATGTGATATGTCTTTGTCATTTTTATAATCATATTTCTACTATCACCATTATGCTATTTCAAGGTTAAAACTATGCTTACTAGCCTTTGTTGATCATTTATGCAGATTGTATTAATGCATTTGCATGTTTTTATTGTAACTTCTTTTCAGTCTTGCTGTTATTTACCATTATATAGTAAAATTCACTGTCAAAGACACAACAATTCAATTCAATTCAGTTTATTTATTTAATGCCAAGTCACAACAGAAGTCATCTCAGGGCAATGAACAGAAATATTCATATATGTAAAAAGTCAGTTAATAACATTATTTATCTGAGGAGCAGACTGCTTTGAGTTTAACTCCATCACAGACTCTCATATTGAGCAAGCATGAAGGTGACAGTGGAAAGGAAAAACTCCCTCCTGAGGAAGAAACCTTTAGCAGAAGCAGGCTCAGGACAAGCGGCCAACTGCTTCGACCGGCTGGGTTTAAGTTAAGGTAACGTAATTTATTTAAAAAAGCAAAATATGTTCACAGAAAGAATGTTTACTTTGTCAAACTAACACAAAAAAGTATAGTTAGTTTAACTAACTTCTCTTTTGTCAATATGAAGTGATTTGAAGTATTTAGGTTAATTCATTAATTTTATCTTAGTTAAACACAAGGTCATAAAGTCAGATTTCTATATGTTTTTGCTTTTAACTAATAAAATACAATTTTGTGGAAACTGTTGAAAAGAAAAAAACATGTTAAGTCAATGATTAATTTATTGGAGTGTGTGTCAGCCTCATGGACAGAAACTAGAAGTTGGTTCCACAAGAGAGGAGCCTGATACCTGAAAGATCTTCCTCCCAGTCTACTTTTGGAAACTCTAGGAACCGCAAGTAAGCCTGCAGTCTGAGAGCAAAGTGCTCTGTTAGGAAAATATGGAACAATAAGATCTGTAATATAAGATGGAGCTAGGTTGTTGAGGTCTTTGTATGTTAGAAGTAAGATTTGGAATACACCAGAACTTCCATGTAATTTCTGGTACATGATTTGTTCCATTTTATAATTGTCTTTGTCTCACCATGCATGTCTTAAATGATGCTGCTTCAATATATTGCAAAAAAAAAAGAAGTCATTTTTAAAGAGTAACAAAATGTCTTTTAGTGTTTTCAGATTGTTCCTCTGACCTTTCAGTTTGGTTCTTTATCAGGCTAGGGTTAACAAAACAAGTGCATCTGACGTACATCTGACAAATGTTTTAGTTTGTTAAGGAATATGAGATTAAACGCACACACCAACATAGACACACAGATACGGTATATACAGACTTCTGGGTTTAAAATAAGATTCATTTTTTGATTATTGCCGTTTGAATTATTTAAAGTTAAATCTAGATTTGTTGTAAAGCTTTTAAATTTAAAGACAGAATCAGAGATCCACATTACCTAAATACCATTAGTAAATGGCTTATAAAGTTCAAAATTATGAACAAACATAAGAGATATAACTTTCTGTCAGCTTTTGACTGAAAGTTATATCACATTCTGTCAAAGCCTGACGGAAAGTGATTTAAGGACATTAAAAGAAAGTAACCTTGTTTGTAAAAAAAACAAAAAACTGTTAGATTAGATCATTTTTGCAGAGAAAACAAAACAACGTGGCTCATTAGACTGGTTTATAAAGCATTAAATGGTTTAGGTCCAAAATATATCTCTGATCTTGTGCCGCATCGAGACCTTTGAGGTCGTCTGGATCAAAACTGCTTTCTGTCCCCAGAGTCAGAACCAAACATGCCGAAGCTGCTTTCAGCTTTTATGCACCAAATACGTGGAACAAATTCTCAGAAAATTGCTGGACAGCTCTGACTGTGGGTTCCTTTAAAACCAGGTTGAAGACCGTCCTATTCACTGCTGCCTTTCATTATAGTAAAAAAAATATAAAATTTATATTTGATTTCAGTTCTTAATGAGAGCTTGCATTTGTTTTTTCTTTAACCTTTTTATCTTTCTATATGCTTTTATTGTTCTTTAGCACTTTATCAAATGTTTATTTTAATTGTATAATGCACTTCATGTTGCCTTGTTGCTTTAGCCTGTACACCTAATCTACACGTTTATTATAGAAAAAAAACAGCTGATCAGTTTTTGACTTTACACCTCTAGTCCTATTTGTCTCCCTTACACGTCTTGGATTATTCAGTATTTAATTCTATTTCATCAAAACCTAAAGCAACACTGCTGACCAGTATAGCACTGATATTCTATTACAGTGAGCAGCAACTATTTTCTTATTTTCAACTGAATGCTGTTGCTAAATTAAAATGGGTCAATTAGCAAGACCATAATGGACGTCTATTTTATTTGTTTGTTTGTTTACACTGGTACCTGGTAGTGGTTAGCAAAGTTGCTTCCTAACAAAGCTTTAATTCATCAGAACACTTATCACCCACCCTTCCCAGGAAAAAGAACGAAAAAAACTTGGAAGTATCCTCGGAGTCCGTTTCTGCCATTGTAGTTTATTTTGAAAAGATTAAAAGATGGAAAATATGGTCACGAGTGAGTTCAGGTTTACAGACAGATGAGCATCTCCACTCCAAGTTGATCCAATGGACAAATGAAAATAAAAATTTAAAACGCTAGCAGGTTTAGCAGTAGAACAAGTCTCTGTTTCATTAGAGGGGTTTTCAGGACTTAGAGCAAGTCAAGTGACCTTTGATTAATTTCTTAGCAAAAATATGAACCAGGCAACATGACGCAGTGGCTGAGATTAGCTCTCATTAAGACTGTTTTCTCTGCTCTCACAGTGTGTTGTGCTGTATTAATTAGCCTTGCATGAGCAAATGCCATAATAAGCACACATTGTTTTCAGTTTGTAAAGTTGACTGATAGGTGGGGGATTAGACAAAACTGATAGAAGTGGACTAGAACATTAATCTGTAACTCAACGGATAATCTAATAATTACTAGGCAAATTCAGTGTTTTTACTTAAAATGTACAACCTTGATAAATATTTTGGTTTTGAATTCTCACACCCAGCCAGTCGAACCAGATGGATGCATGTCCTGATTCTGGTTCTGCTGGAGGTTTCTTCCTGTTAAAAGGGAGTTTTTCCTTTCCACTGTTGCCTTTGTGCTTACTCAGAATGGGAGACTGCAACAATGTGAAGATTCAATGCAATCTGCTGACTTCTGTAGATAGAGAACTTTTAGTAATTGGCTTTTATAATGTATGTGAATGGTTTTGTACAATGTTTTTGTTTTTGTACCCTGAGACAACTTCTGTTGTGACTTGGCACTATATAAATAAATGAATTGAAATTAATGTCCATAAACTCTTTTAAACTAGTGTATTGGTATATTAGGGCTGCACAATAGAGATAATTGATCATTCAATTCAATTCAATCATCATTGCAATACCAATACAGTAGTCCCTCGTTTAACGCAGGGGATCTGTACCCTGAAGACCTGCGATAAGTGAAAAACCGCAAAGTAGTAATGATTTCAGCTCTCTGTCTCAGCTGCACTCTGCCATCTGCCTGCCTCTTGGCCACGCCCACTTCTCCGTGCTGCAGCGGATATATAACATGCTGCACAAAGAAGCTTCTCTTGCAGTGTGGGCTGCACACAGGAACAACAGGTTCCAACAGGTTTACCAGGTGCTAAATAATTTAAAATTATTTATCCATCCATCAGTTATTTTTACCCGTTTCTTCCTTTTTGGGTCGCGGGGGGTCACTGGTGCTCATGTTCAGCCTTCACTGTGCGAGAGGCACAACAGTAGAGAGGAGAGAGGCATAACAGTGTGGGAAGGGTTTATAAAGCCTTAAATATATATAAATAATAAAATAAATATAATGCCGCTACTTCGCGGATTTTCATCTACCACAGGAAATTACACAGACAGACAGACAGACCTCTCCCTCTCTCTCTCTCTCCCTCCCTCTCTCCCTCCCCCTCTCTCCCTCTTTCCCTCT
>NC_056508.1:35585795-35643599 GCF_014905685.2 Nematolebias whitei | reverse complement strand
TGTGTGATTTTCTGTTTATCTGTTTCTGTTATGTTCCTCTCATTCCTTAGTCTGCTTCTCCACTCAGTCTTTATCATTCACACCTGTCCCTCATCAGCCACTTGCCCAGGTGCTCTCATTACTAACTCTCCCTCTGTCACATAAAAAGCCTTTCTTTCCTTCACTCCTTGTCCGGTGATTGTTCTATGTTCTCTGACTTCACAATCCTCTTCTGCCTTGCCTGGTTTCTGCCCCCCTGATGATCTGCTCTGCATTATTTCTGATCCAATCTGCCAAAAGTAAGTTTTGCTGCACCGACAGCCTTTTGTTTTGTTGTTAAAAAAAATAAATTGTTTTGGTTTTTGGACTCCTGCCTCACTCATCTCTCTGCAATTGGGTTCCAACATTGAGGATCGTGACACCCAATAATGGGAGCCTCTCTGTAAAATCTTCTGGTATCTTTGAGATCTCTGCCAGCAATGCCACCAGTAATCACTGTCAGCCAAGAGAACGTCACCTGCACCAGGTAATGAGTCAGAAGTAACCCTGATCCTTGTGGGCTCGACCACAGATGAGGTCTGGAAGGTTGAAGGAGGGGTGGAGGAGGTGATGGAGTAAGGAGAAAAACATAAGATGGCCTCCAGGAATGAGAGGTTAACGAGATGAGATTGCACTGACCTTTGCTAATGCAGGTGGGAGGTAACTAGAGAATTGTGACTGATAGTTAAAAAAAGAGGTGCGCAGCTGTTACAGGAGAGAAACAATAAACAGAATAAAGATGGGCTTTCTGTGCTACTGTAATTTGGGGCCAAATAGTTTTGAACAAATATTAGTCTTTAAAATTGTATTCAATTTATTTTAATGGAACAAAGAACAAAATATGCTGAAGATGCTGTAGTGTGATGGTAAAACAATGGAGAAAAAAGTCACAATGGGTTTCTGCTCTTACAATTTATCCACTGGAAGCATAAATATGATTTAGCTGTATGTGATTGAAGAACTCACGAACTGTGTAGAATACAGTTCAAAGAAACTCATTTATGTCGAGAGGTTCAGTATCAGCTTAACGGAGACGACATTGCAAGTCAGTACAGTAGTCCCTCGCTAATTCGCACTTCGACTTTCGCAGACTTAATCTTTCATGGTTTTTGTAAATAATATTGAACACGAGGGGAAAAAAACTGGACACGACACACGATTGTCAACTTTAATATTACTCACGTGATTGGGACAGTACAGGATACTGTACAGTAAAAAAAAAAAATAATAATTACCCTCCGGACAGAGGGATAAATGTCTTTCCAAAAAAAAGAAACTGTCTAGATGACCTGACTGACCATTATTGGGTGTAGAGTAAAAAGTTAACAAAAAAAAAATAATGCTTCAGACAGATGCTGCCATTTTGTAGTTTTTCTCTCAATAAGCCTGCACTGTGTCACCACTCAAAAAGACTACATTGCTTCCAGACGTTGCTTTCTGCTGAAATGGAGGGAAAGTTTAGATTCGATCTGAAAAAGTTCTGTCCTTTTCCATAGTGACTTTGGCGCTCAGTGGATACAGAGAGCCGTATGGAACCGACCGGGAATAGGACCAGTACCGGACTTCCAGCCTCATCTGTAAATCGGAGTGCTGCTTACTGACCCATGAGGCCTCTCGAGAAGGGAGGCGTCGCTTGGAGGTCCGGTGTTTTCTCCAGAGCTCATCTGGACTTTTTTCAATTGGATTTGGACTCTATCGGGACTACTGTGTGGTTTTGTGCTGGCTATCTAAAGGTCTGTCTCTCTCTAAAAGCATCTTGGTGCTCAACAATGCTTAAAATTTCATAAGTTTAAGAGTTTAGAGCACTGTGGGCTTCGTCGCTGCAGGGTAGGTCTGCCAAACCGGAGCCGAGCTGCTGTTTCTGCAGAGCTGGTGAGTACAGTTTTGCAGTACTGTACAGTGCATACAGTATGTTGTTAAAATTATGTAGACTTAAGAGTTTAGAGCAGGGCTATTCAACTGGAGGCCCAGTGGCCAAATCAGGCCAACTGGTGAGCTCAGTTGGGCCCACCCACTGGTTCAATTTTAAATAAAACTAGATTTAAAAAAGTTAAACAAACTTAATTAATGACAATAACTGCTGGATTTCTGGCCCCTGAGCTCTTGGTTTTCAGGAACGGTGGCCCCCTGAGCAATTTAGCAATTTACCAGCTGTTTTATTTTTATGCGTTTAAATGTTCTTGATTTTATGTGTACAGCACTTTACTGCAGCTGTTGTTGTTTTAAAGGGCTTTATAAATAATGTATTATTATTATTATTATTAATTTAGTTGAATAGCCCTGAACATTGCAAGAGTGTGGGAAGGGTTTCTATAGCCTTAAAATATATATACATAATAAAATAAATAAAGCATTCCTGCTTTGCAGTTTTTCACTGATTGTGGGGAGGGTCTGGAATGTAACCCCCGTGATGAACAAGGGACTACTGTATGTGATTGAAGAACGCACGAACTGTATGGAATACAGTTCAAAGAAACTCATTTATGTTGAGAGGTTTGATTTTGGCTTAACAGAGGAACTGATGATAATCATGGTACAGCTGAAATGGAAGATTTTCAAAGACACACACGAGTTATCTACTCAGGTCACCTCCTCAAAACTAATGCAAAAGACGACGTTATTATTATTTTTTTAACAATAAATGTGTTTTGCTAAAACCCCACTGAGAATAAATTTGACTTTCAGTCTAAACTTAAACACAAAAAACGAGGGTTTTAGCAGTGAGCTGGAGCTCCAGTGTACAAGTTGTTAGCTGGTTCCCACCTCCCCAGCTGCTAAGGGTGTAGCAGACACCTTCAGCACCCGCTGAGTGTCTGTACCAGCAACTGAATCACCCAGATTACGTCAGAATCTGGAGATCACACAAAAGCTGTCCAAAAATGTAATCACGAGAGATGATTATTAAGAACAACAACAAACAAAAAAAAGTAGTGTGAGAAATTTTTGACCCTGTTATGATAAGATGAAGCTCGTGGTGGCATCGGGTCAGCTATTGTTCCTGTACAAACAGACTTTCTTCTGTAACAGTCATTCCACTCACTGCCATAACAAAGACAAGCTCTTACTGGTGTGTAGCTGTGCACGCTGCCGCCGCTGCTGACAGCCGTGCTCAGGCTGTTAAGGTTGACAGACGCCAAGCTCGGCTCTGAAAGACTGTTGCTCAGGCTGCCACCCAGACTCCCAGGACTCTCACCGTCTTCTGCTTCAGGATTATACAGAGCTACCTACACACACACACAAACAAAAAAAGGTTTCATGTTGACATAATAATGGCTTCTATGTAGAACATTTTGAGGCAATGCACCAAATAATACTGCCTTCAACAGATTCATGATGTTTTCTGTTCATCTTGGCCTTTTTCATTTTGCTGCTAACTCGCATGCAGACTGAGGTGAGCAGCTCTAGGGATTACTTGTGTACAATTAACTTCAGGGTCAACTCGTGATTTGTACTGGTGCATAAATCAGTGCATCTCCTACATTAACGGCCGACTATAACTATTTGGAATGTTGTGATTTTTGTTTAAGGTCTCAACCCATTTCTATGAATTAAGAGCAGCTGTACTGTACATTGTTTTGACACACCAGAAGGCTTTTAAAAGAAGTGCGTTGGAATTAGGTTGAATCATGTTTCTCCTGTTTTATTTGACTGTCAGCACTTATGAGGCAGAGCGCCAGGATTACCTCCAGGCTACGTTTAATTGTAAAGACAAATGTGAAAACATAGCCTCCGGGTGAGACAACAGTAAAAACTCTCTGGGGCAGTGCTCCGCTCCGTGGAAACTCTTCCAGTGGAAAAAAAAAAAAGCAGCATTTCAAGAAGTGCGTTTTAATATTTCTTTGGATTCAGTCAAATATAAAACCCTGACACTTTCATTCTCCTTTTTGTGACACTTTAGTAATAAAAAAAAGAGATAAATGAAGTAATAAAAATACAATACTTGAATGCTCATTTTCTGTTTGAAATAATGTTGTTGAAACAAGTTACAGGAATACCTCATTTTCAAAAGCACAGACTTCTTCTGATGATAGAATATCAGTGAGCGAACGTGTTAAAGAAGCAGCTCTGACACACTGCTGCGCCTGCAGGACGCCACCTGTCTGGACGTGGGCGGATATTATTGACGTTGGCATCAGCATCATTATCATCAAGGTCTTCCTCTCCCTGCTCTGAATCCTTGTTGCAGAATTTAAAATGATATTTTTGAGTTGTGGCTGAGTTAGTCCTGAAGTAACACCAAATAGGTGCATAGTGGCAGTAAAATACAATTAAAAGCATTATCTGTTGTTCACCTGCTGCCTGTGTGAAATTGTTCAGAGAAATAACTATATTTGAGCTAAAAATTGCAGTTTTTGTTGTTGTTGTTATCAAACATTAAAAACAAATATTTTACAATGCTGATTAACACTCTCTAAAGACTCCCATAAAGTTTTGTGAACTTTTTTCAGAGCCCCTTTTTGCATACCTTCCAAATTGTAAACTATGGATTTGTTCAGCTGGTCTCTCAAAGCAATTGATCAAATTTTCTCAACAAGAAGACAGGGTGAAGGAGAGCTCTTACCTCGGAAACATAATTGGATTCATGATAACTGGATTCTGCTTTTTGGAGTTGGTGGAAATATGGATTATTGACAAATTTGGAAACATCAGCAGATGTTTAAGCTGTCTGAAATGTGTGTGCAGGGCTTGGCAACACTCACGACTGTGTGCGAACTATCTGTGGGCCTGTATCAGTGCTGAGCAAGCAGGACTGTGGAATTTCTGGCAGTGTTCACGGATGGTTGGAAGGAATAGATCTTGGAGAAGTTGTAAGCCTGACTTCAGCGTAAGTAATCACAATTTGGCTGTTTGGAGTCGCCATGAGGTATACTATCGAGACGGTAAAGGCAGACGCAGAAATTAACGAGCTCAGCCTGACCCAACACAATGTTGAAATCTGAATCTGGCTCTGGCCTTGGAAGGCTGACCATCTCAGTTTCTCCTTGGATGTTATGGAAACAAGACACTCTGCTCCTGCTCACCCGGACCCTATCAGAGTTGCACCGGCTGATAGACACTGTAACATCTTTATCAGGACTATGGAAACTATCTGGAAGTGTTCATGGACAATCTCACCGTCTTGCCATCCCCCCCTGCAAAATGTATTATGTCTATTCATGTTGCTTTTATGCTGAGGTAGATTTGCTGCCTTACACTGTGCCCTGTGTATTTTTTAATACCTTCTCTCCTCATGTTTTCCTCCCCCTTTCTTATCTAAGCGATAAGTGCAGAGCTTCATAGAAGCTGCAGCCCCGGTACACTTCCATCTACCCTTCGGACGGCTGTAGGGAACGTAATTTCGCTGTACTTAAGTGTGCAATGACAATAAAGCTGATTCTGATTCTGAAAACACAAGTCTAAAAGGCATGCTGCTAAATGATCCTATTTAAAGCAATGAATTATGAGTTTTTTTCCCCTGTACATTTCTCTGAGTAAAAGAGCAAACCCTAAGCACACTAAACTAAATAATGCTACAAATAGCTGTGAACTTTTACAAATAATGAGGCAAAAGGAAATAGCACAAAATAATTTAGTTTCCAAATTACTAATAAAACAAGTGAACGTGTGATTATACAATCATTGCAATAGGAATATACACATTTTGTGAATGGTTGCAACTACAATTTAATTTCTTCATGTTGGCAGACTATAAACCACGAGTCAGTATTTGTAAAAATAGAGCAGATGGGAAAACTGTACAAAGCTGTCAGATCCTTCAAATAACATTCACAGAGCTGTGTGAGCTGCTGTGGGACAAATCTTCTCTTAGGTCAGGGTCAGAAGAAGGGTTCAAACACACTTCATTACTCTGTGTGTTCCTTTGTGTGTGTTGTGGACTGAGCTTATAGCCAGATCAGACAGGCATCAGAGGTCCCAGTTGGCATTTGATCTCTGACCCTTATATTTATAGACACACTCAGTTTTAAAGTACGGTTTAAATGTTGAAATGAAAATATAAACCTCAGACAATGGCGGTGGAATAAAACAGAGACCTCCTGCTCACATTTTTCTAAGAAACAACAATAAACTACATGTTTTTACTGCGTCAACACCGTCAGAAAACACAGCATTAACTTTTTCTCATATACACTAAGCAAAGCATTTTTTAAACTGGACATATTGTGAGTGACATGGTGCCATTAATCTCTGATTACTTTATGAACAGAAATCAACAGATCATCCGCTTTTGTTTAATGCTTTTTGAGTGACATCGCAGAGAATTTTTTTTTTTTAATAATCAGAATTATTTGCAAACTTTGCAAGTTTTTATTAACATTTAGCAATTAGCAAGGTAAAAAAAAAAAAAAACTAACAAACCCAAGAGTCAATCAAAACACTTATTATCCACAGTGACAACAATCTACTAACCACGTGCATTTATCTATACATCTACTGGCCCATTCTTTTCAGCGATGCTGTGTTTTGCTAAGACACTCCTCGTTCGAATGACAGTTAATTTAGCAATTGGGAGGCAAACATAAAGCTTACACAGTAATGGAAACTCAGCTGCCGTTCTCCTTATTCTGCTAAATGATCTAGTCTATTTTTAACCATCAATTGGATCATATTTCTACAGGTTAGGGTTAGATCTTTGTTTGGTCACAAGTGGGTCAATCTGCTTCCTCTTGCACTAACAAAATCAAGACCCCACTCACTTTTTGAGTGCGTGTCTTACCTTGTTATTTGCTGCACCAATGGCCAGAGTTGGGGATGCCCCTCCTGACATGATGCAGTCCATTCTCAAAGACTCTGACTCCAGACTGTAAGGGGTTGATGCCTGAAAACAGAGTGCAACAGAGGAATGAGACATAGAAGACATGGATTCACTCATGTAGAGGTATTTACGTCATAGTCCTAAGGTTTTGTTGAATATTTGATCTCTTAAAGAACAGGAGACAATACCTCAAACAAATCATCACTGTTGAAACTTCAAGATTTTTCTCTACCTCTGCTGCAACAAAGAGCAGTCCAGGTTGTCATTCTTGGCCACTGCAGATCTTTATTAGTTATTTTAGTCATTGGCATCCACAGAAGTAGTAGTTTTCCAATAATGCTACGACAAAATATCTTTTTTCAGGTATTCTAAGTTTTATTCGATTTAATGACAATTTTGCCCAGAAAACATGCACCAAACTTTTCTATGCATTTTTTTTATTTCAGCCCCCAGAAAACTTTATGTACGTAATTATCTGTGAATCTTCTTGGTCAAAGTGTTTGTGGATGCTGCTGCCTGCCATCTGTGTCAAAATTCAAGCTGAAGACATTTGATAGATATAGCTTTAGCAATGAGCTAAACTGACTTAAGTGAATTGCTGCATACACTTATAGTAAAATGCAAATAAAAATATGTGAACTTGAATCATTAGCTGCAACATTAAATAAAGGAAAGTAAGGCACATAATGTAGGTAATGTATTTACTCTTGCTATTTGGAAAACTATTATGCAGCAGCTGTGAGTCTTTTCTTCTATTTTGTATTCACATCTTGTTCAAAAACAGCTTTTTCTGATTGGAAATATCCAGAGGAGTTTGGCAACGAGGAGGGAAATGAAATGTGACAAAGGTTATGAAGGAATTTCAGTGTGCTTTAAGTTCAGGATTCATTGGCGAGCCTCTTGATTCACCACCGCACCCCGGGCTGAAAACCGTGTGAACAAGTTGAGGCGTGCTTCATGTAAATTACCGGACACTTAAACAGCCATGAAATTGGGCACAGCAGATGAGATGCATCAAGGTTTCTACATGCATTATTTAAGGGTCTAAAATATATTTGGCTGCATTTCATCCTCATCAAGAGGCAAAGCAAGGTTAACTCAATATAAGAAACTATTCAAAGATTGATGAGGGGGCAACACTGACAAGGAAAATCTTTAAAAAATAAGCAAGATGTATGTTTTTTTCCCACTCTGCCTGACTTCTTTCAGGGTTCAAGGCAGCATGCATGCCTCCCCAAACAACTTACAGTAAGAGGATTGGTTGGTAACAATGCAATCTTTAATTTATGATAAACTCCCAGACAAATGGGTTGCCAGTTCCCTGGTGGCGGCACTTAAAAAGAAGACAGCAGAGAGGTGAAGAGAGACGTAAAAAAGGCTTGTGGAAAAAAGAGGGGGGAGACGACGAATTGTTAGATAATTGAGTGGTGACAGGCAGATGGGGAGGCATACATAAAATGAAAGGGTGTGATTATTCTGAAGGCACCGCAGACATAACTACGAGACTAAATGTACACGGTGTACACATTAACACAATGCAGTTGACGTTTAGCGTCACTGCCATCTTTAACTCTTTATGTCTGCGTAGCCCAGGTGCAACAAAACCCCAATAAAAACACAAAGGCATATTTAGTCCACCTTTTTTTTTCATCTCCCCAGACAGTAATACTGCCATAAATCTTAGCACTTAAACCTCCCATTTTCTCCTTTGCCCATGTGACAGCCCACAGTGTGTCTGCCAGCAGTGCAAGTGAGGCATAAGAAAAGGGGTCGAAGGGCCCATCCATGTAAGACGAGATGACAAGGCTCTGAATTAATTAATGTTTGTAATAAAAAAAAATGTTGGTGAAGAAAATATGTCTAACTGCAGCCCCAGGGCCTTCTGTGGTAATTAACTGGAACACAAGCCTAGAACACTCCCTCCTCCCTTCTCTTCTTCCTCCAACTCCTCTTCCTTCTTTTTTCACTCCTTGCAGCTTGACTTTTTCCCTCTGCACCGTCTCTACCTTGACATCTGTTTCTCTTCATTTCTGCATCTTTTCTTTATAACACTTGCTTCTTCTTCTATTCTTCCAGGCAACCCTTCCTGTCTCGTTCGCCTCGAGTCTTCCTCTGTTGAGCAACGGTGATTGTGCACTTTGCCGCTCTACGCCTGCCCGAGCTCCCGGGAGATGGGAAGGGTAAAGCAAAGCAGCAATATAGAGAGCAAAATGAGTGGCAGGCGAATGGATAGAAAATGGTCATGTTGCAACAAACGGTGACATAGATGATGGATGAAAAGATAAGAGATGATTGTAAACACTCAGGTTTTTTTATTTTTTTTATGCAACAACCCAGTCTGGTGCACATTTAGAAAAATCTCAATTAAATCATTGCATAAATTTATTTTTAATCTGTCAACAAGACTTCTTCCCTAAACATAAAAGCCCTGATAAGAAAGTAATTAGATGTTAATGTCTGATTCTAACAACTGTGGTGAAAATTGGGGAAAAAATTCTAATAACTCTTTCATTAATTTGTGCCACCATAGCTGCACAAGAAAACAGCACACCAAGACCAAAACCACTTGTCTACCCCCATAGCCTTTACAACTTCAACTGTTAAGTTAATGCTCAATCACTAATTACACTCCAAACCCTAAAAAGGGCTGTCTGTAAATAGTCATAGTCATATCTTTTAATGCTTTGTGGGGATCAGTTATTTGAATTTTAAAGTGAGTGCATTGTGCAGAGCACACTGATTGTTAGGTGCGAAGCAGAGTATTTTAAAAATCATTTTAATTTGCATTAATTGGCCTTTTCCTGATAGTGACTGTGAACAAGCAACAAATCTAAAACTGGAAATTAAAACGCACACTTGCACACTGAACTCGCTAAAAGCGATGAACAGATTAAGACTTTGAAGTTCAGGTAATCTTCAATCCAAAAACTGTTAAGAAAACCAGGTATTTCCATTAGAGACATCCACACCCACATAACAATGTACGATCTGCAAGTACATGCCAAGCCCGGAGCACAGTTTGTTTAAACATAATTGGAATAATAACCACAAAGAAGTTTCATCTCCTAATGTGTTCAGTTCTCAAATAGACAGTCTGGCTGTAATGCATTTTTGACAATAAACTGCACTAGTTAGAAGTGTGCTAATTACGAGCTGAGGAAACAGAAACTACATGAAAAATACGCAAGCAGACAGACTGAGCTAAAACAGCAGTGACGACTGAAGGCAGAGGTGGCTTCCAAGACTTCCAACGCATCATGAAACAAACTCTGCACTACTTCTGTATTCAGATTTGCAGGTTAATGACTGAACACCAGGCGCAGTCTGCCGAGCTGATGCAGAGTTATGTGTATTTATAGCCTCAGCTGCTGTCAATCAATTTTTCAAACCCAATCTTTATTCCTGCCGCTGAGTTCTCACATCTATCCTGTAGCTCATTCCTACTTTTCACTGTTGCATGAAAAAAAAAAGAAAGCTGCAACCTAGGTGGTTAACACAGATGCATGTATATGTGGTGAATTGTTTAATTAAGACTCCAATGGCTCTGGTTCTGTAATAAGTAAATGCCATGCATGTCATGGATGTGGCATTTCTTTGTGACACAGATGATTTTTGTAGGTTTTTCCCGACCTTTCCCAATTACACATGGTCTACAAACAGATTCAGAACTCAGTATGTGAATACACAAGGCATGGTGCACTGCTACTGACGCTTTAATCATACAATAAATAAAAATGCATTTAAAGAAATAAAATGCACTTTGAAATGTACGTAGAAATGCATACTTGTGAAACTGCACCTTAGCTTCAAGGCAAGCAATCAGAATATATCAATCATACTATCTTGAATGTGTCTTTATTCAGGATTTTTCCCATTTTTATATGGTAAAATCTCAGCCCTGACTGTAACATGTAATAAATGTGATAATAATACGATGCATTCACATTCCTTTAGAGCACTTCAACATGTCTGAGACAAAGAATGTTTGTACCCGTTGACAATACAGCAGCTATTTAAACAAGCTACTTCAATAAGTGGTTTGGCTACAAGAAATTAGACCTGAAACGAAGTGCAATAGCCAATAGAATGTGCAAGAAAACTGTTATTTCTAAAGATGGAAACAACAAACTTGTTTTAACATTTAAAACAAAACCACTGTGGAGCACCAGCATACAGTAAAGGAATGCAAAGAAGTGACACAAGCAGCTGGTTACGTGCATTCCAAAGATAAACAAATAACTCTTAAAAAGCACCACTGTTCGCACTTTAAAGGACAAGAAGAATAACGGTTTGTGGAAATTATTGATGTCTTTACATAGTTAGGCCGAGGTTTAAATGTCTATCCAGCTAATGTTTGTGTTTGCATAGTATGTTTGTACTTTTATTTTTTGCTTGCATTTTAAAATCAGTTTGAGGCATATTTTTTAAAAAGGTGGCAATTCTGCGTTAGTGGTGTCTCTGTGATGTTTTAGGGCCTCAGCAGCAGTACATTCACACTATTAACATGCACTGTAGGCCTTAAAATAAAGATCAGAGATAGCCTAAATGTGTTTGCACCAATAAATCCTGCAACATTTTGGCTGCAGTCGTAAACAAAATATTCAGTGCAGTTTTATTCAGTACCGTTATAAATATATTTGCAAATTTCTTTCCCTCATGGTAATATAATTTTGATGTTATATTCTTTTCATAGTCAAATCTAAATAGACTGGCTTATGAAGATAAATTCTTCAACAGCAGACTTCTTAAACTGGTATTAAAGTACTTTTGAGACCACGAAAGCTAAAAACAAGTGTTTATATGACAAGGTGACACACAAATATATGGCAAGTACCTGGTATCATTTTCATTTTATAGCAATGACATTAGCTGTAATGTTTAATTTTTTGTCATTCCAACATATTACATTTGATTGTTTTTCTTAATAAGCATACAATAAAGTGTGTCTTGTGTTATTATCTATAGTAAACTAAATATTGTAACATTACAAGGCATATTAGAAATCAGGTATTTATGCAAGAGAAATATTTAAAACTCATGACTTAGAAGCCTCTTGTAGGAATGTCCCATTGTGACTTCAAATTAATTTCCAAGGGAACACTCAAAATCTAGAAGTATGAGCTACTGAAGGAAATGTCATTTCCCCTTATTGTACTGACAGGATGTAGTTTGCACCAGATTGTATACCAGCCTGTTAAATACTGAGTGACAATATTTAAAGCTTTGAAAAACAACAAGCCCTAGTGCTGACAAGAGAAGTAAACAGAAGGTCTGTGAAAGCTTACCCGTTCTCCAGACCGTGGTCTTTTCTTGGGCCTGCTGGGTAATGTGTCTTCTTTAGGATTGGTGTCTATGGCCCAGTAGGAACCCTAAATTGTGACCATACAAGAAATACAATTAAACCAACTTGACAGAAAATGCTTTGTGTATTCTTCTAGAGCTCCTCCCATTCCTTGGTTCAGCTCTGTCTTAAAAAAAATACAGGCCATTGCTGTTTGTGTCACTATCAAGTCTTTTACAACTACATCAATTCCCATCTTTATTTCAAGCCTACTTGTCATCAACACCCCAAGATTATAAACTCTACCAAAGACAGCAACTTCCATCCATCCATCAATTACCTTTACCCGGGGCCAAGATGGGGTAGAGGTAGGGCAGCCGACTCGGGACCCAAAAGTCCCAGGTCCGATCCCCAGCAGTTCCCACATGTTGTGGTGTCTCTGAGCAAGACATAATCCCTAATAGCTCTCCGGGTGCTTACATAGCTGCCCACTGCTCCACCTGGGTGTACCCCAGGTGTGATGGGTTAAATGCAGAGAACCAATTTTGCCATTGTATGGGAATATACAATGATGACAACACATAGCACTTACTTGCTTTTTCGGGTCGCGGGAAAGACAGCAACTTCTCAATCTTAAGTGGTCAATCTACTATTTTTCAAATGAACAACTTTGGAATCATTTTGATTTAGATACTACTTTATTTACACATTACTATTTCTTAAAGATAATGTCGTTGTCATGGGTTGTAGAACTGAAACCCCTGATATCACTATAACGCTATCTATCTTTGATAGACAGGCGACTTGTTCAGGGTGTATACCACCCAATGCACGCACACTGGAGACAAACACCAATTCCCTGTAACTCTGAACAGGAACAAGTGGGTAAAGAAAATGGATGGGTGAATGAATAGATATAATTTAAATTCAAAAGTATTAACATCTCCTGGCAACACATGGCTTTATAGCCATTTATCCAATTTCTGCCACTTATCAGTGATTGGGCCGTGGAGACAGCAAATTTAGAAGAACACAAACAACAGCCTCTTCTGTGAGAATCTCCTCCTGGAGGATACCAAGGTGCTCCCAGAATGAAGAGAATAACCTTGAGAGAGAGGCACACAGGAGATCCTGATCAGATGGCCGAACAACTGCAGTTGACTCTCTTTGAAACAGAGGAGCAGCAGCTCTACTCAGAGCTCCTCACCTCATCTTTAAGGCTGAGCCCCACCACCCTACAGGGAATACCCATTTCAGCCACTTGTATTTGGAACCTATTTCTTTCAGTCGGGTCTCTCTTGTAAAGTCTCCGAGGCTCAAGAGGACTAACTTGCATAAATAAAGATTGAATGAAGTCATGAATCACATCTCATGGCCATAGTCGAGGGTTTGAACGTAGATGGACCAGTTAATCTAGAGCTTTGCCTTTTGGCTCAGCTCCTTCTTGACCACAAGAGACCAAGCCCCATCCGTCAACCCTTGTCCAGTTCTATTTTACCATCACTCTTAAAGAAGGCTCCAGATACCTGAACTCCTCCATTTGAAGCCCTTTCAACCCATAAGGGTATTTAAGTGATATAGTTAAATCCAAAATATTTCCACTCGTTTCACATCTGTGATTTTAGGAAATGTGTCTTTGCTTATAATGTACACTGAAAAGTATCTTTTGTCGCCACTTGTTCTCAGTGAGGCAGCTTCAGTCACCCTGCCAAGAGGAACTCGCACTACATGACTCTATTGCATTCAATAAAACAAGTGCATCTGTTTTTCTACCAATTCTGTATCAAATCATTTTTTTCTGCTTTAGTTTTCCTGGGCTGCACACTTCTGCTTCTTCTCCCCAGAAAATCCACCCCGATATTTTTGATACACACAATTAACACAAAACTATGTCGCAAATTAAATATACAATCCAATAAAATAGAACATAAATACAATAAAATTTGAAGTAATCAATTACTTTTAGAAATCCTTGATTTATTCCTGCAACAATTTTTTGTTACATTTCATTTCTTGTTCTTTCCTCCTAAGGAGGTCTAAAGCTGCAGCTAGAATTCAAAAGATTCATCTAGGACACACACACACACACACTCACACCTGCATGCACACACACAGTTCAACCATCAACTTCTACCCCACCTTCCGTCCTGCCTCCCTTATTCTCATGTCTTTTCCTTCTGTCTCTCAGTCCCACACCACTGAGCTGTACACAGCCAATTAACGTTAGCACATGCATGATTTAACGTCTCCCTTCTCTCTGTGGCTTCAAACATGAACATTCAGCTTCTTCAGACAGAGATGACCCCCCTCCTTCTCGCCCATACCAAAGTATCGACCGCTTCGATCCATGTCGTGAATTAAGGTGCTGGTCAGGTCCAAGTCAGGCTAATCAGTGGAGCATCCACTCTCTTTGTGTCTTACCACACTATAAGCCTCCACTCAAACCCAAGGATTTTGTCTGAATTATTTAAACCTTCTTCCCCTCTAATTCATTTTTCAATGGCTCCAAAATCCCTACAGCCAGGAGAAGAAAAAAACTCCCCCATCCTATCCCCCAACAAAGTTTAAAGAGTTTGCTGAAAAGTTTGGGCTTTCTTTTCTTCCACAAAAGTTGCACATTAATCCTGGGACGAGAGGAAGTGCAGACATTTGAGCGTTTATTAAAAAAATAATAATGTAAAGACAAGCTTCAGTGATCAACCTTAATTATATACTTTCCCCCCGTCGGAGCAAGTCCTTCGATTCAGCACAAACAAGAACTTGACAAATTGTTGTTATCAAAGCGGCGCCGCAGAAGTGGCCCTGGAAAGAAGGTTTCCCAATGACAGCAGAGCCAGCAGCGACTAAACATATCTAAAGCTTCCTGTGATTGTGTCCGAGAGAGGGAAGAAAGGACAGAAACAAACTCTAATAAAGGATAACGGATGCATGAAAGGCCTTGTATCTGAGGGTGTGTACCTACGTATACTTATTATTCATTGCTCTCTGTGCCACATTATTACTTGGCAGAATCAATATCGAAGGAGCCACAGATCACAGAGAAAGCCGCATTAGGAATTCAAGCGCAGCTGGTTATGGAGTTACAAACTGCTTTTAAATGCACATATTACATTGTATATATGTGTATGTGTGTGTGACAAAAAAAAGAATAGATAAGAGTCTACAGTGCAATGATGCAAACTGTGTCCACACGAGTGACACTAGACTCAAGTCCTGTTTGAAAGTTTGTTGATATAGAATTAGATTTTTTTGACTGCATGAAGCACCATAGTTCATTCTGACCTTTTCCAGTCACGTCACGTTGTTGTGGAGATACTCACTTTTCCAGGGTCGTCTTTAGAGCGAGGCACTTTGAGAAAACACTTGTTCAAAGACAGGTTGTGTCGTATGGAGTTCTGCATGGAAAGAGAATTAAAAAACAGAAAGAATAAATGTTTTACACCCAGTAGACAAAAAAAGTGCACTCTTAGCTTTTACCGCATGCTACTGAGCATTTTTGATCAACAAACTTTTAAAAAACTTGTCATTTTAGTTCCATCTTAAATTGAAAAATATTTAGAAGACCTTGCAAAGAAGCTAAACTCAAGAGATATATGTAAGATCCAAACCACAAGAGAATCCATATTGCTAGGCTCCAAGCCCTGAGCATCTAGGCAGAACAGCAAGTAGAGCAAATACATCTGAATTATTCAACCGAGGGGAAGATGTGGAATAGTTTCATTCCCCATTTGTTGTATTTTATAGTTATAAATAATGATTATAAGGAAACAAAACCCACTGACAAAATGTATTGTATTAAAAGTATTTTCAGAAAGCGACAAAAGGCAGGAACTAAATCACTTGCTCCTCAACTCATTTTAGATGTTGATAAGAAACAGGACATTTAGCTTAAAAGCATCAGATTTTTTACGTGTCTTTTCATAATTCAGCCGTTCAATCTCGTTTGTAACTGAACAGTCAAAACTAAGAGTGGCCAACTTCTTGCTGCATAATTCAAGAACGGAAATTTTACAAAACTAGTGATTAAAACAGCATGACTTAACAATGACATATGATATAAAGAAAAAATTAATGAAGTAAACACTGGTTTTACAGCAGTTAGACTTTAAACGTTCATATTAAACAAATGAGAAAGGGCAAACTCAGCAACAGGTGATTTAGGTCAAACATGGCTTCTGTCAATTTTTATGTAAAAAAAAATGGCAACATTTCTTAAATCACATCTTTTTTTCCTCAAAGTTAAAAATAAATTAATCACTGTGGACAACTTGATGTGAATTGAGGACACTGAAAGAAGAAAAAGCATCTACAAAGAAAGCTGCAAGCTCTGCAAATGTTTCTGCATTCAAGACGCAGATTACCTGAAGAAAGCAAAAGATGGCTCAATTAATCTTTCAATAACTAACTGAAATGCCTTATTAGAAAAAAATTTTTTAATTTTATTTTTTTTAGACTAAATAATTTTTTTATACGTTGTATTCGCAAATTGCTTTTACTTTGTCCAGGAAGCCATTTACCCTGTTAAATGTCGCCCAACAGGAGGCCAAACATTCCTGAATAAATGTACTCAAATTAAATTAAATGTTATTCTCGAACCCTTTGGAGCATTTTCAAAGGCTCGGTCACTCTGTAAAGGTAACATCTTAAATTTTTGTTATAAATATTGAAACTGTAACTACTATGTATTGCAGCTGAAACACACAAAAATCATACATTTCTTTCTCATGTGAAATGTTTTAATTATTTATTTATGCTTATGCATATGGAGGGATGAAGGGACGGACTGGAAAATTATAGGAGGCTACAGTTAAACCAGTTCAAGTTTGATAACAATAGCACCAAAAATGATTATTCTGGACATTTCGATGAAAATATGTCCATGAATATTTTAAAAGTGTTAAAATGGAGTCCAACATGTCCAGAAAATTGGACACCAACACTCCTGAATGCTTCAACATACAGTCATCAGTGCTGGCTCTAATGAAAGGTAAGAACTACAGGAATCATATTCTACATCCAGATTTACTGTCAGCATGATTAAAATACAGGAAGTTATGAATAAACAGTAAGGAGGCGCACAGCAATAAGAAAAATGGTTGTAAGCTCAATCATCCAGGTAGATAACAACAAAAATGGTTGAATCATGTCATCTGGACCAGTTTCAAATGAGAAACGTTTGTGAATATCAAGTTGGCCACCTGACATAAAACATTTGATTGCTGTTGATGACTGATTGTTTTGGATGGTTGTGCTCTGTTTGCACATGTTAAAAGTCTACTTCTGATATTCCAACAGGAGGTTGGCTTGAAACAGCAGTGAAGACTACCTATGGGACAGATCTGATTGGCAGGCCACAGACTGAAGAAGTCCTCCGGATGGAGGACAAAACATTTCTCACTTAAAGAAACTGGTCCATATTATGATTTAACCATTTTTGTTGTTCACAGCAATAAAGTAAGCATGAAAACACATGTCTCCACCCCGCAGCACCACACGCAGCTGAAAACACGAGAAAAAGAGGAGAATTACCTTACTTTTCCAAAAGTATTGACATCTAAACAATATATAAACAAATAGCAGCAGTTTGTAAAAGGTTTTCACTTACGTTTGAAGTAGAAAATGTTCTCATATATGACTCAATTCATAACCTGTCCTGTCCAAGGCATTGTCAGAGATGCTTCACTGCTCGGCTTTTTTATCCATTTCCTCATCAGAAAAATCACGCTCCCTTCTCTTACACCACTCATCCACCTCGTAAGAGCTATATTTTCTCTTTATAGTATGTTTTGACATCTTTTTTTGAAAAATAAACATTAAAACAAAAGTATTTTTCAATACTAAATGTGGGGCATGCAGGCTGGCTTGGGCAATTTTTTATTTTTTTATTTTTTTGTTGTTGTTGCAGAATTCATTTAGTGCTTTCATTTTAGATTTTGCCTGTGAACAATGCATATCCACGTGATGTGAACTTGATTGTCTAAACCACAGTTGTCAAACTCCAGGCCTCCAGGGCTTGAGTCCTGCAACTTTTAGATGCGTCTCTGATGCCACACAGCTGAATCAAATAAGGAAGTTATTAGCAGGTCTTTGGAGAACTTGACTGCACTGAGAAGCTAATTCAGTCATATGATTCAGATGTTTTGGACCAGTGGAACAGCTAAAAGTTGCAGGACACTGGCCCTCGAGGCCTGGAGTTTGACACCCCTGAATGCTTGTAACATCAGAACAGGCATCAGAGCTGATCGGTCAGTTCTGTAGGCAAAGGAGTGTGGGTATCCTCAGTCAGAACACATGACACTAGGCCTATATTGGCTCTGGAGAGACCAACGAATGACCCAATGGGCTAAATGAGGTGTCAATCAACAAAGGATGGTCTACCCCACCATTTCAATACCCTAGAATTTAAATTAGAAGCATCTTGTAAAGCATAGCTGCTATTTAAAGCAGAAAGACGTCAAAAAGGCCCGTAGGAAGTCCGATGCACATTCCTCATCTATCCCTCCATTTTCTTTTGCTCATCTGTAGATGGGTTGTGATATCTGGGCATCCCTCCTGGACACTCAGACATCCTCCATGCCAACAACACTCTCCAGTTCTTCCTGTGGCATTCCAAGGTGTTCCAAGACCAGAGAAGATCAATTATTCCTCCAGTGAGTTTTTAAGTAACCCTAGGGTCTCTTCCTAGAGGGACATGCCCAGCCATCATTTCATTATCTTTACCCACTTCTTCTTTTTCGGGTCATGGGGGTCACTGGTGCCCATGTCCAGCAGTCACTGTGCGAGAGGCGGGGTACACCCTGGACAGGTCTCCAGTCCATCACAGAAACAAACAACCATTCACTCTCTCACTCACACCTAGAGACAATTTAGAGTTACCAGGTGGCCTAACATGCATGTTTTTGGTCTGTGGGAGGAAACCGGAGTGCCTGGAGAAAACCCACACATGCACGGAGAGAACATGAGATGCACGGAGAGAACATGTAGACTCCACCCAGAAAGATCCCGGGCCGGGATCTGACCCGGCAACCTTCTCGCTGAGAGGTGGCAGCTCTACCAGCTGCGCCACCGTGCTGCCCTGGGATATGCCCAAAAAACCTTGAAAGGAAATCCTTTAGAGGGCATCATAATCAGATGACCGAACCACCTCAGCTGATTGCTTTTGATGTGGCGGAGGCGCAGCTCTACACTGAGCTCTCTCTACCACATATATCAACCTCAAGGCCTGGGGGCCAAACGTGGCCCTCGTTGACATCTTATCTGGCCCCCAAGATGATACAGTATGTGAAATGTAAAAAACTTCTATCTCTTGAAATGTTTCAGTGAACTTTGATTATGATGTTGAAAGCACAACAGAGAACATCCAATGAGACCAATCAAACTCTTGTTGCGAAATCTGTGACCAAGAAAAGAGGTTGGGTATCTGATTTGAGTTAATGTAGTTTCTGAAATTGGCCATTAGTTTAAAGAAGGTTTTAATTTTGGTCCCCTTTTGTAAGTGAGTTTGACACCCCTACTAGACAAAGGCACTTCTCACCTTATCCCTAAGGCTGAACCTAGCCACTCAATGGAGAAAGCTCATTTCAGCACCTGTTCTTTTCGACGTGATTCACAACTTATGTGTTTAACGGGTGAAAGTTGGAATGTAGACAGATCAGCAAACAGAGCTTTGTCTATCAGCTCAGCTTCTTTATTAATAAAACAATGTTCTCATTACTGCAGATGGGGCCCCAATCTGTCAACCCATCTCCTGCTCCATCCTGCCATTACTTATGAACAGTGGTAATAGCAGTAGTTGTAGTTTAGGTAGCGGTAAGAAGTCAAGTTTACACTTTTTAAATAAAAACAACTAATGGAAATGCTTAATAACGGTTTCATTGTCTCCTTCCACAGCATTAGTTTTTTGCCTTTTAAGCACAATTGCAATTTTCTCTTCGTTCCGACCGTGGGAACAAGTTACCCGAACATGAAGAGAGTTTGAAGTTACAACGTGAACAATAATGTGAAGTTAAGAGCAGTTGTGGTATTTCTGTGAGACTGTGGGATTGTGCCATGTTTGGCTAAACATACACTGTGTGTGTGTGTGTGTGTGACAGTTCTAGAGGAAAGAAATGCCAGCTGTTGCACTACAGATGCAGGCAACAGCATTGAATAAAACTGTGATAAATCAGTTCTGTCAGAAACATCTGAAATTCATGATTGAGAGGGGAAAGTGAAATACAATTCACTGTGAATAGTTAGTAAGGCAATACAAGACTGGAGCCAAGATCTAGTTTGATTGTGAACTTGAATGGTTGTGCAGTGTCCCAGTGTGAGGGACTTTGGAAACAAATACATTGCTTATATAATATGAATAGAAGTTAAAGCTAAAGCTTAAATTTTACACTGAAATTGCTTCAACTTTCGCTTTTTAAACGTAATACTTGTAGAGTTAGCCATTGTGAGAGGAAACTGATGCTACAGCAGCCTGTAGGTGCTCATACTGTGTGTGAGGTGTGCATCAGAGAGGAGGCAAAGGAAAGGAGTCAAGAAGACCAGACAGGGGGCCAACAACAGCGAACACAAACCTGACATGAACCTGTTCTCCCTTCAGGCTCCTGTTCTCCACTCATCTGCTGCTGCTAATTAATACCACTGGGGAGGAGGAGGGGAGAAGGTGGATGGAGTGGAAAATGAAAAATCCCCACCACCACCCACCCATTTTTCCTGGTTTCTCACTGCTCCAAACTAGATTGCTTCTCCTTTAATAAAAAAAACATATTCTCCCTCTCTGTCTACAGCATATCACAACAGCCTTGTCCACCTCTGTCTCGCCCCAATCCTCTCAAAGAAATGCTTGAGCAATTTTTGCTTTACATAGCAGGTCAATGGTTATTTGAGGCCGTCCATCAAGGGAAGACGTGGCAGTTGGGTGATAGAAAAGGCAAAGAGGAATGCCACCAGCTTGCCAAGCAGAGGCAAACATCTGCTTCAAAACCTGGTCATCAGTCACAGAGAGTGCCTTCACTTCAGCAGCAAGCTTGCCTTTGTTAACTTCCCCCTTCCTTTTGTTTGTTTACACACCATTTTTAATCATCCAGGCAGTTTTTGCACACCTGTGCACGACTTGCAACGTCTGCACAACCCTGTGTTTGTCAGACTTTGCACATTCTGGCATTTTCTGGAATCCATGTCCTTGGTTGGATTTGGGTGGTGTACCTAAAATTATCTAAAACAAAAACCTTGACCTAAATTTATTTCAGTTACTGTCACTTAGTTTAGTTAATGCTCTTATCTTTTTTTTTAGAGTAATAGGTAGACCTCTAACAAGAAACTATGTTAAAACTATGTACAGTATATTTCTCAGCATATAGATCTTAAGGCAGCTGTATTTCAGATGCAAAAATCAGTTTCTTAGAAAAAGACTCCAGTTTACTTGTCAAAGTGTCTTTTCAGATGGTAATAAACCCCTAATGTTGAGTGCATGTAAAATGAAGCACAAAGTACTTTAAGTGCTATATGAATTACAAATTTGTGAATGTCTCCACTGCTGTGAAATGCTTTGAATGGTCAACAAATTTAAAAAAAGTGCTATAAAGAAAATTCATTTTGAAGGTTTGGACGAAGGGAACTTCTATCCTTTTGCTAATTCACCTTATATTTGCAGCAACTTTTCTAAAGTAATTCATATGTCCACAACTCAATGCATCTATTCGTTAAGAATAATAACATCTGTGTTAAATTTTGGTTAATATCATCGAAAGGTTTGTTTCTTGCTGTTGAAAAAGATGCATTATAGTGATGTATTTGTGGCATGTTCCTCTACCATACCCATGTTATGCATTTACCGTATATTTCAGACTATAAGGTGCTCTTAAAATCTTTTCATTTTCTCAAAAATCAACAGTGAGCCTTATAATCTGGTGAGCCTTATGTATTAATTCTGGTTGTGCTTACTGACTCGAACCGATTTTATGTGGTGCACGGCGCTCAAAAATCTGTCAAACTGTTTAATTTTGCTTAATGCGCCCTATAATCCGGTGCGCCTTATAGTTTGAAAAATACGGTATTTGTTCCTTGAACAAAGAGGAAAGTTTGAGCGTCTCCACCGTCTTGTGGTTTTGCAATAATTTCCACTAACTTGCCTTATCCTAAAAGTTAACTCAATCCAACGTTCTTTTTCACTCTGGCTAATGTATCCGGGTTTTTTGTAAGAAAAAATAATTATTTTTTTCTTTGAGAGCCTCTTCAGTTTGTTTGGCACCCAACAGAAATGCACTCAAGCTAAAGATATTGACATGTTCAGTGAAAGCTACTAGATGCAAAACTTCACCTGTTTTATTTAGAAGGTGGGCTATTTGCACGAAAAGTTAGTTGCTTTGTTCTACTTGAGAAATAAATGAAATTTTGTCCCTCACAGATTTTCTTGTCCTTCTGTTTGTCAATGAGGAGCTCTAAAAAGGCCCTAAAATATTTCCCAATTCAGCCACTGAATGAATAAAGTGTTTTATTTGAAAGCATTTTTGTAGGTTAATGAATCCGCCTTTATTTTGAAGAGTTTGTGTGCAAAATATTGATTTTGTAAACATCAATGACACATAAAACTGCTTTTTCTCGTCAAACGTAAGAATTTTGAAAAACGTTAGGAAAAAATGAAAGAAAATAATCATTTTTCAGCACAGATAGGTGCAAGGACATGGTAGTATTGTGTGGGTGCATGTGTCTTTAAGTAAAATTGAATGCAGAAGAAATCTGTCCTTCCAGCCTGAAAGCATCAATCAAAGTCTGCTTGTTTGCACATAAACTGTATGAGTGATCACCTTTTTCCTTCATAATACAGAAACAGTAATCTTTCACAGAATGGTGATAGTCATTATCAATAAATGCACTAATTAGGAGTGTTGTGAAGTAAGATAATGAAATTCACCACTGCATCTCCCTTCCACCCACTCCCTGCTTGGCTTGATTAATGAGCTTTCTGGGACTTACAGGGGCAACAGCATCATCACCCACCAGCTGACGGACCACACACGCACTAGTGATGACTACGAGCATGTCTGAGTGTCTTTGTGAAGGACAATGTATAAGACAACCGCTCAAGCGCCTTAACTTCACAAACTAAATGAACACCAGCTGTTCACTAGAAGCATGTTTGTTGGACTGTTTGTAGAGAAGACAATCTTAACAGAAAATTATATACTTTTTTCATATGAATAAAATGCAACTATTTAATGATTGAATTTAAGGACTGAATATAGCCTGAGTACCAAAGTTTTAAACAAAGATCTCGGATAGTGCTCAGTGTATGCAACTAAAATGACCCTTAATACCTAACACAATAGATATCAGTATAATATCTTTAAAAATGGATATATACCCATTACAATGAGACTATAGTAATTGTGGTGACCATTCCAAAAGTTAATCAGTTGTAGTGTACATCCATTGATTCCACTGTAAGAGTCATTAAAATTTGTCTAGTGGTTAATAAGATATTTTACTAAAAGACAAACAAACACAAAGAAATACATAATCAACTGCCACCATAAATGACTGGCATTTTCTAAACCCTTACTATGGAACCCAACAATTTTCAGTCAGGTCATCTGGACAGTTTCTTTATTTGTAGCTGAAACATTTCACCTTCCATCTGGAAGGCTTCATCAGTCAAGGAAACACACAACACAAAACTGATTCTTCCCCCAAACAGCTTACTCCAAAACAAGTTATGTTGGTGCTATGTCTTGTGCCGGCCCTCTTCCTCGTCAACAGTCATGTCAAACTGGTTCAAAACCAAAAATAGTCCATGCTCAATAATCCAGGTATACAATCCAACAATTTTCAGTCAGGTCATTGGACTGTATACCTGGATTATTGAGCATGGACTATTTTTGGTTTACTATGGAACCAGCAGCCAAGCTCCAGTAAGCTAAATTAACTACAACACATCATATCTAGATGGACTTGTGACGTGTTCAGGGTTTACCCTACCTCTCACATAGTGACTGATGGAGATAAACACCAGCACCCAGCAACCCAGAAAGGAAAAAGTGAGTAAAGAAAATGAATGAATGGATGAATGAATGGATAGATTGATGCCCAGATGGATAGACGGATGGATTTCATAATTTTCAATTGTCAACTAGGATTTGGAATGTCTCACTTTGGCCTGTCACAATAACAAATTTTGCTGGGCGATTAATTGTCTCAAAAATTATTGTGATAAACGATAATATTGTTGGCAGCATGGTGGCGCAAATGGTAGAGGTGCTGCCTCTCAGCCCGCTAGTCCCTGGTTCAAATCCCGGTCTGGGGACCTTTCTGGGTGGAGTTTGCATGTTCTCTTCGTGCATGCGTGGGTTTTCTCCGGATACTCCGGTTTCCTCCCACAGACCAAAAACATGCATGTTAGACTGATTGGTAACTCTAAATTGTCCCTAGGTGTGAGTGAGAGTGAATGGCTGTTTGTCTCGTTTGTCTCTATGTGGCCCTGTGATGGGACTTGCGACCTCTCCAGGGTGTACCCCGTCCCTCGCACAATGATTGCCGGACATAGGCACCGGTGACCCCCGTGACCCAAAGTGGAAGAAGCGGGTAAAAGATAATGGATGGATAATATTGTTTGAAATCTGACAATAATTAGTCATTGTCAAATTTAAGAAGCAATGTTTGTTAACTTGTTTTGAGAGTGTAGTACCTTTTTGACCACCGGATGGCAGTATAAGACTGTTTGAACCAAAGGATGGATGGTGATGGAGCGAGCAGCGTGTCTCTAAGAAAAATGGGAGGGAAAACCCCTTGACGTGACACGAGTTTTCTCTCTTTCCTTTTCTTCGGTTCTCAAAATGGCGGACGTTTGGTGTGGTTTGAGCTCTTTAGCATAGCATTTTTCACACAAAGCTGTTAATATAAAATCAGTAAACAAATTTTCAGCTTCTTTTTGGAGAGAAAAACAACATTTTACATGAAGGCACTGGTTTCAACTGTGAATTTTGGAGCTTCGACAAGACAGAGGTTTTTTTTTCCCTAAGGTCGGTCTGTTAGCTTAGCTTCTCAGCTTAGCTGCTTTTAACAATTCAAAAAAAGTGATTTTGGACGGTTAAAACAGATTTTAAAGAAAAGAGAAAAAAGAGAAAGGGAGGGGTCAGTGACGAGCACCGGAGTTTAGCCTTTTGTCATCCAGTGTCTTCAGTAGAAAGAGAGAGACAAGAAGAAACAAAGACGATAAATGAAAATTAGGTCGAAAATTTTAATTTATCATGCGATTAATTGATTTATTGTTTATTGCGGCAGGCCTAGTCTCACTTCTCACACAGTAGCTATCCACAGGGAAAGCCACAGAAATAATTTGTTCTAAAGTGTCTTTAAATAGACTTAAGTATTTTTTTATATTTATTAGTGTATTTATTTGGGACTGTTTACGCAGACAAAAATGCACCTGCATCTCTTCATTTATAGTTTCACTTTTTTTTTAAGAAACTGAAGATTTAAGAGTTTGGTTGCAAAACAAATCAAGTCAAACATTCATTCTTAAACATTTATTACAAATGTGAGGCTTAAAAACTCATTCTAGTTTCACATGTATTACTATGTCTTGTGTGTGAAGGGAATGGGCTGTTGCAACTTATTAAGAGCTGCAACATGTTGAACTTGACATAATTAGTTACATAAAGAAGACTTGATAAACATGAATGAGTTTTTGATGAAATGCAATGTGATATAATGTGATGTATGACAAAAAGTCAGATTTTGGAAACATGCTTTTGGGTATAAAAGATTAATAGAGTAAAAAGAGAAAACAGATGAAAGCCTGAGGAGGAAAAATGATAGATAATCAGAGACATACTGGTGATGTTGGATGGAACCAGTCAGGTTGACTGATCAGAGTTTTTTCAATGGCCAAAGCCAATTTTTGAAAATCATGCAACTCAAAGACTGTTCTAAAAAAATCTGCTTGGTTTTGATCCAAGAATACGATGGTTTATTATCCATACATTTTACAATCTCCTAAAAAAATATTGTGATTATCTTTGTGGTTTATTTTAGAAATTTGGTCTTGGGTCCTGATGCTAACTTGTTCACCCATGCTACAGTTTATTGTAAGCTAGCTATAGTTATCCAAGTTTACTCTCTAAAAATAGCATTATCTCTTTAATCAATTCCATGCATATAGGACTTTGAAATATTTGAATTAGACCTTAATAAATTCCTGAGTAGAAATTGCATTCTTCTTTTAAAAAGGTACAATATTCTGGTCAACTTCCTTTAGGGTCTGTCAATCTTGGAAAAAAAAAAAACAACTGTCGTTAGCACCTGTCTCACAGGAAGCACAATGAGAAAAGAACCAAGTGTCAAGCGTAATACTGATGTGAAGGACAGATGTGCCTGCTTTTTATTCAGCCCCATAGGCTGATCATTAATAGAAATGCCAAAATATCAGTCTAATTCACCGCCAACTGATTAATCAGTTGATCAATACTTGTATAGCAAATAAAGTGGATTTACTAATGATTAAAACCATGTATGACAAGAACAAAATTAATTTGTTCCATTATCATAAATCACTTCTAACACAAGGCTCGAAAGGACATGGGTCATTGGTAGAATGGTCAAAGTATCTTTGGGTAAGACACTGAACCCTTGTGAACACTGATGGGAGATTAGGGAAAACAAATGATGATAAATTGTGAAAATATATAGAACCCTGAAAATGCATGAAAGAATAATTATTTTGCAGCTCTAGATCCATTAAAGGTATTTGTGTGCAATGGTTTCCAGGAGTAAATTTGTAGCTTTGCTTTGTATGTTGTATCGGCATCAGTGTGGCAATGTATGTTGATGCCACTGTCACATCGCCAAGAAATGCTAAGTCAAATGAGGTACCTTTACAGTACCACATCACACCACATTTATTTTTATCTGAATCTAAAAAAAAAAAAGAATTGCTTGAATTTTCCGTTATTTCCCTTGTGAGTTACACACACAATCAATTTATACAAACTGACGAAACAAAACACCTGAACAGTTATGTGAATGTAAAAAGAAATGTAAGAAACAGGAGGCATAATACAATGCACTCGTCCAACAAGCAGAGGCAAAACCTTCCATTTCTGCCATCCTGTTCTTCACAGCAGTTCTACAGGCTCTGTTCTGTTGTGCCCCTCCATCTGACTCAAGCTAGAAATGAAAAAAGTAAAAAAATAAATAAAAAAATCCAATCACTCTTGAGCCTAGTAACAAGCCCAGCTTACCTGGAAATCCAGCAACAACAAAAAAAAGGTACAAATATTGGGAAATGACTATTTGAGACGTAAATTTTATCAAGTCTATTTAATCAGCCCTTATGGTTCCTTATAAAAATAAAACTTTTTTTTTTTTCATTTAGCCTTTATTTATACAGGTAGTCTCACTGAGCCACGAGAACTCATTTTCAAGAGAGACAAAATAATACCCAATTAGTAACTGATAAACTTGCTTGACAGCTGTACGCATTTACTTTGACAGAAAGAAAATAGATAATGTTGCAAAGTCAGACCTTTACAGTATCTTGCAAATCTGCAACTTTAACATTCATTTGATCTGCCAAACATGGACATAAAACTTTAGGTTTAATCATCTATCATCACATTTGCCGTTTTGGGAAAAGATGTCTTCTCTACTATACAGATGAAGGATGATTAAAGCTGCTGAAACTTCACAAGATGGCATTTAAGGGATGTGTAAAATCAAACATACAGCTCCGCTGTGGATTTTGAGATAGACTGTGAAATTTGGAGGATCGGAAAAAGGATAAACTGCTTCAAATATAAATTCAGCAATATGCCAAGCTGGAAAGCTGAAAAATGAACTGTCTGTATGTTGAGCAGATCCCTCTGGAGGATTAGCTCAGCTCTGTGCTTGCACCGACACTGAAGTCAAAGGGCAAAAGGTTTGCTGGCCTGAATATTAACCTTTACGTCTACAAGCAAACACACACATGCACACCCACATAGCAGCATTCAGGAGAGCCCATATGTCCTTCAGGCTGGGATGTCAGGGTGTTAGCTTGTGCATTTCCAGACACAAAAAGACAGAGTAAGAAATGAATTAAAGAGATTGATATCCATCCATCCATCCATTATCTTTACCCGCTTATTTCATTTTGGGTCACGGGGGTCGCCGGTGCCCATGTCCAGCAATCATTGTGTGAGGGGCGGGGTACACCCTGGACGGGTCGCAAGTCCATCACAGGGCCACATAGAGACAAACAAGACAAACAACCATTCACTCTCTCACTCACACCTAGGGACAATTTAGAGTTACCAATCAGCCTAACATGCATGTTTTTGGACTGTGGGAGGAAACCGGAGCACCCGGAGAAAAACCCACGCATTAACGGAGAGAACATGCAAACTCCACCCAGAAAGGCCCCTGGACCGGGGTTTGAACTAAGGACCTGCTCGCTGAGAGGCAGCAGCTCTACCAGTTGCGCCACCATGCTGCCCCTAGAGATTAGGGCATTAACAGAGTACTCGAGTAATCTACACATCGATTGCTAGGACATCTATCGAGGTTAAAAATGTTACGTCGAGTATCCGTAGTGACATCATATTATGTGACCACGTATGACCGTAGGGGGCGGTGTTGCACTGTTGCAGGTCACAGAGTATGGTGTAACACCGGGTCTAATCCACCGAACCAGAACCAGTTTCGGTTTAAGTTTCGTTTTTGACGTGCTGCATGTTTCTTCACGTTTGCAGTTTAATAATAATAACTAATAGTTTAGTTTTTCTGTGGCTTATTTGCAGTATGATAAATGGTAGGAGCATAATATACGCTCCCAATGTTTTGTTGTTCTTTTTTTGGTAAATAATTACCTTTTTTTTGCGGTTTTATTTATTTATTTTTGTATCTTGAGATCTATGACGTCATCAAATACTCGAGTTCTACTCGGGTTTTATTATGTTAATGTCGAGTTTAAAAATTATATACTCTTTCGTTCAACCCCTACTAGAGATTGATATATATATATAGAAATTTCTGAGAGAAGAAAGATTGCATTACTCCCTTGCAGTGCATAAATTAATAGTAAAGTACAGTTTGAAGGGAAAGAAACGGCAGATGGTGATGGGGGAAAGCATAACAAAAAAACAAAGGATCAGCATGAAGGAAGCTGAAGTTACATGCACATACGGACAGGTGTCTTAGAAGTTATGTCTCCAGGGTTCTGAGCATCACTGAGATGCTTGATTATGTTAAGAAAGTTACTGCGTGAAAAAGGCTCCGTGAATATGCAGGGTTGAATAAAAGTCAGCATTTAAAACCTAACGCATGCAGCAAACTTTTGCGTTTGCTGCATGCGTTTCCCTTTTGATACAGATGGGGGTGTTGTTTCAGGGACACGTTGGCTCAAACTTTTATTGTGCTTCATCTTCTGACTCTCAGCATATTCTATTGAGTGGAACAAGTTAGATGTGTTCCCACGGCTAGTTGGAACAACTCTACCATACATTTTGTAGCACACTGAAACCTACAGTTTATCGGATCTTACATAGCTGAACCACTTCCACACCGCCAAATTAGTCTTTCCTCTTATCATTTATGTCATTCTGCTTTCTCTTTGCTTGTGAACGCTTGTTCAGTCACATTCTGACAGTCATGGGCACTCGTTTTGAAGCAAAAACTTAATGCGTGTGGGAGCTTAGCCTAGCCTAGCCTGCTAACGCCTTCTGGACTCGAGCTCTACGTAACATCTACGTCACCACGCACTTACGTAGTTGTGTCGCACCTTTTTCTGTTCGATTTGAAACTGAAGCAGTCGCTTCAACCCGAACAGTAAAAGAAATGATTCAGTGAAACGCTGTAATTATATTGAAATATCAAAAATGTGCTTAAAACTCATATCATCGTTACTGAATAAAAGTATATTGCGACAACTATCGATATCAAATCATTGTCCAGCCCTACTTATAAATATTAATTCAATTTGATGGACCCTTCCCCACCTTTTTAGTTTCTCTCACATAATCTATAATATCAGAGGTTGTGTTTTTGAATACCAGTGTGCGCGCATGAAAATGTGTGTAGCTGCAAGGTTTACTTCAGCATTTTGTTTGCACATGCGCACACACACACACCTGTATGTTGGTATAGGAGGAAGACTGTGTGTATGTGACACTGAGCATATTACACAAACTTGTGTGGATAAGAGGAGGCTGTTTCACAGCTTGCATGTACCTTTTTTAGATGAACCAATGTGTGTGTTAATGACTAAATGTGATTGGTACAAATAAAAAATGAACAAAAATAAAGACTGCTGCTGTGCCTAAGGTTCTTGAAAGTTCTCCTGCTGGAGTTAATTTACTTGTCACAAGTTTCTTTTTTTTATGTGTGTTGTGTTCCTACAATGCACCAGGAGGTGTCAAGTCATAAACAAATGTTCATGTGTTAGTGACTTGAGAGAAAATCTGCATTTTATAGATTTCAAATGAAATGCAGAGCATTTTTATTCATATAAATGACTGTTAAGTTGCAGCAATGATATCTAGTGCGAATGTATCCTTCACTGGTCTTTGTGGCTCACTGGCCAGCATGCTTTAGCCATTTCCCTGTTTCAACACACCTGATTCATATAATTAAATTACCTTCTTTGAATGTCATCTAGCAGAAGCCTGTCAATGAATCATTCATTTCAGTCAGGTGTGTTGGAGCAGGAGAACATCTAAAACATGAAGGACAATGGGCCATGAGGACCAGGGTTGAAGCCCTTTGATTTAGTGGAATAAAACTTGTTCAGAGGTTTGGACACTTGTTCAATGCTTTCTAATGTTAGTATATATTTTCCTATTCAAATTATCCTATGAATCGCCATATTATCATGGTGGTGTTTGTACACCTGAATGATCCTAGGAGCTATACTATTGGGGCAGTTGCCACTGGTAGGGTTTCCCAAGGGAGACTGGTCCTGGAGAAGAACAAGGAGCTCAGTGTACCTTGCCCAGACGAGAGCTGCTGGAGCCCCACCCTGGAGCCAGGCACAGAGGAAGGACTTGACAGCGGGCACCTGGTGACAGGGTCTCTACCTATGGGGTCTGATTGGGCTTAACCCAAATTAGTTACCTGGTTTTGCCTTTCTGTGGATCCAGCACCTGCAAAAGGGCCCATACGAGTTGGGTGCATAGTCCCATGGGTGGTAGCTGAAGGCAGGGCCCTTGGTGCTCTGTCCCTGACTTACCAATGCTGGCTCCCAGGACATGGAACATCACATCTCTGCTGGAGAAGGATCCTGAGATTTAAAGGTATTGACTAGACATAGTCAGGCTTGTCTTGATATGGCAATTTTGCATTGTAAGGTCCAGCCCGGCCTGGCCATAGTTGACCTGCCCTTATCCTACCCCGGCCATGGTTGTGTTTGCTTGGAGCAGAGTACCTCATCAATGTGGGTTGGGGATCATATTAAAAACTTGTAATGTTATATTATATGCGACAAAACAATGGACAACATTGAGTTTGTGCTACTTCTTTGTTTTCTCTAAAAACAGAACGAGAGAAGGCGGAGTGCTGAAAGAATTCATACTTTAAGCAAAAAATAAACAGAGCTCTGTCTCACACACAAACCAACAACAAAACACTAGTGGGGGGAATGAGCAATCGCTAGAAGATGACTCACCTGTGATGTGATCCCCCCTGTGCCAGTGCACCAATCAATGGTCAACAGTATGCTGACGTCAAATTGGCCCCAACAGCCCTGCCCGAATAGAACCCCAGGCCGCTGGGTCCTAGGAATTAGGCTAGAAGTGGGCCATAATGCCAAATGCAAATAAGCAGAACCCAGGTTTGAACCCAGGCCGGGCCTTACAATGCAAAAAATGCCATGCCATGAACTTTGGAAACAATCTACCTTAGAAGGGCTAGACCTCATTACCCCTGGAGTTGCTCATGGTGAGAGGAACCAGGTAGGTATGGATCTACTTATAGCTCCCCAACTTGGTGCCAGTGTGTCGGAGTTTTCCCCAGTAGATGAGAGGTTAGCTTTACTTTGCTTTTGGGTGGGGCAATGGGCTCCGACTGCTTGCGCCTACATGCCAAACAGCAGTTCAGAGTACCCAACCTTCTTGGAGCCCTCAGTGGGGGTGGTGGAAGGTGCTCCAGTTGGGGACAGATTTATTTTTCTTGGAGACTTCAATGTCCATGTGGGTAGTGGCAGTGTGATCTGGAGGGGTGTGACTGGGTGGAATGGCCTCTCTGATCTGCACCAGAAGGATGTTCTGTTATTGGACTTCTGTTCTAGTCACAATTTGTCCATCACTAACTCAGTGATCAAACATAAGAGTGTCCATAAGCCCACATGGCACCAGGACACCCTAGGCCGCAGTCGATCGAGGAAAGACTTTGTTGTCATGTCATCTGATATGTGGCTGTATGTTTTGGAAACCCAGGTGAAGAGAGGAGCTGAGCTGTCAACTGATCAACACATGGTGGTGAGATGGATCAGATGGCAGGGAAACATGTTGGATGGACCCAAGAGACCCAAATGTGTAGTGAGGGTTTGCTGGGAATGCCAGGTAGAGAAGGAATTTAATTTAGATTGCTAAAAAAAAAAACATGAAAATATATTAAGCGCAGTCCCATACATTACTGCGAGATCTCACAAGTTGTGTAAGTGGGAGTGTGGGTTGATGATGAACAACTACCACAATAAACTTTAGCTCAGTATCTGTATGTTTGGCAAGATATAGACAATTGTTTTTAGCTGAGGTCATTTAGCTGTGGTTGCTATTGTGAACTGAATTGAGTACAAAAAGTTAATGTGTTGTAGATGTACACCTAATGAATACTATAAGCGCTTTAGAGAAATCTATTAAAAAAGTTTCATGAAATATTTTGCTGACAATACACACACAGACATGGGTGAAAACATCATCAGCCTTGGAGGCAGGCGAATGATAAGGTGTGCACTAATAAAAAGCAAGCATACTAGAATCAGCTGAGTAACAATTATGAAGTTTACTTTTAAACTATGGTGTTTATATAAAGTTTCACTTTAAGTAACATGACAGCTAACAAAAATCTGGACAACTTTTTTTATAGACAGTGGAACATTTAAGTCAGTCTGCCATCGTTATCAACCAAAAAACCCTCAAAATTATGAGACTTTGTTCAGTGTAAGCCATTAGTTTTTTGGGGTTTTTTTAAGTCAGAGAGGGAGAGGTATAAAAGACTTACTAAACAGAGAACATGTATAATAGATCCAGTTTGGGATTTACTGTTAACAGTTAATGCATGGAGGTAATTTACCAATTAAGGACAGGTTTCCAAATAAAACCAGTCCTCAGACCAAATTCCCTCAAAATGAATAAAATATTTTATAAACCGCTGAAATGGCTTCACCACATAGTAAGAACTACGCAAAGCTCTCAAAAGAAGCTAATAGTTGAAGGAATTTCAGAAAGAACTACAAAGGGATCACTCAGTTGATCTTGAGGTTTTGTTTTGAATGATAATCAGACAATAAATTGCAGCATAATGATAACCAGCACTCATAAGCAAGCTCAAGTATGTATAACATTACACTGCAAAATGGCGTGTGTCTGGTTCCACTTTATTCACCAAACATTTGTTCGGTTTCAGATTAGCGCTGCAGTAATTATAATACCACATAATTTAGGAAGGGCAAATTGTCTCAGCTGCAATTTTCATAAAGAGTTTCTAAAACAGAGATCAAACTAGGTCACAGTGGCACACTTCCTGGTGCTGCTTGTGTCAGGCATCGGGCTGTGGTGAAGTGACAGCTCCTGTCAGCGGCTTTCCGGTGGAGGTGGTGGTGTGTGAGCAGGAGAGTAGGAAGGAGGAGAAGCAGGACATGCAGGAAGAAGTACACTGGCTATACTGCATGTGCATCCAAATAATGCCTGACAAAAAGCCTTTTTTTCTATTCTTAGCCTTGCTTGATGAAATGCAGGCTTTTCCAGATTGAATCTTGAACTTTTGTCAGCTAATCGTTACTACAAAAAAAAAAAAATCTGCCCACATTTATTAAGTTCATGTTTTCTGCAATGCGAGGGAAAAAAGTACAAAATTACAATATTTGACTAATAAAAATCTAATAAACAATAAATGTGCATTATCACAAAATTTGTTCATATGCAAATGTGATCTAAAGAATCTGCATTTTCTTAACAATTTAAGTGTTTGTCACATCATGTCCACAAGCACGTAATAGTCAACCATATTTTAGCCATTGTTTCCTCCTGTATAGCCCAGGGATTGCAACCTTTACAATCAAAGGAGCCATTTCTGCTCCTTATCTTGTTAAATAAAACCTATCCAAGTGTTTCCAGGACACAATAGTGACCTGTCAAACTCTTTAGTTGGAGCAGCAGAGGTTAAAATACATTAGAAAAATTAAAATACAATACCTGCCGTTGTCAACAAAATGACATGAGATTGTAGCATCCTGAACATTGTCAGGATGATGCGAGTCAAAAAGGACACAATTACAACACTAATGTAGATCAAAGACTAATCAAATGATGTGGGAATTTTAGGTTTATGTTAGACATCTTTACTTTACAAAAATAAAAACAGTTTTTAACTTTCATGCTAATAAAATACTAAATTTATACAATTTCTGATTGTTTTAAGCACTTTAATTCTCAAATTACATTCTGAAAAGATAATGTATTAAAATAGATTCCACTTGGTTTTATGTTTAGTTTTAATCACCTAAAAAAATGGTCTTTTTAAAATTTGCATCTCTCTGATTGGACACAGTTCAATTCAATGAGGAGATGAAGATAGAGTAACCTGCTCCACGTCTTTCTATGATCAAAATGTCAATGGCCCATAATGGATCAGCCTATCATCATAAATTTACAAAAAATGCAGTAGCACCAGAACTACGCCTTTTGTAAGCATTTACAAACCATTTTTACATCTTTTTTTGCATTTGCTCAATTGTCTGAAAATGTTAAATAAACTATATGCAATAAGACAAACATTAAGTTATATTTGAATCATAGTTTTGTATAAATGACCAAAGAAAATGCTATGAACATCAAAAGGAGCACCTCAAAGATTGAAGCGAGGCAAAGCTCACCACTCATTGGAATCATCCTAGTCTAGCTTTGTCAACTCCCCCAAAAAATTAAAATTTCTATTTCCCTAAAAAAAAAATATGAAATACTATGATGTTATTTGGGGTTGGAGAAATGAGAGATTCATGTCAGGCATAATGTAAAGCCTTTAGCTAGCAAATAAACCAATTTTGTGGAATAATTGTTGCATTCCAGAGCACTAGGAAAACCAACCTTAAGCCTGTTATTAGCCATATGGAGAGTGCTCCAGGCCTGGCTGGTTCCAGGGAGAAACTCAGTGCTGGATCAGTGCCAAACACAAGGAGATAGGAAGAGAAATTCCTGGCTTTTAATTAAGAATTTAATACTGACACTGGTTTTAGTGATTAGTATGTAATTAAAAGATCTAGCAGCGATTCTCATAGAAGTTTAATTAATAGCTGCATCTATGTGTGCAGTGTGTTCTTGAGTTTAATGTATATGTCAGCATGGGTGTATAGAAAGAGAATAAAAATGTCAAATACTGGAAGTCCTACTCAGTAGAAATGGTTTATATTAAATATAAATTTGGAGGAGGAAGTAGCTCTGATGTTTACATCATTACCAAAAAAACATGGCTGACAATTACACAGCTCACAACAGGTTCCTGCAAAAACACAGATACATGTGAGACTGAACATCAACTTTTGCTGCTTTCAGCCGAAGAGCTCATTTGAAGCAGAGGAGGAGAGCCAGAAAAATGGCCTAGTGATGATTCATATCAGGTGATTGTTAGTGACATGCAGTGGTCAGCCAAAGGCCAAAGGCCGCCTCGGCACCGCTGCCCTTCACAGCATCACATTAGGCTTTGCTAATTTGCAGGCAATTAGCTTGGTTGTATGGGAGCCTGCATGAAGCCACAGGGTTTATAGAAGAGCGGGTTAGTCACTGCCTGCACAGGTCTGAGCGTTTCTCAGGAGGTAAAGTGCAGGTGCACCTTCAGATTTCAATAACGTTTCAAAGTGAAATGACCTTTGAGTAACATTTTTCATTTTACGTGTACCATGCAAAGAAGAACACATTTAACACATTTCTGTTTTGGCTTATTTTTAACCTACTGAGTTTTTGAAAGGTCATAAATAAAGTCGACAATGATTAAACACAAATCTGACTGGCCACTGCGCTGAGATTCCAGGTTCATTTCAAGTAGTTTAGATAAAGCCTAAATTGCAAAGATTTAAGCCAAACCTAACCAGAAACAAGAAAATTCGGGAAATTGGAAGAACTGTAAGAAGAAGACATTGTTTTGCACTGTCCTGAGGAAATTACAGAACTGCAGGCATTTCATATCAGGAAAGACAAGATATGCTGAATGTGAACACTAGTAATTACAAGCACCTTCTAATCTACAACACTTTAATGACAATACGTTCCTTATATCTTATCCACCTTACTCCCATTTATTGTTAGAAATGCTACTTCATTAGGTAACATAAGGACAGAGCACTTCACTGGCTTGCTTTCTTTCCCATCTATTCCTACTGCAAACTATGACAATTAAAATCTAGCTGCACACAGCAAGATTTTAAAAAAAAAGGGGCAGACATGTTTTTTATTACTGATGCCTTAATAAAGAGACAAAATACAAAGAGAATGAGGAAAAGGAGCTGCAGTGTGACTATAGTTTCTTACTGTGTACTAATTAAGAGTTGAGGTAAAGTTTCAAGTGTGGAGGGACACGTGGAACTGATCGGGATGAGCATGGGAAAGCAGAGCGGTGCACACAACAGGACAAAGGCAGAGATGGAGAGGCCAGCAAGGATAATATTTAGGAGATAAGGTTGTTCCAGTGATGCGAAATAATACTGGAATGATGCAGCCTGATGCAACGCTGTTTGTGCTCTAGTTGGATCTCCTCTTCAGTTTATTCCTCTGCTTTGAGGAGAAAAAAAAAAAACATGGAAATGGTATGCATGCTCGTTACACAAAACAGATTCAGAAATTTCAACAAGCTCCATAAATAAATCGTTTATGCATGCATGTGCTACTTAAATTGAGGATATTTTTTTGAGTTACAAACTCTAAACCTCCTCCGCTGCTCTGGAGAAAGCTTCTCATCAGTACTTCTTAGATTGAAAAGAACTCTTTTCGTATTCATTTTTCCTTCAAAGAGACAAAAATGTCATGACCTTGTAAAGTTGCGTGATTACAAGAAGTGGAGAGAATTTTAATTCATTTAAAAGTAAGAAAGTGTATGAAGACACATACAATGTGATGGTCAACCAGTGTTTATGTATATGTGTGGTGTGTATAGCTGTGTGTTGTCCTGGTTTAAACTCTGCCATTCCTGCACTCCTCACATTATCATACAGAGCAGACTGAGTGCGTGTGCTGGGTAGTAAAGCTCTCTGCTCGTCAACAGCCCAACCCCTCCTCCCATCTCATCTCCTGCTGAGCTCCCTGCGTGTAATCTGCAGACTGCACACGTACACTGCCTACCTGAGTGGGAGTCTCTCCATGGATCTACGAGCTCGTGTGTGAGCGTATGCATGTGCGGCTGCGGGTGAGAGAGACAGAGCCCAGACGTATCGTATACCAAGTGTTTTCCGATGGCGTGCTTTCAGTCTACGTTCAGAAAACATTCATCTTGAAATGCGTGCCTCACGCAAATGTGTTTGTCATCGATTAATGTCAGCTGAATGTAGCAACAAGACTGTGTCTCTGTATCCCACTGTGTACAGCTGACAGCAAATCACCCCAACTACAGTGAACAGGACTTGTGTAACTTTCACTGTGGTGGCCATGGCTGATGCTGAACAAGCCCCACTGTGTTGAACTGGGTCATCCAGGATTTCCTAATGCTTAATGCAATAATGTAATTCCAAGACTACTTTAGTTTGTTCTTTTCTAAAAGATAAGGCAGGAAAAAAAGTGTGAGAATATGTTTTCCCTTACATTTTCATCTTATTTGATTTATTAGATAAACCAGACAGAACATGAAAGAGTGCAAGCTGCTGGAGTCTAAAAACATTTTTGAGAAGTACTGCAATACTGAAAGATTCAAAATATTGTAAAACCTGGTCTGAATAAAAAGCTGCATGACTCTAGATTCTGTGTCAAGGTTCTTAAAATGCACTCATGGACAAATGTCAGACTATGTGGAGAAAAAAAAACACAGTGTCATCAGTGTAGTGTGGTAATGACACTCCTCGAACGCAGCTACTCATACAAATCAATGGATATCACTGTATAATTATGGGATACTAAAACATCCTGCTGCACCAGTACAATCATCAATGCAGTCATGAGCTGCAGTAGAAAAGGCCAGAATAGTCTCTGTAACCTTTATTCCCTTCTAAGCAACAAAAAAACTAATTGACTGAATTCTATGTGCAGGTAAGGAGCTCTGCCAACACAAGCTGGCTTGTATCATAACCTTTTTGTCTCTGTTTTTGGCACGCATCTGCGTTCAGGGAACGGTGTGTAGAAGATTATAGAGGGGGAACAAACACAAGTTGGTGAAATGAAAAGAAGAAGAGAGGAGAGGAGTGACTGACGGAGAGGATGAGGGAGAGAGGGGAGGCGGTCTGGTGGAGTGCAAGTGCTTGAGAGATGAAGATAGAAAGTGAAAGGGAAGAGAAATAATGAGAGAAGGGGAAAAATGTTCCCACTCTCTGAGAGATGAATTGGTTTATAGTTTGCAGACAGCCTTTTCAGTGAATCACTGGAAGGACTATATCCATCCTCTTCTTCGCTAATAAGACAGAGAATCCCCAAGACACAACCGCAAGGATCTATTCATTTGTCTCCAATAACACAGCCACCTTTCTGCTCGTATTAGCCAGGATTTGCATAGCTACATTTGCATAAGGATTTAATAATGTCCTCTGAATGAGGCAAAATGCACCTGTCAATCATTCTCAGTTCACTAAAAGGTTTTTGTGCTCTTCAAGGCAACAACTGGATCAGGCACTCTGTGCACAAGCAATATGAGTTCTATAGGATGTGATTAAATTTGTAGCAAATATCAAATCTGATTGTTGAATCTTGTGTATTTCAAATTGCTAATCAAATGCAGGTAGTTCAAAATGTACATTTGAATTTATAATTTAAACTTTTCTGTGAATTTTATTATACAATACTTTGTAAATATTTGTACTACCTCTTATGTACTTATTTTTAGTTCTCAAGAAGCAAGATTTTCGGGTAAAAACAAGCTCCAGCAGATAAATAGCATCTGAATCCATATCCAGCTAAAAACAGGCATAGGACCTGAGAGATACATTGTTCTCCAGTTATTAATCTTCTGAACACAGAGTTTTCCATTGGTACCTTTCTGGAAATCACCTTGTTAGTACAAAAATACTTTTTTTTTTTTGTCAACCTGGGCTGTATTTGTTATTGTATCCGTCTGTGAACACATAGCAACTGAGCCATAACTAATGAATGGGACTGACCCAAGGCTGGACAGTTCGGATCATAAGACTCCCTCAGAAGGAGGCAATTCTTCCTTTCTTTGTACAACACTGGGATCTCCTGTCAGACAACATAGTGGCTAAGATGGAAAGCCACATGGTATATGAGAGAGGCTCCGGCAAGAAGACATATTAACACCAGATGAGTCAAGGACCAGCTAATTAACTCCACAATCTCAGGTCCAGTCAAGACTAAAAGACCAGACATACAAACTTGTGCATTGCCAGAACTGACATGAAGGTCTGTGATTGGACTTAAGCGATACTGGAATGCTTAGAACTATAAGTCCCTACATGAAACATCAACACACTAAAAAATCTCTTTAGAGATTAATTTAAAGCAGGTCAAATGTGACATAGACAGAGATAAAGTTTTCTTCCTGCTACTGTTCTGCATAGGCTTGAACCATCTCTGAAAGATCATCACAAAAAGTAGTGAAGGATACTGGTTCCAGTGTGGAGCAGTCAACAACTGCATGTCCCAGCTCCTTGGAAGACATCAAGCTGTATGCCAAAATGACTGAGATATCTATTTACTGATTTGCCTCACTAATATACCTGTATACAACAACAACCAAAAAAAGATTGTAAGAAAGTCAGCCGCAACCATGTACCAACAAAGAAGAAGGTCCTAAACAGCCATTTGTACATGGATGTCCTGCCTCTATGCAATGTTTCACCTTAAATTTAGAATCTTTATACTAAGCAGGAAAAAAATGTCTGGGGAATTCAATGTCTTACGAGTACTGATTACCTTCAAACCAAAGGAGAAGAGTCACAAATCTGTGCTCAACTTTAGTCAGTCATTAGTGTTGAAAACCACAAACCAGGACATAAATATGGCTGCCGCTGCGCATTCAGAGCTAAGTTTCAACAGCAACGTCAAATGAATTACAAAGTCCGTTCGCTATTATCGTAAGATTGTTTCTGAACTAAAAGGCTAAGGTTTCAGTGCAATTTAGAGCTGGTCTGTGCATTTATCTTGATATTGTGCTTGAGATCTTGAGCTGACTTGATTGCTGTAACAGAGTGCTTACTGGTCTGCCTAAAAGTCTGATCAGATAGCTGCAGCTAAATTAGAAAGGTGCTCCTTGAACCTTTTTTAAAAAAGTGGTTTAATTTACTCCAGTTCCTTGGTTCCTATAAGAGGGTCAATTAAATAAAGTATTTAAAATATTGCTTTTGGTTAAAGATATAGTTTGGGACCAGACTACATTAAAGACAATGATCTTCCAGACATTGTACGTAATCATAATTGGGTTCGCTTTAAGTCCCAAAAGTTGCAACCAAACATGCAGAAGGTATCCAACAATTTTCAGTCAGGTCATCTGGACAGTTTCTTTTTTTGCTGAAACGTTTCACCTTCCATCCAGAAGGCTTCATCAGTCAAGGAAACACACAACCGATTCTTCCCTCAAACAGCTTACTCCAAAGTGGAAAAAAACAGTTATGTTGGTGCTAAGATGGTCTCTTTGGCACCTGGATTATTGAGCATGGACTTTTTGATGCAGAAGGTACTTTGTGTCTATGTTAAATGTGGAACAGACTCCAAGAACTAGGTCTAATTGATACCGCATTTGATTGACTGCAATAAAATAAAGGTAAAGCTTTCACTGTTTTATTTCATTTATTGAGCGTTCTTATTTCCTGCATTTCATTTTATTTTATGCATCACTGTTGACATACAGTAGTTTGAACTTTTTTTTTAAAGCAAGTTAAACTGTTATTCTCAAATTGTGTTATATAAATAAATTTGTGTGGCTCTTTTAATTCACCTTAAACATCTGTCTTTAGCATCTTCTATGTGTTTGGTTTCTACTGTGTGAGTCAGAGGAGCAGTTGCATCACGACCCAAGAAGCTGCAGCAGACTAATATAGTTAAAGTATTTTCTGTTCATTTATCTCAGGCAATGTAGGAGGAAAAAACATAAAAGCACGGTGCTATATGATGGCTGCTAAAACAATGAAATCAGTTGGGGTTTTTTTCAAATACTTATTTTGGATTCAAGTGAAAAGTAGACCACTTGCCAAAAAATGTCTGTTTGTGTCAATCTGGTTTGTGACAGAATAAAATTCAGACTTGTGCTGTTTTGACTCTGACAGTTAAATGCAAATCACCTAGGAGATGTTTACTGTAAAAATTGATTTATACAGGTATTTGGAAATACTCTTGTTTTTTGTCAAATTGATAGAAAACTGTATGTCTAACAAAACCTCAAGTGACAATGACCTTTCTAAATACATAAAATGACCTTTTAAATCCTTTAATGACTAAATTATAAATGTGAGTGATAGACGTATATAGACTTGCAAGGTTTATGTAATATGGTGGAGCCAGCAGCTTACAGATCATAAAATCTGAAAGAGACTGAAATAGTTTATACCTTATCCAAACTACCCATTTAGGCTTTTGTTAAACCAATAAAAACATCAAGTTTTCTCAACATTATATTTAGACTTAATAATGCCTTAACTGAAAAAAATCTGTGCAGCTGATTATGCAAATTATTCCCACCTTTATGTCCATCCTTTAACTGCCTGCAGCTGCTCATTTTCATACAAACCTTAATGTCTAAATCCCTTTTTCTTCAAATTGTTGTTAGCACACAGCAGGTCCACAAAGAAAATGCTCAACCATGGTGTGAGCATTTTGTTTCACTCGAGATGTTTTTCTTTGTTAGAAGAAAAAAAGATTGCAAATCTGTTGGCACAGATTAACAAGGCTAAAATTTTGGATTGGAAGACATGTAAGTTTGATTAAATTTTTCTAAGGTAACTTTAAATATTTTATCTTCAACAATTCTAAGACTTATATGATAAAATCTAAATAAAAAAAACATCAGTTTGTAAGTACAAGAACACTGGAATTATTGACACAAATCTGAAAACTGTAGTAGAAAAACAAAATCTTAACACACCTGTTTAAAGCAAGGCGTTTTGAACCTAGTTTGATTATAGTCGACTTTATACTGATTTGTCACGGTGAAGCCAGAGATGACCGTCAACGGTAACTAAAACATATTTGGTACTATGCCAAGCTTAAACCTGCATTTTCATCTCAACAATAGAAAGAAGAAAGAACTTGTAAATGCATAGTTTGTCCTTTTTGTGTGATTGTACCTTCCAGCCGCTGCCTGCCTCTCTGTAGTAGGGGAAGTTGTCACAGATCCACTGGTATATCTCACTGAGGGTCATCCGTTTGCGAGGTGACCCATTGATGGCAAAGGTAATGAGGCTGGCGTAGCTGTAGGGGGGTTTACCGTCTCTGTGCTGTGCTGCTTCTTCTTGGTCCAGTGTTGTTCCCGGGTCCAAATGTACCATTTTCTTGCCAGGTCCATGCCCGTGGTGGAGCATGTGGTGGTGATGGTGCCCTAAGTGGCCATGGTGGCGCCCCGCATCTGTCTTCTGTATGGCTGCCCTCATGCCGAGCTGGGGAAGCCAGTCCATTGAAGTAAGGCTACTCTCCAGCTCAGAGGTCATAGTTACGGATCCTTAAGAGGTCGAAGAAGAAGATGTGAGGCTCAGCAATGTGGTGTGTGGGGGATCTCCTGTTGGCTCACTGAACGGGTTCTGTGCAGCAGTCTTGGCTCAGTCCTAGAAGGAGCAGAAGGTTTATTTACAACATCTATTCATCTTCTGTAGCTGGAGCAAAAACCACATTTGGCAGAGACACATGGATATAAAGTTGCACATTACTTTTCACATACTGTCTAGCTTTGTGTAACGCAAATCTAAATATTTTGGTATTTTAATCACTTTGTCTTTTTGCAGCACATAAACATTATTTGCAATGTGATCTATGGATCTTAAAAACAGTTTAACATACAGGTACAATTAATCATCCATTCATGACCACAGCAGCGTGAGGGTGCGCATAAGGTGAGTGAGTGCCTTACTCGTCCCATTTCTTTCCATCTTTCTTTTGGCCAAAGCATCTGGGGAAGTCGCTGAAGTGAAAGGTAGAGTCCTCCCCTTGTGCATTTTCAGAGTCTTCATTTAGCCACTAGTATGGCTACTACTGCTGAAAAGTATAAGCACAAAACCACACAAGACGGTGAGCTTGCACTGCCAGACAACCCTCATAAGATATTAATACCGCACAACCATTCAACTGGACTCGGCATCTGTCCAACCTGATTAAAACTTTTCTCCCTTTCCCATTTCTGTGTTGTGTCTATCTGGATAGGCTCAAAGTCTCATTCCCTCCAAAGTGGAAATGTCAATTGGATCTGCAGGGTGACTAAAAGCTGGGGAATTGTTTTCACAAGTGCCTGCCAAATGGGGGGAACAGCTTGGGAGGAATTCCAACCCTCTGGAGGAGCTAAAAAGGCTCGTCCCTTTCTCCCTCTATGTCTAGCCCACCACCCCACACACTTTCACTTGTTCATTTTCTGACTCAATGTGTCTCACTCTCCCAACAAGTTCGTGTCCTCCTTTCTGTCCCAGTCAGACTCTCAGATCCTTGTCAGACAAACACAGTGGGGAAAAAAGCTTGGCAATCCTCAACCTTTTAATTTGTGTTTTTAAGCGCAAGCTAACCCTAAAAAATATATTTGTAGTTAAGCTCAATAGGAACACATAATAAGGCGTTTTGGAAATAATTTTTGCACGATTCAGGACAAAAAAAAAGAAGAAGAATTGGCTGCACGCAAAAAAAAGTACCAATTGTTCTGTAGTTTTGTTAGTCACGAAAATTTGCCGAGTTGTTATTACTGGACTGAGAATGTCACATAACTGTTAGACATCACAGGAGATTCAGCCATGCTCTAATTTGACAATGATCAACTTCTTTACCTAGTACATTGGAAAGACAAGTTCCTTACACTCTGTGAAATACGGGTAAAAGAAACAGTACACCAATGACAATAAACAGTTCACAGCCATTGTATAGACTTAAGCAACAAATATGAAGGAAAACAAATGAAAACATCCTTTACCATCTTCCATGCTATGTGTGTCCTTCAAAAAAAATTGCCAAAGTTTTCACCATTCAAGATGTAGTGACTTAAAAAAAATGCAATAACATCAATAAACATGCCTACAAAGATGAAACACCTTTGTTTCTCTTTCCACCTTCTGCAATGGAAAGCCTTAAAAACTAGCATAAGCAGAGGGGGGAAATACTCAGCATCTGAAATGTCCTTGCTTAATTGCAAAGAGAAAGAAAAAAAAGTGCATGTTAAGAAGTGGATTCATCAAGTCGAAGGAGCCAAGCCATGGAACTAGAGCAAAGAAGGAAGAATCTAGAGAAACTCAATAAGGTTTCTTGCATAAAAGCAGCCCACATTTTCTCTTCCGGGCTCTACCACTGTGGGAGAAGCGTAGCCAAACCTTTCTTCCAAATCCCAGAAAGCCCTCCTAATTAGTGTGCCTTGTTTCATTTTTCCTGAGGTTTAAGTGGTGGTGGGTAGGTGGGAACTGGGTGGTGACATACAAGACACAGCACAACAAGTACTTATTTTCTTCTCATTAAAAGAAGGCTCAAACTGCAAATCAGCCTGCCACAAGTTCCGACCTGCTGCGTTCTCGTGGCTGTTGTTGTTGAATAGTTTGGGAGCGTGGGCCGGCTGAGCAGTCGCACGGTGAAGCTTCACATGGCTAGCCTGATGAGGTGTTGGGATGATGAGTAATGGCGTAGAGCAAAGATAGAAAAATAAGGGGACATGACTCGGCTTGTGGGAAGAGGGGTCCTGCTGGGTGGGTAAACCCAACCAATTACCTAACCTTTGTTTCCTGATATCAGAGACAACGCTTTACATGATGGAGTGCAAGGGCAATCACTGCAACAACAATATCAGTTAAATAACTTATTTTGCTACATTTCAGGAGAACCAACTGATGCAACCACTGGATGGTAATCAAAGCAACCAGTTTGTGCATACAAAGGTTATGCACCTATATTACTGTTTAAGGATGTGACGTTTGGACCAAGCCTTACCCAAACCCATAACCCAAGCGCATTTGTTGGACAGATAAAAATTAGGGATGCGCGATAATATCGGCAAGATATCAGTATCGGCCGCAATTAGCGATAAAGTTAAATATTGGACAATCCATCAAAATAACTCACTGATCGATATAAAAGGTGCTGGTTTTTTAAATATACATTATATATGTATATAGTGTTACGTCATTTTCAGCCCCCTTTTTGGCATCTGCATTTGGCAGCAGGCCAAATTGACAAAGACCATGCAAAATAATGCAGTATTTTAATTCCACAACAGAGAAAGCTATGTAGTCTCTGTAAGTAGGTCTAGGGAAAAAAGTATCAGTATTGGTATCGGTTATCGGCCAAAAATTCAATATCATGCATCCCTAGTAAAAATGATCTGAGTGAACAATTTGTACTTTGGAACTACCATTAAATGTTTTGTCGCATGCGTCCCGTTTTATTTACAGAACGTACACTGTCAGAAAACGCAAAACTTTTTACATGAGGTACACATTTTGTAGCTAGGTTGGGTGTTGAGTTTAGAATCTTATGGCAGCCTTGTATGCTTTAAGACAATAATTAATTCCATCCATCCATTATCTTTACCCGCTTATTCCATTTTGGGTCACGGGGGTCGCTGGTGCCCATGTCCAGCAATCACTGTGCGAGGGGCGGGGTACACCCTGGACAGGTCGCAAGTCCATCACAGGGCCACATAGAGACAAACGAGACAAACAACCATTCACTCTCCCACTCACACCTAGGGACAATTTAGAGTTACCAATCAGCCTAACATGCATGTTTTTGGTCTGTGGGAGGAAACCGGAGTACCCGGAGAAAACCCACGCATGCACGGAGAGAACATGCAAACTCCACCCAGAAGGCCCCTGGACCGGGGTTTGAACCAAGGACCTGCTCGCTGAGAGGCAGCAGCTCTACCAGTTGCGCCACCGTGCTGCCACAATAATTAATTGAGTTGTTTAAATACATTTAGCATAATTTGCCACAGAATATTTTTAAAGACAGATGTCATCGAGAGGATGGTAGCAGAGGTCCAACAAATGGTAAAAAAAATTAAAAATCTGATTTTTTTTAATTATTTTACTCATGAGTGTGTGCCATCAGCAGGTATTTACAGAAAAAATTACAAACATTATTTTTAATATAAGGCATAGACGTCTATAAGCAATAAACTTTTTTTTTTTTATCATCCCTTCCTCAGAAAAAATAAATAAATAAATAAATGCACTAGTCTTTGCATGGTACATACTGCTTTGATGACTAGGAATATTGTCGCCTTAAAAGACATGAGGATATGTTTGATTGAATGTATTCACCCATTAGATTTTGTAGCTGTTATGCACTCACTCAGCTGCATGCATCACTAACAGCCAACAGTCCCCCGCTGCTAGCAGGCTTTTAGACTGAGAGAGGCTTTACAGTTCTGCATTTTAATAGAGAACTTTCAATGGAGTGACTGGGGATGGGTGAGAAAAGAGGGGATGAGTTGGGGTGGAGGTGGGGGGGGGGGGGGCACTCAAAAGAAAGAGGCATCAAAATATTTTCAGAGCAAAATGAAGTAATGACAAAATACCCACCCGGAGAGCGAACAGAGCAGAAGGGGTTTGTGGAAAGGACTGCTTTGGCAAGTGTAAGGCTAATGTGTCAAAGGAAACTCTGTAGGCATTCTGAGCACTGACATGTCTAGAAGTGAGGGCCATTCAAAGGAAGGGGGAAAAGGTCCAAAAAGCAGCATTGAATGTCTTAATTACTTTCTGCTTCAGCAAAACATAACCCTGAAAAGGTTCAATTATAAGATATCAAGGCAAATCAGCTGCCCTCTGTGGCTGTTTGCTCTTCCCTAAATGGAGCTAGGTTAAGCAATTATAACTTGATACTTTTTTCCCCATTTTTTCATGAGACATGGAGAAGCAGCAACGAAATTCACTACTTAAAAAGTGAGATACCTTTTGTAGCATCTGTGTTTCGAGAGATTGGTCAAGCAAACTTGTGTGTAGAAGATTAAAAGCATTATTACATGGGGTGATATTCTATCGATGACAGACACTTTCATTTGCTGCCTCATATCAAACAAGTTCATCCAGTGGCATCTGAATTTTAAAAAAAAGAACGTTGTGATTTACTCCATCTTTCTAAGGTCTGAAAGAAAATCTTAATCAAAAAGAAAATAGTATCAGAGGAATTCAATCAGCCATTGAATCCCTGCAGGCTAAGAGCCGAGTCCACCTGAAAACATCTGCCGAGGCACGAGTTAGCAACTCCTTCCCTCCATTGACTATGGCGACATTATTTACATGAACACTCCTACAAGCACTCTGCAGATGTTTGATGCTGTCTATCACGGTGCACTAAGATTCATAACTGGCTGTACCTACCGTATCCACCATTACACCCTGTATTTACTAGTCAACTGGTCACCATTAACTTCACGCAGACTCTCCCACTGGTACATTTTCATCTTTAAATCTTGGTCTGTTGCCTTCATACATCTCCTCCTATGTCACTGCATGAGTGCAGTTACAGCGTGCGCTCTCAGGACATTATTACCTGCAGTGTTCCCTCATTGCAGACTGAACTAGGCAAAAGGGCCTTCTCCTACTCCAATCCTGTATCTTGGAACACCTTGCATAAAGAACTGAAGCTCTCGACCTTGACCTCTCTAAGTGGCTTCAAACGACTGCTAGGTCTGGACAATAATTCGATATCGATATATGTCACGGTGCTAAGATGGTCTCTGTGGCATACCCTCTCCCTTGTCAACAGTCCAAAGTCCATGCTCAATAATCCAGGTATAAAATCCAACAACTTTCAGTCAGGTCATCTGGATGGTTTCTTTTTTTGTGCTGAGACGTTTTGCCTTCCATCCAGAAGACTTCATCAGTCTGAGGAAACGCCAAACAAAACTGCTTCTCCCCCAACAGCTTAATCCAAAGTGGAAAAAAAACAATTATGTTGGTGCTAAGATGGTCTGTGTGGCACGACAGTCATGTCAAACTGGTTCAAAACACAAAAGTTCATGCTCAATAATCCAGGTATAAAATCCAACAATTTTCCATTCCAAACATTTTGCAGGTTTCAGTGTGCTGTACAATGTGCCGGATAATCGTTCCAACTAGCAGTGGGAACACATCTAACTTGTTTTACCATCTGAAGAGTTTCCACTCTGTAGAATATTCTGCGTCAGAAGATGAAGCACAATAAAAGTCTGAGCCAACGTGTCCCTGAAGCAACACCCCCAGCTGTATCAAAAGAGAAACCCATGCAGCATACGCAGACATTTGCTGCATGGGTGAAGTTATGTTGCTGTTTAAAGTTAAAACTATTAATATTGACAAAGTTCAGAGTTTTATGTTTATTTGACTGTGATTTCAAATTTTTTGAAGGCTAAATACAAATAAAAAAGGTGATTTGTACAGTTTTTCTGAGGCTTTTATATTGTTTATATCAATGTCGGAATTATATATCGTTATCGAACAAAATTAAGAAACATATCATGATAAAAGTTTTGACCGTATTGTCCAGCCCTAACAACTGTTAAGTTCATGGGACAAACCAATGCAGACATGTTCCTGTTTTTAGTATTTTACATCGCTTTACAATGTAGCAGTTTTTGTTTCGGTTGTTTAATATAATTTTCTTTCATTTATTTTTCTCAGTTTATATGCTTTCTTTTATGATTGTCTGCTGTTGTCATCATCCTTTGTTAAAAACAGGTCTCTCTTGTAAATGAGTCCTCGAGGCTCAATGAGACTAACCTGTATAAATAAAGGTTGAATGAATGAACTCGCATGACTCAAATGAAGGTAAAAAAAAAATTAAAAAACAAGACTACCAGAATTTGAAATTTGGACAACAGCAGAGTTAAAAAGGCGTATTTTGTCATAAATAAAACATAAGAGTTCAGCATTCAGCAAACTCCCTCATGGAAAGGTCCCAGGAGAGGGATGGGATGCTGTTTGTGAACTCATGCTCTGCACAGTAAAGGAGGCACTGCGTCACCACAACCCAAACCACATTCCCACATCCAGGCCTATTCAGTGAGGACTAGTCCTCGTTAAAAATTCATTAATTTACAACAAAAATAGATTAAAGCACCCAGCTGTACCAACCTAAAAAGTTCCGTTTATGAATAGCATTAATAACAGAAGGGAGCATCCAGAACCCTGGCCCTGGCTCGGAGGCACTGCGTCAGATTTGTTGCGCTTCATAATCGAGAGTAATTTACATTTTTTTAGAAGTATTACAGCTTTTTGACGCTCGTTTGTAATTACATTGTTTTACATGAAAATTGCCTAACAATTGTTACTCATTAAAGCATAACCAGGCGAGTGCAACGCTCTCAGTTTGAGTAGGACACCAGGTTCACAATGGAAGCTTCACGCCGAGCTCGTCGCTGGCAGCACAGTTGGTGAGTTCAATCCAAATAAGAGTCCTCTGAAGGTGATCATCCACTATCTTATCTCTCACATCTTTCTTTTTGAAATCACAGCAATGCTTTGCAAACTAAATCAAAGAGGATTTTGACAAGATAAAAGGATCTGCTGCATTACAATTCAAATTATGTGTACTTTCCTGAGGACATGACAAAAATCACAGCGACTGGGAGCACTCAGGGAACTTAAGGTGCTTGAAAAAAAGGAGCGAGCGCCCCGCTCTAATGTGCTGTCAAATTTATAAACTTAAAGCCTAATGACAGAGGAGTCTGTTCTGTGGGTGAATCAATATCGGTGTTAGTATTGTTTATATAAAAATATATTACAGTCAGGGCACATAGCCGTCTGCATTCCCTCACAAACAGGGGTGGTAAACGCCGAGTCTCTTTGATAATCATGTTTGGTAAAGCTGATAAATGATGTGACCTGAGGTAATTAAGGTGACCTGATGTCTGGATTCTCCATCCAGAAGAGCTACTCCTGAAGAGCAGCCCAGCATTTAGAGGCTGAAATGACACCTCATCCTCACCTCTTTTAGTAGCTATGGTATCTTCCAGCAAGGCAGTTTACCAACAACGGAAGTGTTAATGATGAAGAGGAGCAGACAGCCTCTTGGCATCATGGCTCTAAAAGCTGTTGGACTTCCTTTTGCTAAAAGCATATTGTTCCTTACGTTTACTTTATGCATGTAAACATGGGCTTGTTGTAAGCGCTGAAGTAAAAACTAAATAAGTAGGGATGCACGACATCATCGGCGTGGTATCGGTATCAGCCGATATTTGCGATAAAATTAAATATCGGACATTGGCCATACCATCAAAATAACTCACTGATATAAAAGGCTTCTGTTTTAAGTTCATTCTTAATTTAAGAAACTGTCAAGAACTTTGTATATCTATTAATGCACTACTACTTATGTGCTTTTCACTTGTCGCTTGTCAACAGGTTGAGTTCAGATTTGTGAAAATTTACAAATTTGCACTGTTCGAGTGTTGTCGTGGTGTTAGAGAGAGTAAACGTCCTGAATAAATTTGACATTAAACATAATCCAAGTTGAAGTGTTACATCATTTTCAGCCTCCTTTTTGCCATCTGCATTTGGCAGCAGGCCAAACTGACAAAGACCATGCAGAATAATGTAGTATTTTAATTCCACAGCAGAGAAAACTGTAGTCTCTGTAAGTAGGTCTAGGGGGAAAAAGTATCAGTATTGGTATCAGTTATTGGACAAATAAGTTTTAACATACTGGCATATCGGATACTGGCCAAAAATCCAATAGCATGCATCCCTTGAGCTGCAAGAAAAACGTCTGAATGACACCAAGGCAGCTCATGAGTTTTTTATTTTTTATTATTTAACAAAACAGACTACATGAGCACTCACTGTGAAACAGTGAAGCAGGCATTGTATTTTAATTCTAAATGTTCTTAACAGTGGTGGGCACGTTTCTGCTGATCCACTACTCCACTAATAGCGGGCGGGACTAACTTTCTGTTTAGCATATTAGTGTTTTTGCTAACTTTGAAAACCTTTAGCGGAATTAGCTTCCGCTAAATTTAAATCTGGTCAATACAATTTTTTGAAGGCGGTTCTCTGCATTAATAATGTACAGGAGAATAGTGATTTACATAAAGTGATGCTATGCTATGCAGAGCTAAATGTCAAAGCTAAGCGTCACCCGGTGAAATCACCAGTCTCTCAGTGCCCCCCCTACCGCAAACAGTCTTTGACTCATGGTGTCAGTTTACAGTCAATAACACAGACTAAACAGAAATGCCAAACCAAACCAGAACAGGAAAAACAACAGGAAAAATCCATTTTCACACTCGTAAAAATTGTAACCAGTCAGAAAGATTGCAGAGTCCTGCTCCACCTCTTTGGTTCCGATGGACCGGATTAATTCCTGAAAGCTCACCTCTGAACAGGACATGGACAATTTACCTGTGATGTATGAACTGTTTTGAGTCGTGTTCAATCACAACGTTGTCAAATTACAGAAAGTCTTACAGTGTCAGCAACAGCAGCGTATGATAAAAGTTAACGCTTTAGTATTAACTTCTGCTATTTTTCATATGTTTAGCGTTAGCAGAGCCAACTTTTTGTTGGCGTATTAGCGGTTAGCGAGGCTAACCTTTTTGTTAGCTGTGCCCACCACTGGTTCTCAAATAAGGTTTTATATATATATATATATATATATATATATATATATATATATATATATAAATAAACTTTTAAAGAAAAATACATTTAATTTAAAAAAAAGAATTCCATTCTTCTTTTACAAGCATGATCTGCTCAATAAAATGCTTTGCGTTGCAAGATCAGCATTAAATATAACGATCATGTTCTAATTAAATGGCAGAATTTGCGCAGACAAACAGGTAAGAATGAAAATACAGGAGGAAAATGACAGCCATAACTCATTTTAAAATATAAATCATGTGTGGAGTTCATCTAAAGAAGCTGATACGTCTGCAGTGAGCATAAACACTCTTCATTCAACTTGTAAAAAAGTCATTACAGGACTTGCGTCTTTCCATTGCATTTGCCGACATTGACGATAATTACAATGACCTTTTTCAATGATAAAACACAAATCAGTAAAACATCACCACGGTTCCTTCTTCTTCTTCTCCACGTTTCATGAGACTCTGCGTAACGTTTTAATGAGGTATTTAGGGGTCCATGAGTGATGTACTGAGAAAGCCTACAATGGCAATCAGCAGTGAGTGTGGCAGCTGTTCGGCAATTAAAAAGCCAAATTGCCCTCAATCAACACCATTTACAAGCACAAGTAAATCACCGAGCAAATAATGATGAGAGAAATCTGTTCAGACAGCTCTCATCTTGATGGGAATTAGAGACGCATCCAAATCAGGAGCAGGGTGTTTCTCTCGAACGCTGCACACACGCATCGTAGTCTGAGAAGTTTTAGGAAGGTGAAGTTGGAACGGTATTAACTTGGCTGTCCACACAGCTGTACGGGGAATATAATGACATTTTAAAGCATGCCATGATCACATTTCATGGTAACATTAATGACTTACAACTTAAGAGCTGCACAATCCACTCTTGGAAAGACTTAACAGCAAGCTGAATGTTTTTGAGTTGTCCACAAAAATATAATAAAATTCACACAATTTCCTTAAAAATATCTATTACAGCTGGGCTAGATGAATCTAACATGAACAGTTGCTGTCAATCTGTAAAACACATGAGACTTGTATTAATATTATTTATTATAATCCAAACTGAACACAGGGGGCCCTCTGATAACCTTGACTTGTTGCACAGATGCACAGAACAATAAACTTCTCATTTTATGCACAGAAATTTAAAAGTACTACGCATGCAGAACCATGGTACTTTTGTATGATGTTACAATAAACTGGAATTTCTTCACAAAACAAGTGTTGTTGTTTTTTTTGTTTGTTTGTTTGTTTACTTGGGGCACATCTGAGCAGCTGTGCCATAACTCTTAGCAGTCTGTTCTCACGCTTAAAAAAAGCTGTAAACTCCAGACTCCTGTGCTTATTAACCATGTCCAGCTTCATGATCAGCAGCTCGTCTCACAGCCTCACTAAGGCGATGCCAGCGCGCAGTAAACTTGCAGAAGTTGACTTTTACCCACATGACTAAAAATTCTTGCCTGCATGCACTGGTTTTGTCACAGACAGTGAACTTGTCATGGCCTGCTATCAAGTAAAAACATGCTTCTTTCACAAAAGATGCCTTTATCTATACCTGTCAGGTGCCTTCATAAGTGATAGCAAAAATCCTCGTGCTCATACTCACCGCCAGTCATGATGATGATGATGATGATGATGATGATGGATAAGAACCGGCTCGGATTCGTTTTTGTATTCCCGACGCCTGTGGTTGTGTCACTTGAAATTATTCCCCGCTTCGAGGACAAAAGCTGTGGGTAACGTGACTCTCTGCGCGCTCTCGGGTTCGGCAGGACCCTGCTGGAGTCGGGGCTGGACTGACCGCTGGGCTCGCTGGTCATTCGGAGGCTGGTGACGGAGACTCGACCCGCTGCTCGCGTTTAAAAAGCTCGGCGGATCACCGGCGGCGGGCTCTCTCTCTCTCTGTGAACTCTGCCGCCGAGCCGCCGGAACTACTTCCAACTAGCGCCGCAGCACGTTCGATGTGAATTCATGCGCCACAAAAGACAAGAAAGATGGAAGAACTAGTTCCGGTTGTTTTACAAGGGCATGCGCGCGCTAATTAAAAATGCACTCATAGATTATAATCATATATCACACATAGTGCAGTTTGGAATAACTGTGTTTATAGTATTAATTATTTTGACCCTAAACATTAAAAATAATCCCACGCCACTTATTTCGACTTTATCCATAATTAGGAAAACAGAAACTTCCAGGTATCAGAGATACATAATTAAACAGAAACAAATAAATACACTTTATACAATATATAAGTAATAACCTATACACACAGAGCAAAATAAATTGCATCACTGCTTATGTTTGCTAACAATGTGGGGCTTTTTGGTAAATCTATGTTATAGTTGGAGCATTTATGTGTAAATGTGATGATTTAATATAGAAAGAGGCCTGATGTGAAGTCACAGCGCACCCAGCTGGGGAGTCAATCCAAAAAGGTGAATACAGTATTGGGATATTTTTTATTTTGCTATGGATAAAGGTATGCACTGAAAACTATCAAATCAAGCCCAAAAAAGTGTATCCTAACTATAAGTGTTGCATTTTGAAAGACTGTTTCAGCAGTTCTTCAAAATAGATTGATGTATTTAATGAATTCTGAAATGTGGTACTGGGTACGCACTCAGTGTAAATGTGCATCTTTTACTGTCAAAAGTGTCGGACTTTTCTATTCCAAATTATTCTTCCATCGAGGTCGTCGTTGTTTATCTTATTGTTTATGGCAGATGACATTACACATTATCCATCAATATGAAAAAAAGGTGTTCTTTTTTACTTTTTACTTTTTTTAATGGTCATTGTGACATTTCAGGGAGTAGCTTTTAAGTAATTTTTTAACTTTTTTTTTTTTCATTCGACCTTTATTTAGACAGGTAAATGCCATTGAGCCTCGAGGACTCATTTACAAGAGAGACCAGATTAACCTGATTTTAACTGCTCAAAGTCACAACACTGTAGAACGGTTGTTCCTAACATTGAAGTTGGGACCCCATTGTGTGATTATTGAATTTTTTAACTTAAATTTAAACATGGTTGCCATAATTTTCCCATGAAATAAAGAGCATAGATACAAAAATAGTTGATTGTTGAGACAGGGCTGTAAATGTGTCCTTGTTTAATAATTCAACCCCAAAAGAACTTTGGCCTCTCACATGGTGTGCCATGAAATTTCTCAATTACATTTCAAGATCTTACAGGCATATTCATGGCACTATTTGCTCACAGTTTGCCTGCATTTAAATGAAGCTTTTGAGGAAGCATGGAGGGGAAAATCCACTCATCATTAAATTTACTTATGTAAATGATTGCCAGAGCAAAAACCATCAGATCCTCAGAGTCCTGCACTGTTTGCATCAGGGGGGACAGTTGGATGAAAACAGCTGCCGGCTGAGAGAGGTCAGGAATGTGACATGTATAAGTCATCCTCATCTGGTTTTTCTAATCAAATCTATTGTCTTTAACTTCCTGTTGCATGGTTTGAGCACCAAGGACAGAATGCTGGTACATTGTGCCCACTATGGCTTTGCTTTTAGCATCGCCAATGTTTTTTTAATAACATTTGATGCATAATCATATGTATGTTTTGGAATACATATTTTGACTGGGATTTGAGTTCAGTTTTTATTGTGTTGAGTCTTTAATTCTTGACAGAGACAATAATAATCGACCTGTGAGATAAAACCAGACCTTTCAGCGGCTTCTTCTAGCCCTGGCGGTGTGGGGAGGTGACATGTTGCTGGATCTTCTGTCCTCATAGGTGGAGCAGAATTATAATGTAGAGTTTGTGTCTGCTCACATTTTGAAGTCAGGTCATAAAGCTCCCTCTAGTGATGCATTTCCCCAGCTTTGGTGAGGTCGGTGGCCTTGCTCCACTCTGCAGAGCTTCAAGCACCATTCTCTCATGATAATGTTGATGTATTCTACTATTGGATTTTCCTCATCCCTTCTGCTTGACTTTTATTTTAAAATAAATTAATAAAAAAACAACACACTGCAGTGTTATTTCTTCTTTTATTATTTCTGCCACAACAATGATCACCCATAATTTACTGACAGATGAAAACAGTATGGGATAGGAAATAATGTACCACAAGACAGTTTGCCTGCAATCTTTTATTTTGAAACAACCCAAAAATAGCAGTGATAAAAAAGTATTCCACTTATATATAAATATATACATATATATTTATTTATTTATTTATTTATTTATTTTTACCAAGTTACCATTAGGGTTTCATTAATTCTTTCTAAGTCTTTCTCAGTCAATGAGCAGCAAAACTATACTCAATCTTAAGACTGCTTATGTTCTACTGGTTCTTCTATTAATGGCAATTAATTGTCATTAATAGAAGTTCTAGAATTGATTAATTAGTTATTTAATTCATTGATTAGTTCTAGAATTGCGCCGCTCCAGGTGGCTGCATGTTGGAGCAGCTCTGTTACTTTCATTCTGAGATTTTGCTTTTGGAAACTTTAATTCCTCTTTTTCTGGATGTAAGTCACATTTTTTGGATGATTGTTTCCTCTGGTATCAGATGCTGTGCAGCTGGAATGATTTTTATTGAAACTTTTTTTAGTTTTGGACATTTGTTATGATGCGTAACCATGGCAACAAGGCAGTTTTCTACAACAACAGCAGCTGATTAACATCTCAAAAGCTCAAATAAAATCTCAACTACAGCCCCAAATCTCAAATGAGTTGAAAAGGATGTTCTGTGGATGCATTCCCATCTACCGGCCAGCTGTGCTCGAGTGCCTGACCACCGAGATCCTGGAACTAGCAGGAAACACGGCTCATGACAGCGGAAGGACAGGATCGTCCCTCGGCACCTACAGTTGGCTGTCCACAGCGACGAGGAGCTCAACAGACTGATGGGAGGGGTGGCCATCACTCTGGGAGGAGTTCTGCCCAGCATTCGGGCGGTCCTGCAGCCCGGGGAAACCAGAGGCCAGCCAAGTCTGGGTGGATGGATCAGACGGCATCTGCAGCCAGTTTCTTAGGATGCACTGTGGGATGGACCTTTACACGAGATCCTTCCTGTCTACAGCCATCAGTATCTATAACATCTCTTAATGAAATGAGGATAACGAGTTATAACAACAAATAATTTTCCTTTGGGATTAATAAAGTATTTTTGAATTGAATTGAATTGAATCCTGCCTGGACTCTCTTTTTCACCTCTTTACCACACTCCACATTTTCCTGCACAGTGGACTCCATGTACTCTAAGTCCTGCACCTTTGTGACCTCTGCTCCTTGTAGCCTCACTGTTCCACCGGCCTCCCTCTCATTCATGTACTCTGTCTTATATGGCTGACTTTCATTCCTCTCTTTTCAAGTGCATACCTCCACCTCTCCAAGTTCTCTTCCACCTGTTCCCTGTTATCACCACAGATCACAGTGTCTTCTGCAAACATCTATTATAAACATCTGTTATAAAAAATAAAGTAATGAAGTGTAAAAAAAATACTGTATAATGCACAATGGCTTTTCTTTCATCTTGTATTCGCAAATAAAATCCCTTACTTGTGCTAAGTGACAGCAAATGTTATGTATAAAGTCATAAAGCTGAAATATATACAGTATATGTTTGGTTAATGGGAGAACTTGCATACATTTTTGGACACAATTTTAATGTCAGATCTGGCAGCTTTCTTTGTTTGTTCATATATATATATATATATATATATA
>NC_056508.1:35547133-35585395 GCF_014905685.2 Nematolebias whitei | reverse complement strand
TGTGTGTGTGTGTGTGTGTGTGTGTGTGTGTGTGTGTATTTATTTATTTGTTTATTTATTCTAAATCAAAAGCTGAGACCAGCAGAGTCTCCTCAGAGAAAATTTGGCCCCTAAGTGAAAGATGTTGCAGTAAAGCATGACTTTAAACTACACTGCTGACTGATGGTATCTAACAAATCTCTTTTAGATCTTTGAGCTTTTTACAGATTCCTGTAAGCTGAGATCTGGGACTCCTTTGTTTGAACTTGTTTGTCCAGCATGTCCCACAGATTGGTTTGATAACAGGAGAATTTGGAGACCAAGTCAACAAAATGGTCTTAAACCATCTTTCAACCAGTTTGTTACAGCGTGACTGCATGTGTTTCTGTCCCTGTGAGGGTTGCTGTTGTTAGGTCAGCAACAGCAGCATCCCAATAAAGGGCATAAAGTTTCCCAGAAGAATGTTTTCTGAAGCAATGGATTCCCCTTATACTCGCACTGCTTCCTGGTGCTCGTGTTGCCTGGATTGATGATGCACACTGACTCGGCCATTAGCTTTAGGAAAAAGACTTCTACTGATAAGACGGCTCTCTCTGAGCCACTTTTGTTGTCAAATTAAAATGCAGCATGTTCTGACATCTTTCTGTTAAATTCTGTATTAATATTTTTAGCAATTCAGTCTACAGCAGGGTTATTCATCTGGTGGCCTAAATCTGGATCAAACCACACTTTGATACTTTAAACCTGCTGCTGGTTTACCTGTTTTCTCAATTTCTTCTGCTATGAGTTTTGATACTCACCAGCAACCGCCCACAAAAGCTGCAGTTTGACATGATGCTGTGAAACGCAGCACCATGTCATCTGAGGCGTTCATATATTTTACACTCATGTAACCCAACAATTTTATAGATAGAATAATCATTTGCTCCATAATTTACTGCACCTAGCACTGAAGGGAAAAATCAGTTTTCTGCGTTTCCCGTCGGTGATTTTACTCTAAGGAAGGACGGATGGACTTGTACAACAATTTCAAAGTAGAAGCACAAACTTATTTTCGTACACAACACATTGATCACGTGGTGAACAGATGTATTTTTTAGAGTTCTTTTGAGCCTTTTTAAAGAAGCACTGTGGTTGACAGGTAAAATGTTCCCTGTGAGAGACACTCATATCAACCTGTTTAACCTTTAACACCACAAAAAAGCTAATCTGATGGAAAATACTTCCAATTTTATTTCACTTGCAGTTAAATACTGCTCTACATTTAATGTTAACTTTAGATCTTGATACAGTTTTTTCCCCTAGTTTCAGAGTTTTAGGAAGTAAAAAAATCTGTTGTTTATTGTTGATTCTATTCTTATACATGTAGATATCAGTGACATTGTGTGATGTGAAGCTGTCTCTTGGTTAGTTCTTAAATTAAATTCTAAAATAAAAAAGATCCGGTAAGTCGAGCTTTGAATTACAAAACACGTTTGCATAATCTAATGGTAAAATAAAAAGAATGCTGCCGTGCTGTTGGCACGACATAAATACAATACTTCCCAATTTACCTCAATAATTCTGTATGCTTTTAGCTCCTATTTATTTGCATTTTCTCTATTAGTGGCTCTTAAAAGCACGCCTCATTATCAATTGTAAATTTCTGTTTGCAATAATTTTATGAGCATAAAGCTTTTAACATTATTTGCTTCCAGGAGTTGCAAAGAACGTTTGTTTTTCCTCCAAGTTCTGCAAAATCATGTTCTCAAAGCATGCACAGAAAGTTCCACTTCAGGTGTGTGTAAAATAAACTACACACACATATATACTATTTACATATACTGACTTGTTCAATCTGAAATCCAGTTAAAAAATAAAGAAAAGAAACAAAGAAAAGAAAAAAAAACAGGTTCACACAGGTTAAGTGTATAGACTTTAATAAACATTTATGAGGAACACATGTCTTTGTCTTCAATCTAAGATGTGTTTTTACATAAATATTTTATTAATTCTTATTATTGGCAGGTTACTGAACTTGTAGATCTCTTTATTTTGTATGTGCACCAGCTCAGATTATCACTGTTCACCATACTGAACGCCAAAGAGTCAAACCCAAGAACTTTACTACTACGTGGCATTTTAGGTTAACATGAATGGTCTGTTTCAGAGGTTCCTAAAGTTGGGGTCAGCCCTATGGGTCGTGAAATAACAAGTGAGGGTCACAAAATTATATTCCGAAACAATATTTTCACCACAGATATTTTAAAGAATAAATACAATAATCAAAAATGAATAACAATAGCATCACATGATTGTTGTGTAGTCATGATACTGTTGTTTAATTGGATATTAGCAACGTTTCTATCATTAAACTGGTCATTTTGGGAGTCCCAAGCCTCTGCAATGGCTATTTTGTGGGAGGATGAAAAGTTTGAAAGTCACCGGTAAGTTCTTGGTCTGGATGGGTCTGCAATCTGCGGCTCTGGAGCCACATGCGGCTCTTTGGTTCCTCTGCAGCAGCTCTTTCAAGCTTTGACCAAAACTAACAGAAAACTGAATGTTATACAAAAAGGACTAGTTTTAGCAGCTTTCCTGTCATTCTTTTGTAAATATGTGAACACACTGGAACAAGTACAAGGAGTAAAACATACTCACTTTAACTTTATTTCTATACTTAATTAGTTTGTCCACAATTAAAAACATCACATAGGTCTGCACAGTTCCAACAAACCTAAAGTGGCCCATGGGCCATCAGTTGATAAACACAGTTGTAGCAGGTTGTTACGGCTCTGAACAGTTTTAATTTAATGAACGAAGGTGTAAAAAAATGGCTCTTTTGATCGTAAAGGTTGCAGAAGGTCTGGAAAAATTGAAAAAAGTTGAAGGAAATAACACTGCACAACCTTTTTTAAAACTGCTATAAAATATTCCAGACCTGACGCAAGCAATTTGCTCAAATCTTGTGGTGAGCCTCTCAAACATAAAGAGGTCAATGCTGCTCTCGTGTGGATGATCAGGCTTCTTACAGGGGATTATGAAATATTTCATCAGCCTCTGAAAACAGGGTTTGGTTTAACTGAACTGTTGTAATCTGGCAACCCACCAACAGAGGGCGCTCCGACACAACAAAAAGTCAGTTGTCCTTTAAGACAAAGGCACACTTTAAATCACCTTTTAAATTATTTTATAACATTGACATAATTGTGCACGCCGTGGTACCACAGTGTGGCTGTAAGCCTCAAACTCTGAGCTGATTGTATTGTCTAAAGGTGGGTTTCTTTTTCCCATTAGGATCATGTGATTCAACAAGCCTGGAGCCTGCAGCTGTAACCACGTCAGCATCCAGTTCACAGAAATGCAGCTCAGCCAGCTGTTGCTGAACGTTTGCACACGAAACTGTCGATTCGTGTACAGAGAACCTGCCAAGATATTGGGGGGGGGGGGGGGGGGATATGCAGGAAGCTGACTGTGCTCGACGTTAAAGGGGCAGTGTCCTTTGAAAGAGGCTGCTTGCTGCTGGGTCAGCAGACAACCGGCTCGGCCCGGTTTGATCCAGCCCCAGTGGTGCAGGATGCAATTAGTAGTAAATAAATAAATAAATAAATAGACAAATACAAACACGGTTCTTTATGATGCAATCATGCGTTGTTAGTAATTTAGTCCACATGAACTTTTCTTACATTGAGAAATGACTACTTAAATACAACAAATCTTATTCAGACGCGTTAATTAGACTTAAAAATGGCATTCTCACAAGAGAAAAGCATTTGAAGTGTATCCCCCTCACACACACACACACACACACACACTGTTTCGATAATCAAGCAAAAGTGAAATTTTTTAAATAATTTATTTGCTGATAATAGGCTCCTCAAGCAGTTTCACGTTCATGTGTTTTACGCGAGAGTTGGTCAAATCTCGCGAGACTTGAGCAGTCGGGACGAGAAGGATTTATTCACATGTTTCACAATAGAACTGGCTTTTACACCATTTAAATATTATTTAAACTTTAGTGTTTTGTTGTTGTTGTTTTAATTACAGCATTCAGTTATGTTGTCACTTATTTTCCTTGTCTGCAAGTTAGTGTACATGGGATTTCTGTTAAAAAAAAGTGCTGTGCCTTTATAATGTAGAATGTTACGTGTTTTTATTGTTTATTGGGTTGGCTTTGCAAGTTTAATGGCACAACAGAAAGAAAAACAAAAGCAGAAAGTGAAAGTCGCAAGTTAGATAACATGCATTCAAGCAGGGGAAAGGGTTTCACGTTTTAGTCGTAATTAGTAGGAAAAAGCTACACAGAACCAAACTAGATGGTACAAGTCCATCAGCATTCCATAGAAATGGAGCAACGACCAGCGTGCATATGGGGATTTTCTCTGGGTTTTCCTTTCACAGACCTAATGCATGCATGTTTGGTTTATTGATGACCATAAAATTGCCCCCAGGTGTGAGTGAGAGTGTGAATGGTTGTTTGTCTCTGATGGACTGGAGACCTGTGCAGGCGTCCCCCACCTCTCACACAGTGACAGCTGGACAAGGGCACCAGCTCCCCGCAACGAAGAAGTGCATAAAGAAAAATGATGAACAATATGGATGGATTTTTAAAAAAAAGAGTTGTTATGTACTCTGTGTTATAAAAGGCAAGGAACCTGGATAAAGTAAAATCAGCTGAAACTGTATGGCACAACATTTAATGTGGTGAACAAATAAGATGTCCATTCCTGTAATTAAAAGTGTTTAATTTGTTCTAATCTGTGGCGTCGGTTTTGAAAAATGAAAATCTAAATTGGTATTCGATTGATAGTACACTCTTTTGATTAAAAGCAGTTTGTGTGATTCAGAATCATGAGGCAGTGAACGACATAATCTGTGTCGTATAGTGTATGTTCCCAAAACAAGCCAAGTTTTTATTGTTTATAAAATCTGTGGGGTTACAATTAAGAATTAAAGAACTGCAAAAGGTATCAGCAAAGTTTAGCTTGAAAAAACACAGTTAAAGGTTATTCCTCAAAAGTATGTCCATGTCAGTCTGAAATAAATGCTGTTATAGTCGGAATTGGTGGAATGTCTAAAGGCTAGAGAAGGTGAGACTGTGATCGGAAGGTCGTCGGTTCGACTCCCCAAACAGACCACATCAAAATGTAGGTGGGAAAGATGAAGCATCCACACCATTTGCCCCACTCTGGGCCCTTGAGCAAGGCCCTTAACCCCCACCATCTGCTCCCCCGGGCGCCCCTGATAGCAGCTCTCTGCTCCACACAGAGGGCTGTGGTAGCTCGATGGTCTCTGTGGTTGTGTCAGGAAGGGCAGCCGGCGTGAAAACAATTGTCAAGTCTTCCTGCGGTTTAGTTGACTGTGGCGACCCCTGAAGAAGGGAGCAGCCGAACAAAGAAAAAGTCTGTACTTAATTCATCAAGCGAATGATTGATTAATAGTTCTTGACTGAACTACAAAACAGGTTTTGTTTTTAGCATCTACCTCAACAATCTTTCAAGAGCTCTCAGCTAAAATTTTTGCTGGTTTTAACGTTTAGATGCAATTTTTAGATTTTGGCTATGGCTTTGCCATGCAAATTAAGATTATATTAATTCTAGCTTCAGATTTGCTAAATTTAGTTTTTAGGTACTGTGCTGCTGGTTTCAGTTTTTAGCTACTGTTTTGTTGATTTTAGCTTCATTGGTTTTGCTTGATTTAGCTATTACTTAGCTTGTTTTGCTAAATTTGGCCTTTAAGTAAAGTACTGTTTTGTTTCTTTCAGCTGTTAGCTACTATTTTTCATTTTCTTTAGCTTTTAACTGCAATTCTGCTAGTTTTAACCTTTAGCTACATTTTGCCAGTTTTAGCTTTTAGGTACTATTATGCAAATTATAGCTTTATGGTTTGCCTATAGCTATTACTGAAGAGTATACTCATTTTAGTTTCCGTTTTGTTAAATAAATTTTAGCTTTTAAGTTATTGTTTTGTTGAATTTAGCTTTAAGATGCTATATTGCTCATTTTAGCTTCTAACTAGTTTTGTCAATTTAAACTTTTAGCAACGTTTGCTAGTTTTAATCTTCAGGTAGCCTACTGGTTTGCTAAATTGAGCTTTTAGCTATGGTTTTGTAAAATTTAGTATTAAGTATTTAGTATTAAGCAACTGTTTTTGCTAATCTTATGCTCTGCTCGACTTCACTTAATCAGTACCAGCTGCTTCAACACATTTCTGCAGTCACTCAGCTCATAAGAGAACGCTCAACTTTCTAGTTTAAATGTTGACATTCTGCAAAACGTTCAGCAGTTATAAAGTGAAAATGTTCAGGTTAATGTGTGATTGACATAAAAAATAACAATTCTGGTACCTTCGATCATTAAAAAAATCTGATCTGATCTCTGTAAACTCCCACTTCATGCTTTGCTCTGCACGAGAAGTGGGTCAGTCGCACATAATTCCGCCCAGCCGACGCACAGCTGTCGCTATGGCGTCGACAAGACAATAGTCTGAACTAAACACGAGTGATATGAAACACACAGACACATTTCGCCTTCACTAGTCAGAGCACATACAGAGATGTCGTAGTGCACGTGGCATTTTCTCTATGAAACGGCCTTTTTCTTATTTCCTGTCTTTTCGACAGAAAAACGTTGCTGCTCCTCGCGCACATGTCTGGTCTGAACCGGTTCGCAGGATGCGCGGTCTCGTGCGCATTACACACTTTTGCAGGGATTCTCAGAGCTATCCGCGCGCCCGCGTCAGGCCGGACCTTCCGGCTCTCCGTCTCGCGCTCCCATTGGTTGGAGCGGCAGGGCCTCGCCCACAGTGTCCGCGTGCTGTTTGGACAGCTAGGCTATCTTCGGGTTGTCATTGGCCGACGCCCCTGGAAACCTTTGTTTTGGGGCAGACCCTGTGCGCGGCACACGAGCGCGCGAAGGAGCGGAGTTGTAAACCAAGCGTGTGCACTTTTCAGCACCAATACCTCGTGGATAGCGGCCAAACGAGGCAGAGAGGTGAGGAGAGTTTCGTCTGCTAGCTTACTTTTTTGTGATAAACCGACAACTTAGCCGTTTGTGACTTCGCACGACCGGCGCGCGCAGGAGGAGACCTCGGCAGCAGCTCCGAGTTGCCGAGCGGAAACGCCGAGCCGAGGGTCTTCAGCTTTGTTTGTCCCCGCGGCTAAAAGAGCCGCCTCTCGGTTTTTTTTTTGTTTTTTTTTTGTGGGCAAAACGCCGTCGTGTTCCTCGCCAGTGTTGAATTTTCTGTCGGGGTTCAACAAACCGCTCCACGACAAGACTAAATGGCCGAATTCGAGGAGAACCAAAGGTGATATAAGTTTTTTTTTTAACCTGAGCCTGGTTCGGTCCAGACAGCGGCCTTTTTTTTTTTCAGCCTCACATCACAGCGTGTTCATCCCGCTTCCATTGTGAGAGCTTCTCTAAGAAGCCCGCGCTAAGGCACCGACCGCGCACACCTGCCGCCTTTTCAGCCGATTTTCACCTATTTTCCTGAATTTACACATTGCAAAATGTGCTCTCGGGTTTGGTTCGTGACGGACCGGCGCATCAGCCAGGAGTACCCCCAGGTCCAGATCCTCCGGGCGCTGAAGGAGCGCTGCGCCGACGAGGACGTTGAATTCCGCTACCTCCTCATGGATCAGATCGTGCTGACGATCACACAAGGCCAGTTAGGCAAGTACCATCCATTCATCTCATCTGTGAGGGTGAACCTTTGCATAAATTCTCCACTGATTAATGTTCTGCAGCTTTAAAGATATCGTGACACTGTTGCCAGGTCTTCCTTCTAGCGAGGAAGCAGAACAGTGACCGCCTAACCTACTTTTTTTTTTAGCCGGGCTGCCTCCTGACTGAGGGAGGCGATGACGCCTGATTTAATTTCGCTGAACACGCTGCATTTCATCCACAAAGCAGCAGGGTATCTGAATTTGATCATTTACAGGGGGGAGGGCATTTATATGCAAATTCCAACTGATGCCGTAAGATCTGCACTGCGCAGTGTTATCACACACCTTGTGTTCAAACAACCCTTGTAGATCAGGGTTTTAAAGTAAAAACACATTCTCAGTGTCTGCAGCTGATCCAGAGTTCAGAACATTTCACAGTAACAAGAAGCCTTGATGGAAGTGATGGTGACAAGAGCATCTCTCCACACACAGGCACCCTTGGAATTTGTAAAGGCTGTGTGAGATGGGCCAGTGTCACCAGAAGGGGAGAGAGGTGTGACAGTCTAAATTAACACACAAATGGTGTATGCAGGCTGTCATTAGAGGTGGAAGATGGGAGGCGAGCAAAAGCATGTCTGGGCAACCACTGTTACCTTCAGGCTAGGAGATCTCGCTTTCTGTAGACATTTACAGTTAACGGGAGGTTTCACGCGCTGATTAATGGTACGAGAAAGTCGTGTGCATTTCTCTGATTTTGGCTATTTGGATTCAACAGCTGTTCGTTATCAAAATGACTATTGTCAAGATTACAATGAAATCAGCAGACATTTCGATGATGCACTACAGTGGAGTAATAATAGAAAAAAGAAGACGCCAGATGCTGTGCAGATATGTCAAGAGAAAAAAGGCGGCAACTAAGTTTAAATCACAATTGACAGAAGAATACAGATGTTCAAAATGCAGCTGATTAGCAGCATTAAAACAAGAATTAACATATGGTTCAAGTAAGTAAGTAGACTGATAACTATATATATGTGGCTTAGTGAAAGAATCATGACCAAGACTCTTAGCAGGACCTGTAATCCATCCTATCTTTAAATCTGCTCACACATCTTCTGGGCCTTGTTGTGACATCACAGATTACATGTGGTGGACACTCAGGCCTTGTGATCACAGTTTTCAGGATGTGTTTTAGCTCATTTAACATATTCACAGCGTATTTTCTCCCAGATTAGTAGAACTGGCACAGGAAAAATAATTCCGCAACACAAAATCCAAATGGAAGAGTCACCAAATTACATCATCATCATTAAGTAGCAAATGCATTTATTTTGACATGCTTGGTTAATGATTAGAATCATTGTTTATATGTGTGAGAGATATAGATTAAATTTATTGACCATCGGTGAGTACTTTACAACTGTAAGAACATCTATACAATTTAAAATGATGTTTCGTTCAAAAAATATTACACAGGCTGAGCTCTCTTTAGTAAAGATCAATAAGATAAACATCAGTGAAGTACCCAACATTCAGTTAAAACAACTGATGCTTGCAAAAGATGGCTAAAGCCAGCAGAAGCATTTCACACCCCATGACTGGATAAATTTAAACTGATACAGGACATGAATGGATGTCACATTCCTTTGTGATCCCAGTACATACCAAGCGGTGCACTGTTACCCCATTGATGATAAATGCAACACTTCTGTGTCAGTGAACATGGAGTATTATGGTGGTTTCAGTAAGCTTGTTTACCAACTAATTATGTATCTGCGTAAATAGTTGCCTGATTATGATTATTAGTCATTTATATTTACCCTTGGAAAAAGTACAATTTGTATTTTATTGCTACTTCATCCAGAAAGGGAAAAACATTGCAGAAAAGACATATGTTTGCATAAATCCACACAAAGTTGTGTACTTTTGCGTCACTGCAGGTTTTGTGTCTAATGACATCAGTAAGGCAACATTGACTGTCAGAGCACTGTACCTCCTACAAACAGAAGAACTGTGGGTGTGAGCAGCTGGTATAACTGCATTTCCATATAAAATCAGATAGGAGTATATTGAATGTTTGGCAATTCCTTTGTATTTGGTTATACTGTAGTTTAAATAAGCCCTGACATAATCAAATTGACATTACCAGCCTCAACCAGAAAAAGCTTTTTGTGGTTGTTACTTCATAAACAGTCTCTGTTAGGTAATAGTACGTATTTTGATTACTGTAATTTCTAGACTATTGAGCGTACCTGAATATAAGTCACACAAACTAAATTTAAAAATATATATTTTTTGTACATACTGTATAAAGGCCACATTTGTGTATAAGCTGTGGATGTCAACGTTATAACATGAGATATTTACACAGACAGATGTTACACAGTTTTTTTAAACGTTTAATTAAATACGTACCGGTAACTTGTACAAATACGTACAAGTTAAAAATAATAATACAATAGTCTACCAGGAAAAGTTGTGGAACACTATCTTTCATCTTCCTCCTGTGCACTAAAACCACTAAAGTCATCTTCTTCAGTGTCAGAATTGGACAGCCTCAGAAAATCTTCACACACTTCCTCGGTCTCTCTTTCGTTGTCACGCTCAACGTCACTTGTGTCTCGAGGCAAATTCGCAATTTGATTTGCGATTCACATTTATTTCAAGTGTCTGTTTCGTCGTGCTTCAATGAGGGCGGGACACTCCCACAGGGAGTGGGATGTTGTGCCTCCCCTGGGGGCACAATGGGGAGGAGAGAACGGGGAGTGGGGGGAAATGAAGTTACCTCCCCTCCCCAGACCCTCCCGTCCACTGTGACCTGTTTGGTAATTTCATTGGTCAGATTTATTTATTTTTTTACCTTTTATTTATACAGGTACCAGTAGTCTCGTTGAGTCATGAGGACCCACCCTCCAAGAGAGACATGTATTGGGCAGCAATCTGAGCGCCCGGGTGTGACAAGGCTAAAGGTTTTGGCGGCATGAAGCTCGTTAGCCTGTCAAAAGTATCCATAAATTAGCCGCAGCATTATATACCAGTAAGCTGCGATGTTCTAAGTGTGTGGAAAAAAGTAGTGGCTTATTGTCCGGAAATTTTGGTACATTAAAAGTTCTTTCCCATACGAATCAAGTGTAATGAACTGTGTTTGGAAAGTGCTAAAACCTTCAGACACAAAATATTCCCAGCATTTTATTGGAATCAAATTTATTCTATAGAAATATTCATTGTATTAGGGATGGGAGACACTGTGCCAATCACTCTACCATTTTACATGCTTTTTTTTTTTTTTTTTTCATGCAGATAATTGACTACCGGTAGTTTTTTTTTTTTGTAGTCACATTGCATTGTTTATTATAGTTGAACATAGCAATTTCACAAGCTCACTATGAAATCACATATCCATCTTTGAACATTAGTGTTGTGTGATCCAAGAGTTTATTTTATAAAACCCTACAGCTTTACCTAATTAAACTCCCATCAGTTATATTTTAATATTGAGTGTCATTATTTCAGAGTGACATTGATAATCTTTTGTGAAATATAGCACACAGTATTATTAATATACTTTCTGTCTCTTAGTCAAACACATAAAATAATGTCTGTAAATTATTCAGCGTGGTGAGTGCTACGAGAGATTTCTTCAGTGGCATCTTGCTTCTCTGGAATTTTATTTACATGACTTTCAGTTTTGTGTTTGTCTGATATCTTCATCATCTTGTGTTTTCACATCCTCAGTTTAGGTAGCTACTAATTAAATGGTTCTACAATTTATTTTATGGTTTGATGTGCAAGTAAACAGAGAGGCAAAAAGATAACTTAAAGTAGTGTTAGCTCAAACCTCAAATAAACCTGCTGCTCCAGAAAGCAACTGTGTCTGCATTCAGGGTCAGCTGGACTGACCAGCCAACCACACTGACAAAACGTTTGCCTGTTTGTGACGTTTTTGAGGTATGCAAAGAATGCTGGCTATTCTTTCAAGCTCTGTCAGGCAGAATAAAAATAGGATACAGAACAGTAAATACCAATATAATACATAACTTGTAATACCAATATTACACTTATAATAATCAAACCAACAATTTTTGGAAAAATAAAAGCCCTATAAATTTTATTTATAACCGATCCTACCTGGACTAAGGTTAGCGGTTCTCTCACAAAGGGACACTATGTTGAGGCAGCCATTCTCCTGATTTGTTGGGATCTCTGAGCATTTCCTATGGTGGTCACATGATAGACAGTGTAGAGAGCACAGAATAATGGAGCTGATTCATCCTACTTCCTCTTGTACATCTCTGTTTGGTCCCCCTGTAGACAGAGGCAAGCACTGTGACTACTGTCTGTCAAAAACCATGAGACCATGTCCCCTGACACATCCCACTGTAACACCACTCTCTGTGGCTCCACAATTAGCAGTGTGTGAGAGTGCTGAATAGGGTTGGAAAGGCAAATGAGTCCTCTGGCTTCTTTGGCAAAATTGTGAAGTGGAGAAAATAATCAAAAGGGTCGGGTGGGGATATTGTCATGGCTTTATACGGTACTCTTCTATTTTAATGCATCACATGCTCTACCCCCTCCCTGTCCTCTATGGTTGCCTTGAGACATTCTTGACCTTTTGGTGCATTTTGCTGTTTTCTTGTCCTTCTCGTGCCTATCTGTTCACAGGTCTGAGAACACAAACTGATGCATCTGAAAGAGTAGTAGCTCTCTGCTGTCACGTGTTCAGCAGTCAACACGATTCTCCTGACTACTGATCATCTCCGCCCAGTTTATCTCTTTTGGGTTAGACAGGCTCTAAGATGGCTGAAAATTACATCCTGGTCTATGTAAAATGTTGGGCCAGTGAAGAATGTGTTTTCATCCCTCATTTCTGTACAAAGAGTACACAAAGACACACAGGTGCACACAAGGGTTGTTGTTGTGTTTTTTTTGCGACTCATCGCTCAATCTGTTCATCCTCATGAGCTGTTACGGTTTATCCCAGGCTCAAAAATCTTACAGACAGGCTTTGTCTCCTCTTCCCATTCATAGTAATAAAGTACCATCAGTTATCAGTAAGATACTGCCCATTTTTGGCCCATCCCTGGTGATTAAGCCATCTGTGCACCAACCAAACCAATAAGTTTATCTGATTCAGTTCTGCAAAATCAGATTGATCATCATAACCAAACAAAGGCTTAATTAAAAAAATAAAATAACGTGTAGATTTTTTAAAAATTAGTTGTGTTTTATATTACACTAGTAATTTTTCTCTTCATTATACACCATTGTTTTCCATGGCCAAGCTTGTATACAAACTGGCCTGAATCAGAATTAGTAACTTATTCAGATGTTCAGTTAGCCTTTTGTTCCTTAGCCCCTCATTTGCATAAGAAAAGCTGAGTCTGGCTGAGACATTGGAAGCCAAGGTCAGTTTGACTTTCTTTAAAGCAAAGCTCCATGAATGCCAGATCCTAGAAACAGATAGCATCAACTTTGCATTGTGATTCCATCTGAAATGATTGGCCTTGTGTGTTCAGACATTCAAGAAATCCTTTTTGTTGCTGCTGTGTGCACAACATGGGGGGAGACTGCTGTCCTCAAGTGTGTTTAAATACAAGAATAGCACACTTGAGATTTCAGAAATCTCTCCCAGGCTTGCTGCCCTATAATTTGACAAAATAGTCTGATAGAAAAGATGTTCATAATGTAGGACTGTAGAGAAGCACAGTAAGAGGAGCTGAATATTATAAGATTTGAATCAACAGCTGGCTGCCTCTGCTTACTATTATAACCAGCCAATTCCCAGGACTGTGACGATTCAGTGTGTTCATATTTGTTGTAGGAGGAGTAAATTGTTGTAAACAATGGTTGGCCGAGCATATTTTAAAATAAATCAATCAAATAGAGAAGATAAGCCCACAACTGGCTAATGAGAGACACAAGAACAGAAAGTTCTTTTTAAGCTGATTTCACATTTGCTGAACATCAAAACAATTTGGTTCATACTTTGTTCACAGTGAAGCATTTCATAGCAAGAGGATTTCTGCCAGAGGTATGTTTTCACTGATAAAAATACATGAGGAATGGCATGCATTTAGACATAGCTCTGGAAAACAAACAAGATTAGACTTTACGCAAATTGTATGATGTAGAAATCAATATGTGTTTTGATGAGGCTCTAAAATGATGAGCTTCATGATGATATAAGCACATGTACCTAACCAGGTAAGCAGAACAGGAAAAGAAGGATCAGCAGTTATCAGCACTGTCTTGGTTACTTGCAGCAAATAATGTAAATGATTTGCTGACACAGAAATTTTACTCCAGGGCTGGGTGAAGAATCTGCATAAAAAATAATGTTGAGGTTCTCAAAGTGTGTTTCTTACTCATTTACACGCACTACTGCACCTTCTGTTGTTTGTTTTTATTCCACACATGCCAGAGTTTTTTTTTTTCTCTCTTTTGTACACCAATGAACACAAAGGTGACAGGGTTTGAAGGGTGTCTTTCTGACAAATACTTTTTAGGCTCTTAACACAAGACAGGAGCCAAGACTGATGGAGTCAGCCATGACCTGCACAGATGTGAGCTTTCACAAATGACACGAGCCTCGCATAACCAAAAGAGGCACGGACCAAAACAGCTGTGTTGAGGTGGAGTGCAGCCCATTAAATGTGTGGCGGACATCTCCCTTGTATTGATTTCAAAACATGATGAATTAACTAACTTGACTTAATTAGTAAGTTCTCTTTGTAGTTGAGAGATGAACTGAAAACCTAAAAAGCATTCTGCGTGCAGGCCATTTTTTTCTTTTTTAACCAATTTGTGTATTCTCAAACCGAGCAGTTAATTTTTAATACATGCCTTGTCTAATCATCATCCCTTTCTTATCACATCTGACCCTTTAGGTTTACGAGTGGACCAAGAGTTGGTGACGTCTTATCCCCAGGTGGTGGTAGTACGGGTCCCCACACCTTGGGTTCAGTCTGATAGCGACATCACTGTGCTGCGCCACCTGGAGAAGATGGGTTGTCGGCTAATCAACCGGCCCCAGGCCATACTCAACTGTGTCAACAAGTTTTGGACCTTTCAAGAACTAGCCGGTCATGGGGTGCCTCTTCCTGACACCTTCTCTTATGGTAAATCTGCACTTGATGCTTGTGTTTCTGACATTGCTGGTGTGCTTTCCAGTTAGCGTTATCTGAGCAATAGCACCTCTGTCCAGTTAGGGGTTTGAACTCCAAATAAGTCCTCGAGTTGGATGAAATTGGCTACTGACCTGAACTACTCTTAACCCTTTTACTGCATATAGAGCAAAGGAAAGAATGTGAAATGCACAAAAAATGCTGTCCTTCAGAGGACAACAACATCCTACAAGCAGCTGTACACACCCACTCAGAAATATCTAAATTCCCCTTCTTTGTGAAACCTTGTATGTGTGTAACCTTATTGTTGTTGAGTTTATCTCCTGTACTCATTTTTTTAAGACCAGCCAAAGACTGGCGACCAACAGCACACATTTTTTTGTAAAAAAAAAAAAAAATCACAGTACTGTGGTATTCATGAGAGCAGAAAAAGAAGGATACAGACAGAAAGGAGGGAAAACAGAAAGAATGATGAGGCTGTGGTTTGGCCTACATTCCATGTGTGTCTGTGCACAGTAGGCCAGGCCATGCATACAGAGCAGCTGGACGGCTTATGTAACAACCACCTCCCACCACCACCGCAGACACACATGCCCCTTTGTGATTTTTCAAAATAAAACTCAATAGCCGCGTTGCTTCTGCCACAGCAGATTACGATGTGACTGTAACCACATTTGATGGCAACTATCTCCTCTTTTCTACGTCCTTTTCTCCTCTCAGTGCAAACACATGATGTGGTTCATTAGAAAAGGAACAAAAAGGCGGAGCCACCATGATCATTTGCATCTGTTCCTTTGACTCAAGGCCAGAATGGAAATATGAAGACCTTGCATCAGTACTGAAAGCAGAGCATAGAAAATGTGAAAATACATTTTAGGGCATATTTTTACAACACATTTAATTAATCTTTTCTCAAGCCAAGGCAGAGGAAGTTTTTGCACATCTGTTACAGCAAGCAGTCATCGAGAGTCGTTGTCAGAAATAGTCTGCTGCTTCACATTAAGTTCATCGGTCTGTGGCTCCTGTTCTTATGAATATAAGCTAAGGACAACACTCCTACAGCCTTCCTGTTTTGAGGCGCTCCTGTTTCCATAGCAACATGCCATGTTCCTTTGCTTTGCCTTGCCAGGCTGGCTATAATAAGTGAACCAGGCTGTGAAAACAAGAGCAGCTTTTAATGCACTTTAATGTATGATGTGTGAAGGTGTGTGTGATGTAAATGTTTTATTTTGTATTTTTTAGGGGGGCATGACAACTTCCGTAAGATGATCGATGAGGCAGAGCCTCTGGGTTACCCGGTGGTGGTAAAGAATGCACGTGGCCACAGAGGTACGGCTTTCACCCTATTACTTCCTGTCATTCATTCAGTTCACTGTGCAACACCTCAAAATATCGACTCAACTGGGAATTCAGCCCACCCTTGCATCCAATTCACTGACAGTGTTAAATGATTACCAATGTAGTGCTATTACAAACACTAAACAGAAGCTCATAAAGCTCAGTTAATCATTTCAATTTAAGGTTTTCAAACAGACCCGGGTTTCCTCGTCTTGTCTAAATGTACATAGGTTAATGTAGAAGATTGGAGCTTCAGCATTAACGTGGTATCTTCAAGAATTAGCCTGTTAGCTCTTTTGTATTCATAATTGTCAACTTTGGAGTGGCTCTACAATGTTGTGAAGGAATTAAATGGTTTTTGGTGGCCCATGCTTCTGCAGCCATTGTTCAGGAAAAGCAGTCGTTGATCAACAACTTTAACAACATTTTTATGGAGTCTGTTTTCAGTTTTTGTTTGGCTAATCCTTGACGCAGGATGAAGACCAGCTTCATTCAAATATTTGGGGTGTGCTCAAAATGTCATGTTTTATAGGGATTAAAAAGTACAAAAAAGATGCCAAATATAGATTTACTCAATCATTTATTAGGATTGCAGCCATTACCTCTGTTTTTTTGTTTGTTTGTTTTTTTGGTGTGTGTGTGTGTGGGGGGGGGGTATTCCAAGCTTGTATGTATTGCTTTTAAAGTTATACGAAGCCCCATGATGTCCAGCATTATATCTGATCATTTTATTGTTCCATTGCAACATGACACAGAACTATGGTACATGTTTCCATAGTTCAGACAGCTTGACAGAAAGTGGTGCTAAATTATCAGGCATCTTCTATCTTCTGTGGAAGCTGCTCTGAGGACTGTCCTGTTATTTAAGAAATGGCATGGAGCTTACTCATCAGCAACCCTCTGCTTGTCAGCAAAACCACGAGGAAGCTATTTAACCTGAACTTAAATTTAGCCAATGGCGGCTCTTGTCAACATGTTTTTGTGCTAATATAAACAGGTTAATGTGTGATCACAGCCTGAAGACTAGCTCATCTTTTTTTTCTTCTCGTCATCTAGTCTCTCCTTCTCTCTCTTAGGCAAGGCTGTGTTCCTGGCACGGGATAAACCCCACTTGACAGATCTATGTCACCTGATTCGCCATGATACGCCCTACCTGTTTCAGGAGTATGTCAAGGAGTCGCATGGTCGTGACGTACGGGTGGTCATGGTGGGTGGCCGTGTCATTGGCTCCATGCTACGCTGCTCCACTGATGGTCGCATGCAGAGCAACTGCTCCCTGGGTAAGTGGATGCCTGAGGCACAGATCCCACACATTTAGATTTTGAGATTTGACTTTAAGAAAAGACCACTTCATCTGATTTTATGGTAATTTGTGGTTGTGCTCCGTCTGGTTTAGAGTGTGGAGCAGAATCAATGTGTTCAGTCCCCCCCACCCCCCACCCCAAGTCTGCAAGTGTCACATCATTCTAGTTGACCAGACTGATTTTTAGTGTCAGAGCATCAGCAGTTTTGGGTGCAGCTGAGGTTGTAATGCTCTCTGGCATATTTAGGTCATCACTCATCAGAATAATCTGAATTTATGTAACAGCTCATGTTGACACCTCTATTTAGTTTAACGAGAAATGCTTTTTAAAAATTCTATAATAATTTCCTACCTCGGTAATCTAATTTTTGTGATTTCTCTTGAAAGATTCACTGTATTTCTTATTGTGTGGATGAAAATAGGTTGTAGATATTAACCAGCTTCATGTGTTTCTGAATTGTTAGGTGGTGTGGGTATGATGTGCCCCCTCAGTGAGCAGGGCAAGCAGCTGGCGGTCGAAGTGTCCAACATCCTCGGCATGGATGTATGTGGAGTTGACCTCCTGCAGCTAAACGACGGCTCCTTTGTTGTTTGTGAGGCTAATGCCAACGTGGGCTTCATCGCCTTCGACCAGGCATGCGGCATAGATGTAGCGGGGATCGTGGCCGACTTTGCTCTGTCGATGCTCCCCAGCCGCCTCACTCGTAAGATGTCTCTCCTGTCCGTCGTGTCCAGCGCCAGCGAGACCTGCAGCGAGCCCGAAGTGTGCATCGTTCCTTCGGGTGGCGGCTCGCTGCCCGAGGCCGTCTGCAACATGAGCGTAGGCTCCACCTCCAGCGAGAGTGACCCAGAGCTGGCAGAGCCCTCGCAGTCATCACCCCGTCACTCCAATACCCCCATCCTGCCCGATCTCCCCGATGCAGCCTACAACTTCAACACCCTCCTGGCCAATGAGATCAAACTATTGACTGAGTGAGGTTCATGCAAAGTCATGCTCACACAAACACCACAAATGCACGCATACTTATACCTGTAGAAACATTCCTCGCATATCGGTCTGAAACAGTTAAACATAAAATGTTTTGTGCAACACAAGAGCTGAGAGAAACAGAACACACATATTGCGAGAACCACACAAACAAACATCTACGCATGAGCTTTCGCTTTGAGAGAAATAGATCTGAGGCTGCTCCCCTGACTTTTTTTTTTTTTTTTTTTTTTTTTTTTGCGCTTTCCATCTTTAAAAAGAAAAATCCAAGTCCCACTAAGGTGTGGTGTATGTGTAAAATCAGTACGTTTTATCCACTTAACTCAAAAAAGGGATACAACATTTAACATGATCTCTGGAAACTGGCCTTTACTGGTATGGAGGTGTATTTATATCTATGGTGAAAATTCTGTGTTTTATCCTCACAATGCAATTTGTCATAAAGTTTGCGTGCTGTGGTCAAGTTTGATTGGAAGGAAAATGAATTGTTTTGAGATTGAATCTATCCTCATGCTAGGCACAACAATATTTAGTCTGTTCCTCATAACAGTAATGCAACATGTGGACAAACTGGAGACTCGGCAGACAGTAGTCCTATGTTGTCACAAACTCGCGTATTTAAATTCATTCCAACATATTTTAGTTTACATTCTCAGTGTTTGAGCATCAGCAGCTTTAGTTGTCTAACTTAAATTCATGAGATGCCTAGCACTTTAATCAAAATGTTTCCCTTGCTCAGTGACATATTGAGACTGTATGAAAGTTGTGTCATTACCTAAAAACAAAATATACCTCATCACAGCAATGTCTTACTGCCGTTGGACGTCACAAATATTCAGACATACAACACATATCAGCCTAGACCCTTGTGGTTTTTAATAAACACCTCATATAGATGGTGTTTCTTCCCTTAACGTCTAGGACCTAAAAATACAACTGTATTATTTTTTATGTTTCTTAAGATCGTTTTGTTTTGTATATATATTACAGGTAGCAAAATTGGCTTCACAGCATTAGTATCCAGTCAATACAAGTGGAACGGCTACAAAAACTGCCAGTTAACATTTTTATTAAGCTGCTGTGGACAAACTAGGTTGTACAGGTAGGAGAATGTGAAGATGGAAATTTGGTGCTGACAGTTGTGGAAATGGTTAGACGTGATTTTACAGTCTTTTATTTTTTGTAGACTTGGTATTCTCCATAAAAAACAAATAAAATAACAGAAAATATGTTGGCATCTTGTACAAAAAAAGTAAGGCTTTGTAGGTAGAATGGTATTTTTTCCTTATAGGAGGGAAGAAAATCCAAAGCTTTTAGATACAGAGAATTTATTGTTTACTTTTTCTTTGGGATTATGTATAACTTGTGTAATAAACAATTAGCTGCAGTATTGTCCATTCTTTAGAAATAACGTCCACCTTTGATCAAAAGCACAATTATAAACCTGAAATGGCCCACACAGGGATGTTCTTGTCTTTAGGTTTGTAACCCTTTCTGTTGAACACATCTCAGGGAAGCAGCCTGGATCTCAGCCCTGAAATATCCATCTGAGCTCGAGACATGTCATAAACAACAATGAAAAAAGGTTGTCGACTACAGTATGTGCTGTATACCATAGTTAACATGCACTTTTTTCCTTGCTTGTTTCCTAATGTTTCTTGTTTTCTTTTTAATTTGTGGGATTTTCTGGAAGAAAGAAAAATGTGGTTTGTGTGCTCTAAAGTAGTCTCAATAAAGTGAAACTTATGTGAAGCTTCATTTTTATCTCCCTTTGTTGTGGGCCAAATTTCCTGTCTGGAATCTTGGGGTGGGGGGGGGGGTCTGCTGGAGGGTCCCGGTTCAACATTCGTCAGCCAACAGTAAAGGGCAGCTTTTATTTGAACACAGTTTACACTACAACTGTGCTATTGTCTGGTATCTACTTCATCAGAAATATTGAACAAACTGTGAAATCTCTAAATGGATGGTGATTTTGGCCATCAAGTTGCAGCTTGAACGCTTAATTGGTTAAACTAGCTCCAGTAGTTGTCCCCGTCTAGTCTTTGACTTCATGTTTACGTAACAACACATCTTTCATAAACATTCTCACAGTCCCTGTTATTTGAGTATTTATACGCGCTGACAGAACACACCTTGTCGACAGTAATTCTGGTTGATTTCCTTGGGAGGCATTGATGACATGAGCAAGGTTATGGTTTCTGTTGAGTCCTATTGTGTCTTTAAAGATCAGCTGTCGCAGTGAAGTTGATTGCTACTGAGAGGAACATGTTTTATGAATAAAATATGATTCATTTACTGGCATGAGTGGTATCAGCGAGCCTGAAACAAACTTGTGGATAATTCTTGATGAGACATCGTGTTCAAGCACGTGCAAATTTTAATTACCATTCTGCTGCTATTGAATATTTGGCCATAAAACTAAAAGGGAATTAGCGATGATCCAAGTGTTTCCATGTTTTGCTGACTGTCAATGCAAAGAAAAAGTACAATAACGCCAAAAATACACTTTGTTGTATAATTCAGTATACTTAACACTAGTAGTAGATTTTTTTAAAATAGCTGTTTTGACAAATAATTGTATATATATATAAAGATTTCACAGCAATCACCAGGTGAATCTAATATATGTTCTAAAACAAGCCTGTGCTTTGCTAAAAGATTGCTATGTACTTTTATTTGCAGGAGAATGATGTAATGATTTTGCTTGTGTGACAAACTGCAGCTCTCGGCTGATGACTTTAGAAAATGTGTCTGAATGTGCTGAAGAACAGATTCTGGACTGTTGGATGCAAAATGTTTCTGTATAAAGGTTTTCAGAAAATGTCCTCAGCCATATTTTCTGTTTTTCTCTGTCCGACAAAGTGAAAACTGAATTCCAAATTGTTATTCACAAATGTTCAAAATGATGTAAATATACATCCCTCTTTTTTTTAGCTTAAAATAAAAAGTCATTATTCCAACTAATGAAACTGCCAAGTCCTTGTTTTATATTTTTAATGTGATGTTCATTAAAAAAAGTGTCATTGCAAAATATATATATATTAAAAAAATAAAATAAAAAAAGTTAAAAACAAAACAACTGCACTTTATTTGTAACTGCAGATGTTTCACTTCTCATTCAAGGAGCTTTCTCAGTTCAAAGAAACGAGTGTGGGATTCAAGTTATAAAGCAGAGGTGTTCTGTAAGCTTGCATAATGCAGATTGACACATGCAGATTGACCTCTCACTCCACAATAGAGGATCGTTAGGGTCTTTGTTAGTCCCACCCACAGAGGGGCCACACACTTGCAACTCACCCACTTTCAACCATGTAACCAGAGTGACCCCTCTGTGGGTGGGACTAACAAAGACCCTAACGATCCTGAAGAGGGAGCGGTCAATAAGCTGAACACCTCTGCTTTGTAACTTGAATCCCACACTCCTTGTTTCTTTGAAGTGAGAAAGCTCCTCGGATGAGAAGTGAAATGTCTTCAGTTACAAATAAAGTCCAGTTGTTTTGTTTTTAACATTTTGTTTGTTTTGTTTTTTTATTTACCATGTCCTGGATGGATGACTGAGGATCTTCATCAGCACATTGCAAAATATAACTACATGTTTATTACATGAAATCTAAATGTTTTGTCAGCTAATCTATTCACATGGGTGAATCATTTTGAGTGCTTTTATTTAGCAGATAGAGCAGATCTTCAAGCTAAAGCAAAGCTAAAGGTGAGTGTGTTGACTAGTCAGAACCGGGCTGTTGATCAGTCTCGGGCTGCACCAGCTGCAGCAGGCTCCGGATTGATCCTGTCAGGTCATGATTTGGTATCAGCTGGCTGGTCTGCAGGGCTGTGCGGCCAAATCCCAGCGCCTGGCACAGAAACAAGCACAGCTGTCAGACTCTCAGGAGAATAAAAGCTGATTTTTGTAATGATGTCACAGAAATTAGACCGCACCCCCAATGGCTTCATTTAATTCACTCTACCCACTGACATCTTGAAATATTGCACTGTTGTCCAACAAAGTAATTAAAATAAAATATGAACATAAAAAAAAGCTATTTGATTGTAGGGTTACAAAACATACAGTCTGTTCAGAAAGATTATGAACAAATCAAAGAGTTTTGAGTCAGCTAGGCAAAAAATAATAATAACTACTAATAACTAAATGGTTAATTTACTTATGAAAACCACTGCTCTTCAAAACTACATCATGTCTGCAGTTTGGTAAAAATCACCCAGGCCCCAATCAGGTACTGTACCAACTTTCTGAGTTGCTCTTTAAGGGCCAGGATTAACATGAAAATAATTTCTGAATTCTGTAAATTGGGATTGAAAATGCCAAAATATCAGTTTGTGAATTACAGCAAATGTCAGCTGCAAAACAACGAGGCCTGTAAAAAGGGCTGAAGTTGTTTTTTTACAGTTACGTCAATGACCAGACTTTGAGCCAACAGGATTGTTGTAGAACGTTGGCGCAAGCTGCACACTAAAGAATCCCCATCAATATTTCAGAGACAAAGCTGTTTTTAGTTGTAGTCTGAACTGGACAAGAGCTTTGCATCAGCTGTTGTTTTTACTGTCTCTCAAAGATACCAGTATATAATGTTGGATTGTTTTCTTGAATCGTGAAGTATTAATTTTCTTTGGTTCCATTTTTAAGATTCTTCTAATAATGCAAAAAATATAAAATTTTTAAAAGGCTTTCCACAAATGAAATAGTTTGCCCTCTTTAGCAGCTCAGTATGTTTGGTGTAGCTGTTGGTAAAAAAAAAAAAAAAGTCCTACTGTAATTAACAAAGCCCTAACGACCCACCACATTACAAAACAGAGATAAAAAATATCTTTAGAAATAGTTTAGACAGCCCTGTTTGTGTCGTGCTCATCCCTAAGATTGCCTACTTTGATGTAAGGACTCCGACAGGGTGAGCCTGTTTGGTGTTCGTATGCCCTGAGAGCGTGATGCATTTCCAATACCGCTTTTACCTTCTTTTGCACACTCCTTTAGGAGCTCAATGATTCAAATATCGTGGGGCTGAGATACAGTCTCCACTCACAAAGCTATGCAGATCCCGGAAACCAAGGTGGAATCAGAGTGTCGCGACAGTCCAATAAACCTCCACTAATTCCCACCTTAAGCTCACAGCGTCACCAATTAGAGCTAATCCAATCTTGAGATAGCGCTGGAGGGAAATGGAAAACTGTGTCACCGTGTCAGAGCTAACATCAGGTGACTTACCTTGAGGGAGTCTCCGCTGAGGAACCACAGCATGGCCAGGCTGTGGGCCAGCAGTGCAATCTGAGCAGAGTTTTTCATGAGGTGATTTTGTTCAAACGCTAACATGGCTCTAAGCATCTCATCCACTTCAACTCGCTGGGGTGTGGCAACTTGAGAGAAGAGAGACCAGCAAAGATATCTTACACAAGACCACATACACAAAACAGAGCAGTAAAAACATTCTGCATGCGAGTCACAGCAATGTGTCATAGATATGTTGTTGTTTGTTTATATTTATAGCTTGCATAACCATTTCTTCCACCTAATTTTTGTTAGTAAACACATGTAGCCCGGGAATTCACATCCCAGCTAACAGGCTTTGCATCAGATGTAGGGCAGCAGCTGTGATACGGGCAAGTAGTGCGGATGCTGCTCAGCCACAGTTGTGTCAGCAGTGGTCTCTAGACAGCTCTAAGCAGTAAATCTGGGGTTTAGCTTTTAGGATTGCTCAGCAAGACAGATTAGCTAAATATAGCAATGTTGACCCTATGTTTTTTTTTAAGTTTGTCTCAGTCTCATTCATTAGTTATTTTGTGTGTCAATGGACTCCTGGCAGGAGTTAAGAACATGGAGCATCATGAATGGCCTTTTCTGTTACAGCATTGTGTGCAAAAGACCTAAATAAGCTCAGAGAATTGTATTGATAGTGAATGTGTACGATTTAACGTGACGCACCATAAGAGGAGCATGATGACTTCACAGGACTTTGGATGTTTTGCATGCAGTTCTCGAGGAGTTTGGTCAGACGGCAGTGCCATGCATGTACTACCTGCAATATGACCAAAGCAAACACATAAAAATACCACATGTCTGCACATTAATAGAAGGATAAACATTATCTGGTACGCTTTTATTTGGAGACTCACCTGGGGTATATTTGAATGTTTTAATAGTTTAAAAACAATCTTGTTTTATGATGTATTTTGTGAAAATAGGCCCACCTCCGAGTATAAAGACTGAGCGATGAGAGTCTTCCCCTGTTTAACAAACACATCAGCCAAGAGAAAGAAGCCGCGACAGGTGATTGTGCTATCCAGGCCATACTCCTCAGTGGCAAAGTATATCTGCAAAAATCACAGAAATAAGCTTTTTTTTAACAAGGTTTTTGTATACCATATAAGAAATTACAGTAACTATGAAATTTGACTAAAATGCCTTATGAGTCAGAACTGAATTAAGTGAAATGTATTCTCAATAACAAAGAGAAAAATGTTTTAATATGCTAAAATTACATGCTGCAAAATAGAATCTTAGAAAAGCAACACAAAAGTGACGGGCGGCACACTAGATAAAAAAGCACAAGCGTGTTTTGAAGTTAGCTGAACAGCAGTAAAAGTTACAAGAATGGCCCATAAGCATGCGATTTTTCCATTTGGATCACACATTTTTGATTATTAAAAAAAAAAAGGAAAAAAAAACCCAACATGGAGAATTACATGAAGAAATGAAACTTTCACGGAAGTGCAATAACTGTATGGTCAACTTTACAGTCAGGAATAAACTAGTCAACTTTCTGAGTATTATTTTTCAACAAATACTTCAAGGAAGTGAAACAAAACCGGTTATAGATTCAATTTTGTGGCTCTTCCTGCTCCTTATTGCATCAATACAGATATAAAACTGTTGCACAAGATCATATGCTTTAGTTATCCCTAATAAAAACGACACATACGTCATTTGCAAAGTGAAACAGAGCTGTTTCCAGGTTTCCAATGGTTGCGTGGAAGCGGCCCATGCTTCTGTGCAGCCTGTGGTGAACTGAATGACCACACTCTGGACTCTTCAACACCTCCCACTCAGCCTGTGATAGCAACTCCTTTACAAGGGCAAGATTACCCAAGCCTGACGATGAACGAGAAAGCACAAAACCACAAACATTCAAGCATAAAACAGTAAATAAAAGGAGAGGAATGGGTGCAGTTTTGCGCTCTTCTCTTACCCATGTTGGCCTCAGCCAACAGCAAGAAGGCAGGGACGAGCTGAACCGAATGGTGGCCGTGGACCTCGATGGAGCAGCGCAGGCAGAACTGGGCGGCGGGCAGCATCTCTTGATGTTTACCCTCAGAAAGTTTGCTCTCAGCAACCAACCTGCAAATCTCAATTAGCTCTGCCTGAAAAAGGAAACAAGTTCACATAAGTTCCAAAGTTCATGCTCAATACTCCAGGTATAAAACCCAACAATAGTCAGTCAAGTCATCTAGATGGTTCCTTTTTTTGCTGAGACATGTTGTCCTTCATCCAAAGGACTTGTTCAATCTGAGGAGCCACCAAGAAAAACTATGAAAACATTCATAAGTTCCCAAGAGAAAAGGACAATTCTGTTAGGTCTCATTAACAATGGTTTCACTCATGTTTTTCTTATAAAACTCTGAAGAGATTCTAAAAGCGCTCTGTAAGCAGTCTGATGGCAACATGAAGAAAAACTCCTGCAGGAAGTTTTTCATTTGGAACTCCAAACATCAGCTACAGCTGTTGGCCAATGGATTGTATTAAAAAAAAAAAAAAAAAAAAAAAAAGATGCTGCTGATGCAACTTTTGTTTCTTTTGGAGCGCATTGTCAAATTACTGACCACTCCGAGTCTGGATTTGGCCTCTTAAGCTTGAAATGAGCAAAACAAAACTGAAATCTTAAGAACTGCATAATTTGAAACCCAATGATGTGTTTAAAAGGCAGACAAAAAGAAAGGTAAACTGTCTGTGGAACAAGGCTACTTTTAACAAAATTCAGTCAGTTCATCTGGATGGATTCTTTTTTTTTTTTTATTAAGACATTTCGTCCTTGATCCAAAGGACTTCATCAGCCCGGGGAGCCACAACAAACTTAGTCCCACAAGCAGCACACTCACATAGTTGACCAACCAGTTTTGCTGGTGATAAAATGGTTTCTGGGGCCTGTCCTCTCCTCCGTCGACTCCTCTGAGGCAGCCATAGCCAAAATGATTCAAAACATCAAAGTTCATGCTCAATAATCCAGGTAACAAGCAAAATGTGCCACTTGTGAGACTAAGTTTGTTGTGGTTCCTTGGACTTATGAAGTCCTTTGGATGAAGGATGAAACGTCTCAACAACAAAAAAGTAACTGTCCAAATGACCTGACTGAATATTGTTAGATTTTTTATTTTTACCTGGATTATTGAGCTTGAACTTTGATGAGGCTACTTTTAGTTTTTGGGGGGGGGGGGGGGGGGTGTCTTGTTTTGTTTTTTGCATTTATCTTGAAATATATGTAATAATTTAACTCAAAGGTATGAAGAAGCAGGGTTGCTTTTTTGACAGTTTGTCTCAAAGTGTATTTGTTTTGTTTTTACATGTGACTTCAATACATTAAATTAACTTTCACCTTTTTTATTTGGTTTTCCTCGCAACTGCCTTGCTGGAGGGCTGTCGGAGTACGGATGGGAACAAGAAACTGACAAATTCTTTCATGGATCCCTTCCCAGTCATCCTGCTGGTGCTCTGCACAGCTACGGAAATAAAACACAATATATATATATATATATTTGTCTGAAAGAAGTCTTTAAATACAGGAATCATGATGGCTCTATGTCAGCACTTTCCCTGATGTTGTCACTTACTGTCTTACGTAGTAAACTGAAAAATTAAATACGTAAAACCACAAGATGGCATAGAAGTCTGATACGATGTACCATTAACAGTAAAAATCTGCCCTGGTTTGAATTTTTCTGATATTTCAAATGCAAAGTCAGTTTGGAAGATAGTATCTGAGTTCACAAAGGACAAACAAAATTGTATAGTAACATAAGTGGTCTGTAATTTTGTTCATCTGGCTCCCTTCATCTTCATCTGTGGAAACCATCTTGGCTTTCCATGCATATTTATTTATTTATTTTTTTTACTTTGGAGGATGTTTGTTTTTTTCTTTGCACATCTTTTTGAACTTCAGAAATAGGCCTTGAGCAGACAGAAGTCCGGTCATGTCACATCACCAGTAGCCCTGACACAAGAAAGCTAGTAGTGATTTGATGGCCTAGTTAACAATATCACCTCCAATAATACCACTTATTGTAGCTATTTCCAGAAAATACAGAAATGTTTTTAATTTAGCACCTTCAATTCTAAAGAAAGCTTGTTTCTACTCCTGCGTCTTGTTTTGACACAGATGTAATGAATCCAAATCTGCATTTAATTCTGAACATGTGCTTCTCTTTAATTTGTTCTGAACTCAGTAAGGAAAGCATGCACAGCAAGTGGCTGTGAGCTCCCCTGGATTGACATTAGTGGTTCATCCTTTTCCATAAATCCCCACAGGAAGGGTCACCACATCCTCACTGCTGAGGCTTTTATTTAGCACCACCTTGTGTTCTGTAAACGAGTCAAGAGCCAAATGTAGTGATGGTTTATATTTTTTTAAATGCTGCTATGCTATGCACATTGTATCATCATAAAAGACGCAGGCAACAACTGGAGAACAAAAATAAAATGTCGTGGTAATGTGTTTTCCATCTGGTCCTCTCCCACATGTCCGCACAGTCACATGATGGACTGAGACTTAAGGAAAAGTTAAGATGGCGTACAGTGCCACCTAGTGTTTAAACTCTGAGTTTCACTAAACTCACATATTTTGAGATATTTCATATCTCTGTAATGTGCTAGTAAAACCGACATTTTAGACAGGGCAGCTATACGTTAGCGGTGTGTTGCTAAAGCTTACCAGTAATAAGTAACCCGACACTTAGTGCACTGCAAATGAGCTTCGCTTTCACAAAGTTCACAAAGCTTTTTCTTTCCTTTAGGGAAGGCAAGAGGAGTCACTGCAGAAGCTATCCTCGAAACTTGAGGTGCAGTGTCCATTAACACGAGAAATACTTTTTTTTTCTACGGCGATTAAAGTCCAGGAACGGTATAGCTAATAAAGCTAACAGTGGTCGCTATGGAAACCACGTCAGCGGTTCAAACGGCTGAGATACTTTACGTACTGCGGGAAATAAGGCAACTCTCGTATTTTAATGTCCTTTTCCTGTTTTTTTTATTTTTATTATCTATCTAGTATTTATCATTTGTCTGTCTGTATGTCCATTTATATAGAGATAGATACCTATACATATATCGTTTTCTTTTATCTTCCATACATTGTTGTACATAAACATACAGTATAGTTTTCTCTTTGACGACTGGCCTACATTGGACTGTCACATGCTTGCCAACACATACGCAACAGAGCAAACGTATGGTACTAACGTCAAAGTTTATCTTCAATAATCCAGGTTAAAAAATCCATCAAAGTTAAGTCTGGTTATCTGGTTTATTTGTTTTGTTGAGATGTTTCATCTTTCATCCAAAGGACTTCATCAATCCAAGGAGCCACAAACAGACTCAGTCTCACAAGCAGCACACTCCACAATGGACTAACCAGTTTGCTGAAGATGGTTTCTGGGGCCCACCCTCTCCCCCGTCGACCCCTCTGAGGCAGCCACAGCCAAAGTGGTTCAAAACATCAAAGTTCATGCTCAATAATCCAGGTAGAAAAATCCAACAAAGTTCAGTCAGGTCATCTGGACGGTTTCTTTTTTGTTTGTTGAGACATTTTGTTATTCATCATTAAAAGACCTGAAGCTCTCGACCTTGACCTCTCCAAGTGGCCTTAAGAATCTGTTGGACTCCTGGCAAGGACCAATGCAGACATGTTCCTGTTTTTAGTTTTCTACATTCGCCTTATAATCTAGCTGTTTTTGTTACGTTTTTGCCATCTTATTTGTAAAAAAAAAAAAAAAAAAAATCTGTATGCCTTTTTATAACTGTCTACTGTTGTCGCTGTTGTCCTTTGTTGTCATCATTCTTTGTTGACATCAGGTCTCTCTTGTAAATGAGTCCTCGAGGCTCAATGAGATTTACCTGTCTAAATAAAGGTTAAATGAAATCCAAAAGATGAAGGTATTAACCCTGATGCATGCTCAATAATCCAGGTAGAAAAATCTAAAAAAGTTAAACTTACATGAAGGTATTAACCACTCTGCAACTTCCAATTTGTAACTACAGTTCTGCTACTTTTAGCTAAAATTTTGGTACTTTTGGCTAGCCTATAGTTTTTTTTTTTGCCTTCTTTAGGTAGCTTTTGGCTACTTTTAGCTTCAAGCTACTGTTTTTGGTTTTAGCCAACCTTTTGTTACTTTTACCTTAGATGGCCTTTTGCTACACATTGCATTTTAGCAATAATTTTTGCTACTTTTGATTAAAATAGCAACATACAATATCAGACAAAAAAAATAAATTAAAAAAAGATTATAGCAACAATTGCAAAAAGTGTGATGAAGACATTGAAAATAGCAAAGAATCTTAATTTTGTCACAAAAATGATGACTCTTAAAATTTTAGTTCATACTTCAGAATAAAACAGAAGCTGAATGTACCAGAAAGTATATCGAACATGAATATAGCAAGAATTTCAAGCTTTTTGTTTTTGTAACTTTTATTTTGAAGTTGCAAATGTACATTCTACACATTTGCTTTTTGTACAAAACTAAAATGTTTCTAATTTGTGTAAATGAAAAATATAAGTCTTTTGAGGACAACAGTATAGGGACATCATCACTAATGAAAGTTATATGCTGCAGCTACATTACTTGTTTTCAATGGTTACATGTGACAACAGCAGAAGATAAAATGTCTTAAGGTTAGGTGATCATCTCAGATTTAAATATCATTATAAATGTTTAAATATTTTCCCCAACACATACTAACAATCACATTCAATGAAGCCTAAGCATGTGCATACATTATAAAAGCTTTGATGCTCTTTTAAAACTTGTGTCTTTGAACAGTGATGTCACTTTAGTCGCTTCGTTGCTGGTGCTGCCGTTGACATTGGTCTTCCTTTGTCTGGTCACTCTTTCTTGCGCAAGTGGATGTATATGATCCCGCTACACAACAAGAGAGGGACACACACCCAGGCCAGGATAAAACAGTAGCCAAAATATCCCGAAAACAGTTTTGGTGTGTCCAGAAGGATTTCCTTATTGTGGAGTGTGTAGATGAGAGCAGCAGATAAGTCTGTCAGACCTTAAAACACACAGAAACAACAACAGAACAGTATGAATCCATCTGAAAAGACTACTTTTAGTTGAAAACTGAGCTGTGAAACGATTGAAAACTTTTGTGTACTCTTAAGATCGGTGACACCTCGAATAAGGAGACTAAGTTTCTCCGTTGTGCCTTTCTCTAAGAGTCTAATTACACAGAAGTATTTACCTGCAAAGACTTGACACAGTCCAGTGAAGTAGAAGAGTCCACCCTTAGACATGGTGAGCAGCTGGCCCAAGAACACGAAGAAGGAGACTACAGAGAAGACCACTGAGAGAACCATGAGGACCTGCACTGCATGTAGCCACTCTAAAAGAAAGAAGAAAATATTTTAAAACCTATAATAATTCTCATATTTTATCTCTAAGTCAGGGTGGTTTTGATCAAATCCATTTCTTTTTACCTGTTTCTTTTGTAGATGTACACAACCAGGTGCCAGTGGAGTTGTCCAGCCTGCAGTTGTACCAAAGGTCTGAGTGTTTTGTGTTGTCCCACACCCACCAGGTCTTTTAAAGGAGATCAAATAATCAATAAATCAAAGCTATAAGTGCCTCATTAAGTTGATCAAATTTCCTGCGAAATTCAGAATACAATATAAAATTGTGCTTCTAACTTTAAAAACTCTCAATAACCAAGTCCAAGTTAATAAAGATTGTATTGTTCCATTCTTAACAGAGTGTTTCACTCTCAGACTGCAGGTTTACTTGTGGTTCCTAGAGTTTCTAAAAGTGGATGGGAGGCAGAGCTTTCATTAATCAGGCTCCTCTCTTCTGGAACCGATTTCTATAGTGTCAGACCAAAAGGGTGATATTGTCTGCATTTGAAACTAGACTTAAGACTTTCCTTTCCAGTAAATCCTTTAGCTAGAGTTGTCTTGGGTTTCCTGAGCTAAAGATTTTGCTACTATAGGCTTAGAATGCTGGAGGACAAACTGATCACATGTCCTCGCTCTGCTTCTGTCTTCTCTCTGCTCTCCATGTTTGTAATTATTGCTGCCATTAGCATATTTTTATTTGTTGTCCTTCCCATAGAAACTACAGTCTCTGACCCCAGCCAGTCGAGGAAGATGGCTGCCCATCCTGATTAGACTGGTTCTACTGGAAGTTTCTTCCTGTTAAAAGGGAGTCATTCCTTTTCACTGTCGCCTGTGTGCTGCTCAAGGGAGACTGAGACAAAGTGAAGATTTAATTCAGTCTACTGACTTTCTTAGATTGACAACTTTTGCTAAATGTGATTTTATAATGTACTTTATGTGAACATATTGTATTATAATAAAAATTGAATTAACTGTACATGGGTTTTCACGTGAATCTGAATTGGATTTATGAATGGGAGTTTTTATGTTGTCAGTGTTGTCCTCTGTCCTGAGATGATGTTTGTTGTTGCTGAAATATTAATTTCATAGGATCGTTACCTTTTCCATAGTTGCAATGAACAGCATTGCTAGTGTGATGAGATGCAGCAGGGTGACAAACACGAGAAGTAACGCCATTTTGAGTTTTCTACAAAAACACAAGAAAAGAACATCTCAGATATTGGTCTTGGGCCTGTGCAGTGCCTTTATGAGGTCAGCAAAGAAACAAAAGAACATGTGTGGAATTAATAAAACTGATCCAAAATACAAAAATCTTGACCTCCCTTCTCAATAGCAAACAGATTTAAAGTCTGGCTCAGCTAAAATTTGGATAAGACAAATGTTAGTCTGATCAACACATTTTACATTTTAGACATTTTTTTAAATATTTTAATGTTCAACACATGCGTCACTGTCCCAACAGGTTCATTTTAATTTACAATAAAAAAATAAAAATAAAAATAAAAAAAACAGCAGAAGGAACAATGTGGGTTCTGTCCTGGCTCTGGAACACTGGACCAGCTCTTTACCCTCACTAGGATCCTCGAGGGGTTTGAGAGTTTGCCTATCCATTCTACATGTGTTTGTGGAATTGGAGAAGGCATTCGACCGTGTTCCTCGTGGTACACTGTGGGGGGTGCTCCGTGAGTATGGGACTGGGTGCTCGTTATTACAGGCTGTTCAGTCCCTATACAAGTGGTGTGAGAGTTTGGATCCCATCAGGGTGAGAGTTGGACTCCGCCAGGACTGCCCGTTGTCACCGATTCTGTTCATAACTTTTATGGACAGAATTTCTCGGTGCAGCCAGGGGGCTGAAGGTTTCCGGTTCGGTGGCCTCTGGATTCCATCTCTGCTCTTTGCAGATGATGTGGTCCTGTTGGCGTCATCGTGCCGTGATCTTCAGCTCTCACTGGAGCGGTTCGCAGCCGAGTGTGAAGCAGCTGGGATGAGAATCAGCACCTACAAATCTGAGGCCATGGTCCTCAACCGGAAAAGGCTGGATTGCTCTCTCCAGATCAAGGGTGAGGTTCTGCCTCAAGTGGAGGAGTTCAAGTATCTCAGGGTTTTGCTCACGAGTGAGGGAAGAATGGAGCGTGAGATTGACAGACGGATTGATGCAGCATTGTGGACTCTGTACCAGTCCGTTGTGGCGGATGGATGGATGGATGGATGGGGAAAAAAAGCATTTATAGAGACAAAAAAAGAGGAAAAAAAGACCTACAGTATCTAACAAGGTTGAGTCAGGTCCTCTGGGTAAATTCTTTGTTAAAATGTTGTCTTTTATCCAAAATACTTCTTAAGTTTTAGAACCTGCAGCAAAATCAGTCTTATTAGCAGGACCTTTTCATAGTGGATCAACCAGTTTGCTGGTGACAGCCAAAACCAGTTGTTCACACGCAAAAGGAGGACCATCAGCTTAATGACATTGTTAGTGCCCTGATGGCCTCCAGCCCTTAGTCCTCCCTTTGCACATGAACAACTAGTTTTGGCTGTCACCAGCAAACTGGTTGATCCACTATGAGAAGGTGCTGCTCATAAGACCAAGTTTGTTGCAGCTCGTTAGACTGAAGAAGTCCTTTGGATAAAAGATGAAATGTTTCAACAAAGAAGAATCCGTCCAGAGGACCTGACTCCTCAATCTTGTTAGACCTACCTGGATTATTGAGCACATATCAGGACAAAACCTCCAGTAGAATAAAAACAGAATGAAATCGTCTGTGAAGATCTTTATCTGTAGAAAGGGCCCATTTAGGTGGGCGGTGGAGTCACAATTAGCCAAACTATGTCGTGATGTTAGATCTCATTAATCACATGGAAGTGACAGGTCCAAAAGACAGTTACAAATGATTGAGACGGTGAAAAGGAAGAAAACATGTTAAAAAGACAAGATGTGACACTTGGTCTTGTTGAAAAGAAGTCGTGTTCACATTGTTCTGTCACATACAGTAAACTGGTTGGCACATTTTTAGTAACATTTTGGGGTTTTCAAGAAGAATGAAAACAAGTACTTAAAGCAGTTCTTTAAAAACACAGCCATCTGGAAGTATTACTTGTTGAAATATTTCATAAAGTAGCATGGGAAAACAAACAAAAAGCTCCTTACCCCAGTTTTTGCTTGCCCAACTCAACAACTTGAGAACAACTTATCTACTCTACAACATCGTGCCCGTTCTGGTGGTCCACACTGTCCTCCAGCTTCGCCACTCCCCTTCTGTTTATTTATTTTCTACAGGCACTATAACTGCAAAGTTTCCAAGGAGAACGCCCATTTCCTCTGTGGCGAACAGAGCTCCCTTCTGCCCAGCCTCTGGGTCGGTCAGTGCATCATCACCCAGAAAGTCTCAAAGGAGACCCACCCATGAGGCAGAGGCACACAAAACCACATGAAAAAGATTTTCTCCATAAACAGTTGACTGGACGTGCGCTCCGGCCAGTGCAGAGAGTGCGGTAACGTGCTGCATTTATTCATGACAGAAAATAAACACACACTTGCAACATAGCTCACATTCTCATAACAGAGCCAATTGATTATGAGGAGCGTACTGGTCACACATTGAAGACTTGGGCAGCAGCCCCTCTTGTGTCTTTTTGTGGGAGTTTTGCTCCTTTAAACACGTATAATTTACTTCCTTTCCAGGATAAACAACGATCTAAAAATAAGGGACCTCGTGATTCGTAAGGCCTGAGAGCCGGCCCCATCTGAGCCCATACTAAACTTTTGACAAAGTTTAAAAATAGTCACACTTTACATTAAGAATGTGCTCAGTTACATATGAATTAAGAGGAAGAAAAGATAAAGTCCTGAAACAGGTTATATTAAAGTAACATTAGTTTGATTATTTCTATATATAGACATGATTTTGTAGTATAAAATGCACATTACACTTATTTTATTCAGGTTCTTTTAAGTGCTGTGAAACTTCACAAGTATACGTTTTTATATCAATACTACAACTCCATTTACAACAAAGCTGGAATATTGTGTAAAATGTAAATTTAATCTAAATTGCAATGATCTGAAAATCTGAAATTTAAAGAAAAAAAATTATATATATATATATATATATATATATATATATATATATATATATATAAAGAGAATTTGATAGATTTACTATATTCCAGTGAGAAAAATGTGGCTTTGTTAGATTTGTAGTTCATCAACATTGCAACTTTAGCAGCATTGTTATTGCAATATGCATCAGCAAAGTGCTCAAAACTCTTATTAATAGTTTAATCAATTAGTAGGTAATAAATGCTACTCTTACAGTTTTTCAGTTATTTTAAAACCACACATAAAGAAGACAGTTGCATTTTTGAGAAATATTTAAAAACAGATCAGTCAAAATTGATTTTTTAAAATTTATATAATACACATTCATAATCTTCTTTGGGTCTTTTTGTTAAAATACAATAAATAAGTAATAATGATTTATGACATTATTAGTAAATAATAATATTATATTTGAAATAAATCACCAATTTATCACTGACTCTTTCGTTGCTAATTTTACATTTACCTAAACATTAGCTCATGAGTGACTGCTGGATATGACATAGACACTGCAACATATACAGTAGGTTCAAGGTGACTTTATTGTTATTTGCATCACATGCAAATTGTGCATCACATGAGGTGGAACAAAATTGTGTACTCAAGGTCCCAGTTGCACCCAAAAATGGCAAAAATATAAAAGTATAAAAAGAAACAGTATCCAAGGATCTAAAATATAAGCTAAACAATAATAATGTCATATAATATGATAAATTAAACAGCAGCCTGAATATGAGTCTGTTGTGAGCAGATGGGTATGAATACAGCAGCTGAGAAATCAAGTAAGAAATCAGCAGCATGGATAATCAACAGCACAGATAAAGTGACATCTCCAATTAAAGTGACATTACAGTGATTTTTCTGGTTAGGGATCTATGAGTCTAACAGCTTCAGGGTAGAAGCTGTTCCTCAGTCTAGTGGTTCTGCACTTAATTCTCCCCAACCTTCTGGCTGAGGGGAGCGGGATAAAAAGTGTGTGTTCTGGGCGAGCGGGGTCCTTCGTGATGTAGCTGGCCCTCTTCCTGCATCTGGAGGTGTAGAAAAGAAGAAGGTTAAGATGATGGATGGACGGCTGGACAGATGGATGGATGGGTGGATAGATGGATGAACGATCAATCAACTTAGGTAATGTTATTTTTCAGCAATTAGTACCAGATTAATTGCTCATTAACTGTATCTAAGCACATTGTGTGGAGACACTTTTACAGTGTTATAAAAATGTTGAAAATAATTTGATCAAAAAAATTAAATTCCCTTTTATTTATTTTACTTACTTAATTCTGTAGGTCTAGAGTATTTTTTTTAATTTGCAGATGAGTTTGTCGCCCTCTAGTGTTCATATCTATAAACTATGGAAACAACTATTGTAAACTACCCGCTGAGAACAATAAAATAAAATATATAATATTGATAAGAGTTGCATCAAATGTTTCTTGATATTACAGAAATGTTGGCAGTTTTAAACAGTTTTGGGTAAATTTATTTTGTTTTTGGTGTGTTTAGTCCCCTCTTACATCTTGGTATAGTCCGTTGCCATGGTGATAGTAGAAGCCGATTCATTCCGCCACGCCTGTCCTCAGCTCTGCTCGTTTGGCTCCATGTTACTCCTTGGAAGGTGAGCAGAACATAACCTATAATGCACATTTTCAGTCCACTGCTTTGTATAATTCCGTGCTGTGCGGGAGTCTTCGGTAATTAATCCCTAAAGAGTCGTCCGTTAGCAGAACCAGGACTACAGTTAGCTTGACTAGCATTAGCTCTGCGTTGCGATAACTTTCTGAACAACTTTGCTAACTTGCGAGCACAAAGCTCGGGAGCATTTCCCGTTTAGTGTGCTACAGCTACAACTGTTTTCACTGCAAAACGCTTATTTTAGCTTGTTTTTGCGCAGAGGGGACTTTAAAGAGTGGGCAAGACCATATTCTCCTAGAAAAAACAGTAAAAGAAGGTCTTGCTCTCCTCGTCAGACATCTTGAAAAGCTTATCCAAACCAGTCTTTTAAAAAATTCAGTTAGTTGTAATTATTGTATGTCAGGCTAATTACATTTTCATGCATTTAGCAGGAATGTAGCAAACATCTTGCTGCTAAATCTTCTCTAGGCTAGAGCTGCGGTATTCAAATAATGCTTTATGATAACAGAACAGCACACATGCATTGCTCATCAGCTGCAAGATTTGCATAGCCTGAGGTAATGCTGAGTAGTCCAAGTTAAAGTGTGAGTCAGATGGTGTAGGTAGTGTTTATGACTGCAGGTCTCGTCTTGATAGAGTTCAAGAGAATTTTCTGTATTTTTGCTATCTTTACAGAAGAGCTGGAGGACAGGAGACATTGTCCTGGATGCATCACAGAAACAGAAATGGATGGCAGTGAAGAAGTTTGAAGATCATTGACATATCTTTGTAAACTGAGCTGTGCTCTGTGTGGGATATCATGTAGGCAGAGTTGCTCTTTGGAACCAATTTTTTGATGTGTAACGATGGATCATGAACAGGTATTATTATTTTTTTTTAATTTGTCATTGTTTGCAACACAGAAACACATGCTTTCATTTCTTAAAGTTTCTTTCTCTCGTTATCGGGGTAGCTGCTGGTGATTTATTTTACATAATCTAAAATGTACTCGTCGCAATGACATGAGGACAGGTCAAAACAGAACTTGTCAAGTAAGAAATAGAACTTACTCCGTGTCCCTAAAAGAAAAATTTAGAAGCAAAATTGGAAAACGGTTGCCAACTACATGGTGTGTTGTTACAGACTCAGCCGAAGTGACTGAAAGTAGGTCAACAACAGCGACATCCATGAAAAGGCCGTTTGTGATGAAGAAATCTGATGTTTGATGTGCTGATACACATTTTTGCTCAGATTTTTTTCAATTTAAATAAGCACACAAAAATATTTTAAATGGTGAATGATTGTTCTGATATTTAGTCCTGTCGGTTGTCTAACTCGTTCTCTCGCTTTCCTTTCATGTTTAGCATCAGATTCATTGTTGTTTTTATCTAAATATCTTTTTGATTCTGCACTTTTCTGACTTTGCCTTCACAGACTACTGCCAGCCTAACTAGGGAAGTCACATGACTCAAGCCTCCACAGGGTTTTTGGTCATTCAGATCATTTCTTTGTTTACATTGCATGTGTACTGTTGTGGATAGAATACCACGTCGTGTTCAAAACGGCGGAGGCGTCG
>NC_056508.1:35512541-35547123 GCF_014905685.2 Nematolebias whitei | reverse complement strand
AGTGCTTGATAGGAATTATAAAAAGGTATAAAATATTAAATCCAACAGTACCCACAATTTTGAATTGTATATCTGGAAAACTACTACAGTGAGCTCTTTCAAATGGCACCATTTAATATAGTTCAGGATAAACTTGTATTTGTTTTATTTTATAGTTTGCAATTTAGTTGTATAAATTAAGGCAAAGAATGACAGTTTTAATAGACACTTATAGCTAACATTTGCTAGTATTTGAAATGTGATTGTACTTAATGTCTAATCTTTCAGCTGTTTGTTCCAAGAGGCCACTTGGCGTCTTGTGTAAGAACAAGAGGCGCATGAGATACATTGTCTGTGACAATATTCTGCATGTTTTGCAGTATAGTCAGCTCCTCTAGCAGTCTGGAGGCTGCATGGTTTCAGCTCGTGTTACAAGCACAGGAACAGGTGGTTGGTGCTGGTTAGCCACTGTTGTGTTATGAGCTTGCAGAAGGATTGAGTTTGTTTGACTGACGTTCTTAAAATTTAAGACATTGTTGGCAGATAGATAGTGAATACTTATTTGGTATTCCTATTTATACAATAGTACCAAGTTGTATTTTAGTTAACAATTCTGTTACTTTTTCATGTGTTAAAATTAACCTATATCAGAATCAGCTTTATTGTCATATCTTCATGTCATGTCTATATCCATATCCTCTGTTGTATTCTAAAACAGGAAGCTTTCAACCTGTTGAAATGTAGATTATTCTGATTATGAATTAACTTTTACAAACTGCAGCTTCACATTTATTGTAACTCCTGTTGGATAAATAAGATATTCGGTAGCAACATTTATTTTATTCTGTGTTTCTTCAGGTTAGGATGGAGTTGGACGAGATGTCTAAGTGGCTTCAGGAGGATGGTTTGTCTTCAGAAGCGAGTGCGGAGGAGCGGCAGCGACATCTGTGGCAGCAGCTGCTCAGCAGTGAGGCAAAGCTTCGGTCAGCCACTCAGGAGCTGCAGACCTTACGTATCCTGCAGGCCAGCGAAATGAAGGAGGTGAGACATTTCACCAGTGCTTCAGCTGACCAGCTGTTGCCACCACATGTTCAGCTATTTGTCCTTCATGGTTCAGTGGAACGGCTGGGTCAACTAAACAGAACTGCAGCAAATTTTGGAAGTATATACATTTTGCACACTATTTAACAACTGATGCTTTTAAAATGGGTACAGATAAAAAAAAAAAAAAGTTTATTGAACATAGCTGATTGTGTTATTTTTATTTTTTTCAACTATCAGGTGGAGAGCTATGTGGCACATATTCGAACGCTGCTGGAGGAGCGTGAGTGTCTGACAGCAGAGTATGAGAGAGACAATGAAGAGCTGCGACTCGAACTTCATCAGATCAAACATCAACTAGGTGAAGACAGTAAATTATTAATAGTGGTAGCATTCTTGTGTTTGAGCTATTTTTAACACCTTAAATAATTGTCTTTCCAATTCAGTTCAGGTTATTTATACAGTATGGCACTAAGTCTCGACAGAAGTCGTCTCAGGGCACTGAACAGAAACATTCACGTACTTTAAAAAGCCAGTTATAGTAAGGAAGCAGCAGATTGCGTTGAATTTTCACTTCGTCGCAGTCTCCCATCCTGAGCAAGCACACTGGCTACAGTGGAAAGGAAAAACTCCCTTTTAACAAGAAGAAACCTTCAGCAGAACCAGGCTCAGGACGAGCGGCCATCTGCTTCGACTGGCTGGGTTTGAGAGGACAGGAAGGAGAAACAAACATTGGATGGCAGGTCCAGTTGTACTTACTATAGGAGGAAAGACAAAAAAACATGTTAAGTAAAGAAATAATTACAAATACAAACAGGTAAAGAAGAGCAAGTAAAGACAGCTGCAGAGTGATGAAATGTGGTCAGGTTGTCCTCCCGCAGTCTAAAAGCCTATAAGGGACTATTACTACTAAGGGATAACTCAGGAAACCCAAGCTGATACGAACTATAGGATTTATCAAAAAAGGAAAGACTTAAGCCTAATCTCAAAAGTTGACAAGTTGCAAACCTGCAGTCTGAGAGTGATCTGTTAGGAATGTAAGAGACAATAACATCTGTAATATATAATATAAGATGGAGCTAGGTTGTTGAGAGCTTTGTATGTTAGAAATAGGAGTAAACTGTAAACAGTATCCCTAAGATGGATATTTACCTATGTTTCAATGAAAGACAGTATCATGAAGCGTTATCTTGATTTAGATATTATTTTGTAGTCCTTCTATACTGAACTGATGAGGAATCTCCTTTTTTAGACTGCCAGAGTAAGGAACTGTCTGAAATGTTGGCTCAGGAAGACCTGGGGGAGATGGGTTTGAGCAGCCCCAGCGAGCAGGTGGCTTACCTACTGGTGGAACGAGCCACGCTGTTGGAAAGGTTAGAGGCTGCTGAGGGGAAACTGGAGAGTCAGAGTTTCGCTGGGTCTTTGAAAGATTGTGACCACCAGGTAAATAAACAAACAAACAACAAAACCCAAATCCAATTTAATTTCTTCAAACAAAACAAGTAACACAAGTCAACATGTGCTGGAAAAAGTAATGAAAGTACAATTCTTCAGTATATTGAGGAAAAGAGCCGTGCAAGGTTTAAAAAGTGGCAAATGAAATCCATTCCACAAATATATCCAACTTTTTCAAGGATAATATTGTAATTTTTCATCTCTAAAACAACAAAGATGTTGAATTATACTGTAGTTATTATTTGGTATAAAATCTTTAGTGGCTGTAGTAAGTATATTTTTTAACACTGATTTAGTACTCTGCATTTTTCATAATTGTTTAGAGTCACTGGCTCTTTTCCTGTTTCAACATCAATATTAAAATATTTAGATGTAACGATGCACAGTAAAAAAAATAAATGTGTTGGTTATTTCAAAGTACAGAATTTCTGTGAGCTATGTATCATACGGTCTAATATTTTATTAAACATAAACATTCAATTATTCTAAGTGTATTCTGTCCCTTGCATTAGGTGTTGCTTCATAGTTCTCTTCATATGATACAGTGGTTCAGCTTTTTCTCTTGAACTAAACTGTAACCGTGGGGCTCCTGCATCATGAACAATAAATGTGCAGTCACCACTCACATTAAATATTTTAAGCATAACTGTTATCTAACCAAAGTACATCCAGACATTATGAATGTGGTTCAAATTTTTTTTACTGGTTTATGACACAAACAGGAGCATGTACACCACATGATGGGAGAGGACATACATCATCAGAGAGGGGACATGCAGAAGACCATAGACAGCATAACAAAGGTGAGGTGATCTTCATTTGAACTAATTATCCATGAAGAATGAAGTTTGGAAACAAAACGGATCGTACTTCCTCAGTCAGGGTAAAGGATTATTGTGCACACGCTGGTTTTTCCTCTCGGCAGTGTTCATCCCAGAGTCCATGGAAGAAGCTGTTTGGCCTGCACAGGTCTGGTCAGAGCAAACACAATGTGGCTCCTGTAGGTGTACACTTTACAGCTAATGCTAACCAATTACTAACACTGGTGTTGTGGTGAAAACCAAAACATAGGAGTACAGTATCACTGGCTTGTTAAATACTTTACACATTGAAAAAACAGCATCCGTTTGTGCTTGGATATCAACATGCATACAACATGGATCACTTCAGTATCGCATACATGAGGAATCATTGTTAAAACGCAAATGAAATAACAGCACTGTTACATTTTCTTTCTTAATAAGGTGGCGCTTTTTGCATGCCATACCCCTGTCTCAGCTCTGACTCTGCTTTTCTTATTTTAAAATGTAACTTAAAAAAAAAAAAAGAAAGAAGACTAAACAAAACCACCAATGTCACAACAGCATGGGTACTCTTTTCTTCCAGTTATGTTTCTGTGCAAATGAAACCTAAATAACTATTTTCCTTGCCTCTCTTCAGGCCTACAATGATGATAAACCTCGGCCTGAAAGTGCATGCTTCTCTCAGCTGCATGTTGGCTCACTTGCATCTCTGGTCAAACCGCCACTCTTTTTTTTTGCTGTTCTCCTCCCGCACTAACCTTCTCTGCTTCATTATTTTTACATCAGGCTCACAGTGAGGAGATTTCCAGGGATCGGAATGAGCGGCAGCGGCTGGAGCGAGACCTGGAGGAGGCGTCCAGGAGGCTGGCGATGGCTCATCAGGACATCCGCAGACTCACCAATGAGTTGGATGAAGCCAGAAACAACAACCAAAACACGAGTGGTATGTCACAAAGACTAATCATAGCTTTCTGTTCAGTATACCTTATTTTACTTTGTACAAATATATATAGTTGTGTTACATGAATATTGTAGCATACCTTATTATAATATTATATCATACATCATGAAGGACCCCACTCACCCAGCACACACACACTTGTTGCTCCCCTCAGGAAGGAGGTTAAGGAGCATTAAGTGTAGAACTGTAGACTGAGGAACAGCCTCTACCCTGAGGCAGGAAATATATGAACAGCAGGAAAAATATGAAGTATTTTTAGTGTTTAAAATATTTTATAATCCCAGAATGGGAGCTTCAGGGAACAGTTCAAGAACTAGAGAACCTGAAGAAGGAAGTGGACAAACTGCAACACAGCGGTGAGGCAGAGCGGTGTGAATGTTACAGATATAAATTAATAAAACAATTAGGTTTAGAAGGTGTGTGTACAGTAGTCCCTTGTTTATTGTGGGGGATCCGTACCCTGAAGCCCCGCGATTAGTGAAAAACCATGAAGTAGGAATAGTAGTACAAGTAGTAAGTAGTAGTTGATTTTAGTATTTACATATATATATATATAAAGGTGTTTTAAACACTTCTCACACTTGCAATATTCTAAACAATGTTTCTAAACGCTCTAAAAGAGCACAGCATGTCATGATTTCAGCTCTCTGCCTCTGGCTGCTCTCCGCCAGCGCTCTTGGCCACGCCCACTTCTCTGTTGCAGATGGCGAGCTATGACAATATGATGGAGATATGACATGCTGCAGGAGGAAGCTTCTCCTGCAGCTGTGGGCTGCACGCAGGTGCAGCAGTTGCTAAATAATTTAAAATCAAATTATTTTAAATAAAAATTCTATGCCGATCGTGCGGTTCATCCATTAATCAGCCAGTTGTGTGTCATGTCCAATCTTACTTTGAAAAACCACGATAGAGTGAGTCCGCAAAGTAGCGAGGGACTACTGTATATATTTTAATAACCTGGTATAAGGTTTACTTTTTATTTATTTTGACAGTGTATGGATTAGTGTAGACTAAAGTTACTTTTTCAGAGCAACGTTTTAGATTTGGCTTCATTTGTCGGCTCTATGTTTTGGTGCTGGGTGCAGTTTTGCAAAAACACCAGTTTGTTGCAGTTTTTTGCCATTACATGATGGTAGTCTTTAATATAGTGTTGGAATTGTATATCGTTTCTTCTCTTCTAAATTTTTGTATAATATAAAGTAAAGTTCTTATTGATTTAACTTAATTTTTGACTGTTTTGAATGGATTTACACAATACGGGTAAAAATGACCCGCAACATAATAAATGTATTTTTTTCTTGCCATAATCCAAGGGTTAAAAGAATGTGCAGGATCTGAAGATGTAGGCTGTTAATGCTTGTTTCATAGTCAAGGTCAACCATGACTGCACAGTGCAGACATTTACAGAGCTGTTCTGCTCTTCATTTAAATTTATTTTACTTTCTGATGAAACCTGCTGTTGTTGCCTCTTTACAATTCGAGCTAACATTCAATCAATTGGTAGTTTTATTTACAACCTACTTGTGAGGTAGTCACAAATGAAACAAAAAAAAAACTGCTTGGTATAAAGCTGTCTTTTAAATCAAGCTTTAAAAGGGTATTTATTTTAGAAAGCTGTTATTTACTTTTGCTTTTGAGCTAAATTTCCCAAGTATTTTATAAACTGAAAGTTTTGCAATTTTAAAGGAAAAGCTAGACTAAATATAAAAGAATGAAAATATACATGTGTAACGTCAGACGCCTGTTTACAGATGTGATGAAGCTGCAGCAAGCCAAAGCGCAAAATGACCAACTGGATGCTGAGAACAAGAGTCTCCGGGAAAGAGTTCACATCATGGAGCTAGAGAAAGAAAATCTCCTGGATCAGGTTGGCACATTTTGTTTTCTTCTTTCTTTACTAAAATTAAAACTCAAAAAAAGTTATTGCCAGAGTGTACATTTGTTTGGTATGGGGGTTTGTTTAGCAGACAAAAAATGATTCAGCCAGAGAGGATCTAAAGGACAAGAACAGTGAATCGGAAAACGGTGCACCAGTCCAAGAAAATGCTCAGATTCACAAACGGTAATTCCTCTACATTTAGCTTAAAATCTGACACATTTATGACTTCATCAGGAGTGTTTAGACTTAAATCGTGGTTTGACCGTGGTTATTCTATGTTAGGTGTCTGGAGGCGATGGAAGACGTACTTGTTCAGGTGAGAGAATTGCAACGACAACTCCAGCGGCTACGAAAGGAACAGGAAGAGCTAGAGGAAAGGAATGAGGAGCTGGAGGCCCTGTTGGGGGAGGCTCAAAATGCCAGCAAGGAGGAGCGACATCGTCATGAAGGAGAACTGGAGGGACTGCACAGAAGGGTAATGGGCAGAGCTTAGCTCTTCCTCAGCAATGCCTCATTAGTTCTAAGTGGGTAATAATATGAGACATTAATTTATTTAGGAAACATTTATGTTACATATAAAGAAATAAAACCATTCACCATAAATCAGTTCTGCAACCTGTGTCATGGCTGAATCTACAGATTAAAAGCCTGGAGGCAGAGCTGAAAAAGCAAGATACCCAGGAAAAACTGTTGAAGAATGGCGATGATGTCAAAACCACCGAGTCCTACTTGCAGTTGGTAGGAAATTACTCTCTTTTCATTTTTAGTAATATTTCTTTCAAAGATGTCACCGAGTGCTCTGGCTTGACCTCAGAGTTAGTGACAAATTGATTGTGACTCATGTGGAAAGTTAAATGTCGGTATCTAAATAAAACGTGGACATACACAGAGCTCTCCTCTAACCTTGCAAAAAGCACCTCAGGGACAGCACCCAGGAAAGAATGGCTCTGCTGGAGGCTCGCCTGACTGAGGAGAAGGAGTGGAGGAAACAGCTGGAGCTAGATCTCAGTGCTGCTCAGACTGCACTCAAAAAAGATAAAGAGGTAATAACTAAATACGTACATGTCTGCGTTCAAATGTGGGGAAGCAACAGTGCTTATAGTTTTAAAAATAATACATTGGTTAAAATTTTTTTTGCTGAATTTATGGAGCGTTTACGTTTTGCAGGTTTGTGTGGTTCATTTGAATGATTGTGGACACACTTACAAAATTTGATTCATACCAAATAAGCAGACTATGGCCTGGTTTATACTTCATAAGACATAAACATCAGATCTCACTGACGTGGTTGTTAGACTTTCTTTTGTGCATGGATACTTTATACTATTTTATTTATTATATAAATATATACAAAGAGAAGCTGCAGGAGAGAAGTCCTGGTAAGCCCTCCCACTGCAGAACACGTTACATGGAAACAAAAACAAAAGAGCAAGAGTACGGTTGTCAGAGTGGAGGCCTATTTTCAGTTGATAATATATTTGGAGGAGGAAGATCTTGTATTTTTGTGAACTTGTTTTGTAAATTTGTCACAGAGACTGCCACTGATTTCGACAAATAGCGTGTATTACACAAAGCTTGGCGCACACCTTGCAAGGCAATACTTCTGACAGGGGTTTCTGTACAGAACAGGATGTCAGGTGGTGTGAGAAGAACATTTTTTGCGATTTGCAAATGGGAATTTTCATCACTCAACCACGTCAGCGAGGAACGATTTTGACACTTCTCTTGACGTATAAACTCGCTTTAAGGTCTGCGAGAACTGTCTGCCAACAAACTAACCACCCACATCTTCAAAACTACTTTCAGTTCAGTTTGACGCTGAAGCTGCGTTCTAAACAAACTTTAGGTCTAAAAGTTTTGTTTATTAAACTGAATTGTCACAACTTTGTTAGGTATTTGTTTGTTTATGTATAAAAGGAAAAATTCTAGGCTAAAACCTAAAAATGGAATTATAAGTGTAGACACGTCCTTCAAATAATTAAGCAACATCTACATTTTCTTGTAATTAAAAAAAAAAAAATCTGCTCCCAAGGCTTTGCAGATAGGTGAGCGAGAACTAAAGAAGCTGAGACTTGAGGTCAGCGGCCTTCAGACCGAATGCCAACAAGGGAAAACACTCATTAAAAGTCTGACTCAAGTGAAGGGAGAAAAGGCCGTTTTAGAAGAAAAGGTTTGTTCAGATTACTTCTCTGCCTATTTTTTTTTTTACTTGGTACAAACATGGTATCAACAAATGTATTAACATGAATATATTGGTGTTGAATTACAACTTTTAGGTTCTCTGACTTTGACTCTGCTTTTTAGGTGGCCCGGATGGAGCGTGCTCACAGCAGACTCCAGGCCGAGCTGGAATCCCACAAAGAAAATACCCAGACTCAGTTAGACTTTCGGGAAAACAGGTTTCCCTTTGACCAGCAGGAACAGATTGACCGCCTGACACTTGAACTCAGCAGCCTCCAGACAGCACACAACACTCTGAGGTTGCTTTCAGTGCAGACTTTGCAATACGGTTCATATTTAAGTTGTAGTTTTTTCAATAGCTCTCAGTTGTCGCAACAAATACCTTCATTTGTTTTTATGACCAAAGACGAGATAGGGCTGTGATGCTGAAGCTTGCTTGGTTTGCATATGTGTGCATGAATTCCAGGGATGAGATGGCCTCTGAACGACTGAAGATGACTGAACTTCAAGCCGAGCTAAGCGCTGCTGTTCAGAAGAAGCTAGCAGCCGAAGGGGAAAGAGAAAGACTAGAACTTGAGATTCAGCACCTTAAAAAGCAACTTCTGTGGACTCAAGAGCAGCTGTCCTCTGCAAAGGAAGCGCTGAGTCGCAGCCAAAAGCTGGACCTGCAAACAACTAGTACAGAATCAAGGCTCCGTCCTGTGCAGAACACCAACTCTGAGGCTTTGGCTCAGGTAACTTTATTTACCTTTAAAAGTTAAACAGGTCTGAATGTTAAATCACTTTTAACTTTTTTATTAGATGTTTTAAAATAGGACAAGGTGGTGAAAAAAACCACAGTCAAAGTTAGGCTCCAGCAGGATTTAATATTCTTACAAATCCATCCATCCATTATCTATACTCGCGTCATTCTTATTGGGAAACAGGGGTCACTGGTGCTCGTATCCAGCAGTCACTGTGCAAGAGGTGGGGGACACCCTGGACAGGTCTCCAGTCCATCACAGGGACATATAGAGACAAACAACCATTTATTCTCTCACTCACACCTAGGTACAATTTAGAGTTACCAATTAGTCCAACATGCATGTTTTTGGTCTGTGGGAGGAAACGAGTACCCGGATAAAACCCACACATGCACAGAGAGAACTGCAAACTCCACCCAGAAAGGCCCACAGCCGAGATTTGATCCAGCAACCATCTCACTGAGAGGCAGCAGCTCTACCAACTGAGCCACTGTTCCACTGTGCCACCATTATTACAAACCAATATGAAAATATTATCAGTATCTATAACATCTCTTAATAAAATGAGGATAACGAGTTACAACAACAAATAATTTCCCTTTGGGATTAATAAAGTATTTTTGAATTTGAAATTAATTTCCTTTTCTACTTTCCCATCTAATTTTTCATGTCCATGTGTCTGATATTTAAAGGTTTCATCTTCGAAGAAAGAGCTGAATCGTCTTCAGAACGAGCTGGAGGAGGAGCGGCAGCTGGCCTCTCAGCACCAAATGGTGCTTGAAGCTCAGGTTAATGAAGCCCAGGCTCATATCAAGGTACATAATGATAATAACACTTTATAGCATCCCAACATAACAATAGTGTTTCTGTAGCTGAGTTCAAGATCTCTAATATTAATCATCTTTTTGGCATTCTAAGTGTTTTAAAATTAGTTTATCATAATAATTAGCATAATAATATGGCGTTTTTATTGTAGCTGCTTTAGCCTTCTGTACTTTAAGCAATACACATCAAAAGACTGCCTTGCAAAAGTAGGTAGGATGCCTGGAATTGGCTCGATGATTCATAGCAGTCATAAATAACTTAACTGAGAATTTATTCATGTGTCTGTTTTACCTTTCTGATCGTCTCAACACTTGTTTCCATCCTCAGTCCCAAGATTCTCTGCTGAGCCAGAAGACAGAAGAGGCTAAACAGATGAAGCAGGACGTGCAGAGGGCTCAGAGCCTGTTTACTTCAGCTGAGAGAGAGCTGCGCTACGAGAAGGAGAAGAACTTGGATCTGAAGAGACACAACACTCTGCTGGAGCAGGAAAAACTCAAAGTTGGTATTTAGTTATAGCACATCCGCAACTTTCCGACTGCATCTGACACTTACCTCGTAATCATCTTAATCATTCTGTTAGACGCCCAGTCTCTAAAATGCATATCAAGATTAGCTAATTTAAAACTGTACTATAAACTTCAACACGGAGGACATTCGTAGTGCAAAAGTTTCAAACCAACCCTCATTTCTGTATAAGTTGTGTCCATGGATTGTAATGTTCTTATATTTTTTAAGTGACCTTTGATAAAATGTTATCCAGGTTGAGTGGAGGTCTACCACTGAAAGATAAAAATACACCTAATTTTAAAATGAGCATTTTGTAAATTACTGCACATCCTTTTTTCCAGTTGGTAGTTCAAGAAATGTCTGATGGTTTAAAACTTTTGCACACTGCTGCCTATATATTTTGCTCTTTTTCTTTCAGCGAGAGTGCTCTAATTTTTCATACGCTTCCTCCAGCTTTGTGCAGAACTGAAGCAGACCCAGCTCAAACTGGCCCAAGTGGAACAGAAAGTCCAAACTCAGGCTGCTGAGTGTGAACGGCAGCAGCAGAAAGTCAGAGAACTGGAGCTGGAGCTGGCACGCAGCAGCACAAGCCGCGGTGCCACCACCAGCCTGCAGGAGGAGTTACAGGCAGAGAGGGCACGCCTCATTGCTGCTGACAAGAAGGTAAGTGCTCCCACATGTTGGACCCACTCTCAGAGAGGTTCTGCCCTTAGTTTCTGATTTAACAATGTCATCGATCATGTCTTTATAAGAACTACCAAAAGAAAAAAAGACTAACTAAACTTAAAGTATCATGAACCACTAGTTTGCTTTGAATGAAACTTTCAGAAAGTAATCATTTGATGCACATCTGCAACTCAGTCTGATTCAAGATGGCAGTCATGGCTAACATTAGCCAAAATGGCTCTAACTCAGTCAGTTTTACAGATATTGAGCTAAAATTGTACGTGGCAGCTGAGTTATTGACAACACATACTGAGTGGGACATCCTACAACATCCCATGAAATTGGGAATAATGCTATTTTCTGTTTTGACCAAAATGGAAACTACTCCATCATTTCTTAACATAAGAAGATATTTGTTTAAAATCCTGACATTAAAGGCGGTGGGTGAAATGCATTCTTATAAGGGATGCTAGCCCTTTAATTTGTATTTTGTTTTGTTAATGAGATAATGTAATGACACATTTCAACTTGTGAGCTTGGCAACACTAAAGATAACCTGATTTGAATTGACCATGCAATAAAGACCTTATTTTTATTCTTATTTACCTTCTGCTTATTAGTATAATATCTATACGTCATACCCTAGGGATATATGACGCGTATCAGAGATAAACCTTAATGGGATTTACTGTTTGTGACCTAATTTATCTTCTGTCTCTAGTGAAGTTAATCCTTACCTGAATATTAAGGAGCAGAGTGAACGTTTGCCCATACGCATGAAAATAAACCTCATGGTAGAACTTATTGAAAATGTGTTCTACCTTTTCATTTTCTGTCAACATTAAAAACAATGTTTGTCAGACATTCGAAAAGTAATCCCAGCACAGCTTTGAAAAGGATGCAAGTTTCAGAGGTCATGTCTCTGTGAGTGAAGTTTGTGTCTTTACTGTGGTGGAAGGTCTTGGAGTTGCAGCAGCAGCTGAAGAACGCCCAGCATCAGCTGCGTGTGGAGGAAGCTCGAGCCGGTGAGAGCAGCCGCCTGGAGAGGGACAGCAGGGATCTGTCCGACACCTTAAGTTCCCTGAGAGCCCAGCAGCAGGAGGAGCACATCATCAGGTTAGCTGTCCTGCAGCTGTCACACAATACAATACAACTTTATTTATAAAGCACTTAAAAAAAACGTTGGCCAAAGTGCTTTACACTGATAAAAGCAAGCATAAAAACGATAAAATCAAGAAAAACTGTAAAAGTAATGAACTGTTAAAATCATAAAAACAGCAAAATCAACATTTCAAGCTGAGTTAAAAGCCAAAGAGAGAAAAAAAAGAGTCTTCGGAGAAGATTTAAAAACAGGAAGTGAGTCAGCTTGTCTGACATGCAAAGGCAGCTCGTTCCACAGTTCAGGGGCAGCCACTGACAACGCTCACTCACCTCTCAGCCTCCTGTTGGACTTTAGGACGACCAACAGCAGCTGATCTGCTGACCTGAGCGAGCATGAGGGAACGTACAGTAGTCAGTAATGACTGACTCAGACCTGCATAAAGTGAATTACAGTAGTCCAGAAGAGTTGTGATGAAAGGATTAAAAATCTTAAAATGATGTCGTGGGAGAAATGGTTTGACCATGGCTAGTTGTCTCAGGTGATAAAAGCTGGACTTGATCATTGATTTAATCTGTGCATCCAGTTTAAAAGCATCGTCCAGCCTCACGCTCAGGTTGTTGTCTGAGTCAGATGTTGTTAAAGGACCTAGATCAGCATGGGCTTTTGAACCGTCACTGGGTTTAAGCAACAAGACCTCTGTGTTTTGCTCATTAAAATATAAAAAATTCTGTGAACAGAGATGGATTTTATTTTATCTACAAGCCATCCTTCATTGTTCTTTTCAAACCATTCTTCTCTCAGGAAGCTGTTAGAGCAGCGTGAAGAAGAGCTGCATCAACAGGTGCGTTCTTTGAGGCTGAAGGAGGCTTCTCTAAACAGGACAAACACCGAGCTCAGCCACCGTGTCCAGCAGCTGGACACTCGTCTGTCCATCCTGCAGGCGGAGCTGAACAAGACAAAAGAAGAGGTGAGGAATGACGTGCAACAGGTCCTCAGATGTTAACGATTTCATGTGGTTTTAACACCTGCGGTGACATTTCTTTCACTTTGACACAATTGTGCATTCCTCTGAAATTTTGCTTCATTGTGACTTTACCTGTTTGAGTTTTCAGCTTGCCAAAAGCTTTTTTGGTGAACTGTTTTGAAATATTTGCAGTCCAATTATTTTATTGTTTCTTTAGTAAATGTGCAAAATTGTTCATGCATTCTTTGAACCCATCACTTGGTGCAAATCACAGCAATCAGTAAACTAGAATTTTGTATCTGATGATGCAGTCTTGGCAGTGATATTGGTGCTATTCTATTCTGAACGTGCTCTCAAGGAAAAAAACAGTCAGAAGTCAAACCACAAGCTGCAGCAGGAGCTGGCGTCCAGTAAGCAGGAGAGTGAACGGCTGCAGGAGGAACTGCAGCAGGTTCTCCTACAACTGGATGCTAGTGTCAGGTCAGACATGCACATCACTAAGCTTAGCATTATGAAATAAAAGTCCCAGCTCAGAATGATCAGAGAAGTCACACACACTTTTAACTTTTTCGTTATTATTGTTTTTTCTGATCCGTGAACCAGAAAGTACAACGAAAAACAGATTCATCACAGGAGCAAGCTACATCAAGCCAAGCAGCTTTTTCTTAAAGCAACAGCTCAGAGGGACTCTACCATCCAGAAACTAGAGAATGACCTGGCACTGGCCTCCAGTCTCTCACACAAGGTGTTACACACATCCCCCCACCACACACACACACACACACCTTTTAGTCCCAAATATATGTAATATTTTTCAACTGTTATTCTCTAAAAGCTCCCCAGTTTTTATATATTTCTTTGTCTTGCCTCCTCCCTTGGTGGCCATTAGGCGAAGGAGCAGATCAATACGGTGATGATCGAAAACGAGAAGCTGCTGGAGGAAAAAAGGGAACTGCTGCGGAAGATAAGCGAGGCAGAAGAAATGGGCAGCAAAGGCATGAGGATGGCCTCTACAGTCCAACACAGGTAACCTAATGAATCACTTTTTACACGCTTGTGCCTTAGCTCATTTATGAAGTGTAAACATTAATAACCTGGTAAAGAAAAATAAATAAATAATACATTTTAAATCCCACAACTAAAGATCTTAAATCTAAATTTGATATGTAAAGTTGCTCTTCCACAACATGTTGACAACAAAAGTTTGTTTTAGTTATACAGTAGTCCCTCGATACTTTGCAGTTAGACTTTCGCTGAGTCACTCTTTGCCGGATTTTCAACGTAAGATTGAACACGACACATGATTGTCCATGGGGAAAGACAGACCCCAACCCCCACCCCCTCCTTTCTCTCTCTCTGCTGTGACAGACAGCCTCAGAAAGAGAAAGGAGGGGGCAGGGTCTGTCTTTCCCCATCACTACTACTCAGGGAGCAGGAATGAACGGATCAGATGAACAAATGTAGAATATCAGAGAAAATGTTTAGGTGGAAAAATAAGAGTGAAAGAGAGTGGCTGAGTGCGTCTTACTTAGGTGTAAGACAGACCCCCCCCTCCCCACTTCTCTTTCCAAGGCTGTCTGTCATAGCAGAGAAAGAGAAAGGAGGTGGTGAGGGTGGGGCCTGTTGTTCCCCATTGTGTCCCAGAGACACACAACAGGCGAGCGCACAACAGACAGACTTGGAAAAAGAAAGGCGGGCGGTTCTTGAGTGAGCCGCATGAGCAGCATGGATTGTTTATTTAAAATAATCAAGCGCGTAGAGTGTGGGAAGGGTTTATAAAGCCTTATATAAATAAATACTCAAATAAACATCCCTACTTTGTGGATTTTCACCTATCATGGCCCGCAGGGTTGTCTGGAGCGTAACCCCCACGATAAGTGAGGGGCTACTGTAATCAGAAGTATTCCTGTGCTAATCAAGCATAAAGAAAAAGTCACTCTTTGCTCACCGAACTAACCCAGGGATAACATTTATTTTACTGTACAGTCAAATAAGTTATTATTTTCCACTGAGTGCCTTTAGAGTCTGCATCTTTCTATTTAATATCAACCATACAGGCCCTTTGCCTCCTGATGATCATCTAATTATATCACTCTATTGTACAAGATAATCTCAGTCTGTTTTTTTTTTATTTCATTTTTGACGGTTTTAACAAGCTATTAAATGCAATCAGAAAAAAGGTGTCCCTTTCTACTTTAAAAGAAATGTCTTTAAGATTAAGGCTAGGCAAAGATGGCAAAATATGACATTTTTTGGCCATTTGAGACACATCTAATTGTTTTTAAGTGTGAATGTCACAAATCTGTTTTTTTTTTTTTATCTGACTCAGGTCACTTTCATATTCAGTACAGATAATTTAGTCTGATTCGATTGCACCACACCTTCAGAATTGATACACACGCTAACACATGTAGCATCCATATTTTATGTAAACAGTGTGCTGTGCGACGTCATTTTCTGCACATGCAGAGCTGCAGATTGTTCACATTAGATGGTGATCAAATTTAATTTGTATTGTAAAACAACCACACAAAATATCTCAGCAAAATATTAGAATTGCGATATTAAAACCTGCTGTGTGATTATAGCCTCATTTATTTTCCAAAAATGCCTTTTCAGACTTCAATATCTCAGGAAATGAAGCACAAAATTGGCCTTGGTGTACTTTAAACTTTAGATTTATCTCAGTACCTTGCTGTACTCATCCTATAATGAAGTATCTTACCTGTGAGTCTTATTTGCTAATTGAATAGAAATTAAAATTTCTACACGTTATTGTCATTATCATCACAAGAAAGTATTTTCTTCTTGTCAGCCTATAATGTCAGTAATCTACACAAACTACTAAGAATATCAAGAGTTTGTCATTTTTAAATTGTGCCTGAGTGTAAACGTAAACCTCTTCCAGGGTTAATGTCTTAGAAGTGGAAAACAGGCAGCTACAGGACAGAACAATAAAGCTCTCAAATCAAGTCAGCTCCTTGGAACGAGCTCTGAGGAACGTCAAGTCGATCTACAGTCTGGAGGTAGAAATATATATTATTTATTTAGATATATTTAAAACAATTCTATAAGAATGTTTGTGTTTGGTAATAAATCATTTACATTTTTAGCAGAATGCCAAAAAAGTGGTCTCCTCTGATGGTCTCTCTGAGGGCATCCTTCATGCTTCTACACTAAGGTAAGGCCAGGGACATAAAAGTAGTTTATTATGTAAAATATGAAACAATAATGGCTTAATAACACTCATTAAACAATACCTAGTCAACATTGCCTTAATGTTCCATGTAGCCTCATTTAAACATGTCTGATACAAGGTGACATGACTGGGCTGTACATCCACTGAGGTATATTACTAAAGGTCCTGTAGACTCAGCGTTTTCTCACAGTACAAGTCATATTAGCAGCCACGTGGTGTGTAAATCAAAACACCGGTGAATCTAAGCAGCTGAAACTGTCACTTTTTCTGCATGCGTAAGCTTAGACCAGTCAGCATCAGAACGTTGGGAGTTTACTGGCATCTATACAACAGATAAATCCTCTCAGCTCAAGAAAAAAACAACTCATTTTTACTTCACCAGTTGTGTTGTCTCCACTGTTTATTACATGAGAAACTTCACAACTATTGTACTCAGAAGTGTTTTTCTGAAGCTAATTTTCTCCTAACATGATTAAAAATAATAATTTAAGTTGTATCAAGCTCAAATTAGTTAAAATGCTTAAAAGCATTTTTCTCTTATTTTGCTCAGATGCTAATAATAAAACGAACAAGTTTTAACTGTATTTGATATAACACCATTTGATTGTGCGCTGTATGCGTGACAGCTTATACTGCGTTGCTGCACGTGACCAGTTCAGAGTGGGCTTCACTGTTAAAATAAAACCTCCACATACGTTTGTTACGCAGCGATGTAACAGTGAATTTTCAGTCTGACCTCAGGCTTCTGTGACCGCGTGGACATCCTGGACACAATCTGTCGTGCGAAGGTGAGCAAGCACGTGGTGTTGGACAGCACGAGTGCATCGGTCCCAACATGGCCGCCACTTGAGCAGGGATACCTGAATCTCACGTCCCCTCTGGTTACTCCAGCCTGCACACAAGCCACCGAGGACAGCCCTAATACGAGCGGGCAGGTCTGAGGGCTCATGCCCCCGAGGGTTGCATCAGCACTTCACTAGCCAGTATTTGTCAGCACGTCTGCCACTTCCGCTGCAGACAAAAATCTGAATGAGGTAATAATAAAGTCAGTAATAATGAAAGAGCTTCTACTACAGCTCTGCTCAGGGTTGCGTTTGTTTTCCAGCACTGTATTTTAATCCCAGACCTTATGAAAAAGAGAAATGGGAGATTTTTTAAAAGGCTTTTGTAAGTGTCAATTAAATGTAATCTGTAGAAAAGTTTTTAAACATATTTAATTAGCTCTTGTTTTTGAAAGCCAACCCATGACGAACTTGTCGGAAAGCACAAGTGTGATTACAGTTAGGAAATCTAATCAGAATGACTGAAGAAGTACTCTGCTTGTTGTGTAAAGTTACATAAATACCAAGTATTTAACATCGGTGATGTAAATGTTAATCAGATGAGGAGTCTCTTTATGTGTATTGTTTAAGCACTTTATAACATGTTTTTTTTTACACTAAAGTTGTTTACAATGAAGAATCTGTAGCGGTTGAACTCAATCGGAGAGATTGGCATTTTGCCCTGTTCAATTTAATCTGCAGTTTTAATGCCTTACAACACCTGCAGTTTTTATTTATGAGTCTTTTATGTTTTAAATTCAACCAGCAGGTTTACCAGTTTACAAGTTTTTACTGATATCAAATATAAAAATATTATTTTTAAAGGGCCCATTTCATGTTGTTATGATATACTCATGGTACTGATGGTACCTAGCGTGAGACAGGTCACTCACATGTCTTTCTAGTAGCCCCCACTCCAATATTTACCATGTGAAGTGTCCAAAAACTTCCAGCAGTACACAGAATCTGTTCACAGCATCACTTGTTTTTCTTTCCTCTCTACTTAAGATTCTCCTGTAAAGCTGCATACTGTGGTCAGATTAGCAGACGTTTCTGCTTTGCACATCGCAATAAATACACGACTAGATGTGAAAATATTTGTTAGGATTTGTTATTTACAAGTTATAAAACAAAGACTTCACGTTCAGACTGTGCTTTAAGAGTTTCTATCTCAAAAAATTAAAACAAAAGCTCCAGTCCTCCACACACACGTCCAAGTATGTCCATGCCCAACCATAAACTGGTATTATTTAGTTTAATACAAAAGTCTCAGTCATGTGCCTGAAGGGATGAGGTTTTAAACTTCATCTTGCTGCTGCATGAATGCTTTTACCAACAAAAATGTTTATTTGAAGTGTGCAAATCAAAAAGAAACTTGTTTTTGTACAAGAATAAAAAAAGAACTATTTTCATAAATAAAGTGTTGATTGTTTGTTTTTCATTTACCACAAAAAAAAAAGTTTAGTTTCCAACTCAAATCAAGAAACGGGATAGTTTTAACAGTCTGTTTATTAAACAAGGTAAAGATACAAAGCTTTTTTTTTTTTCATTTCTTTTTTAAACATTGATTACTTTAGTTGGACTTCTCAGTCTCGGCTGTGCATATTTAGTCGTCTAGAAACTGTATATGAAACATCAATGCAAGACAGAAAAAAGTGTAATAATCCTACAGAATATCTTTTTATAGAGAACATGGGTTAAACAATTATACAGATTACAGCTCAAGAACTCCATGCGGATCAAACAAAAAACAAAACAAAAGAAGTCTTTCCACGACTGAATACTGCAGAACACAATACAGAGTAATGGAGTTGTAAGGCGTACATGTAAATAACTGATATAAAACATGGGTATTAATAAGAGCTTACAGGTAGACTAAAATAATTACAGTAAAATTTATATATAAACTTTTACAAAAATACAAACAGAAAATGTAGATGGAAACGTAGAAACAGGTGCTATAAACAAGTAACATGGTTTAAGCGCAGTGGTTCCCAACAGTTGTCCTTGAGGAACACCATCCTGCATGTTTTACTTGTCTCCCTGCTTTGACACACCTGATTTGAAGCAATGGGTGATTAACAAGCCTCTGAAGAACTTGCAGTAATTAAATCACTGAATCAGGTGTGTTGGAGCAGGAAACAATTGAAACGTGCAGGATGGTGTTCCTCAAGGACCAGGGTTGGGAACCACTACTTTATGGTACATCAGCGTACATTTTCCCATGAGCTCAAAAGAAGAGAGTTAAGTTGAAGAGGCAGGGTCTGTTGTTTGGAGTGAATGTCCGTTTCCAGGCCAGTGGCTTGAGTCGTAGGTTTTAATTCTTATTTTTTTTTCTTATTATTTTTCTGAAAATGTTCTATATACTGTATATGTATTTTACATTAGTCTCAGTTCCATCTCAAAACCTACCGTCTAGTCGCAGCACCTTTTCTGAAGTACCCTGGTGAACACAGGGGACTCTAGAAGTACCATTCAGAGATTACAGTTACAGTAAAAATACAACAAATACTGTGTACAATAAAAAATAATACTAAAGAAGAAAAACAAAACAAATGCTGTGGATTCCCTTCAGCAAACACATAACTACTGACTTATACTGCAAATTCCAAAGGGGTAAAGCTTATTAGAGATTAAAATTAAAATAAAACCTTGATTGGGTTAGAGAAACTGTACAATAACTTCACATTTTGGTCCAGTGGCTGGATTTTGAATCACCCACTCACGAGTAAATTTTTTATCTTAGCTGTTTTGAGCTTATATTAAAAAATAAAAAAAGTGGCGAAGAGGTGAAAAAGAGCTGGCACCGACACATACGGTAATTCTTATAAAATATAAAAGCTCAACCGAATCATAAAATAAAAATAAAGTTTCCCCCTAAATTTTCCAAAGTTTTTATATGGCACTGATCACTGGGATGAAAGGAGTGTTTGTAACGACTGGCAGAATCACAGAAGTGACTCAAATATGAAGTGAAAGGTTTTTAACAAAAAAAAAAAAGATTTATTTTTGCTTCCTCGTGCCAATAATTCAGCCTCCTTAATACAATCATAAAAAGTTTTAATTGTCATCAAGCGATTGCCTTTAGTCAAATTTCAGTGAAAGAGTCCTTGTGCAGAAATGTAAAGAAAAACAAAGAAAGTCACGCAAAAGACGGGTATTTGTACTTTTAGCTGCCACAACTTATGCCCTTTGGCATTTTCCATCCAACATGATTGAAATCATTTGAGCCAAAATCAAAAGGCCAAAAAGTGCTTTACGATTTTCTTTAGATGTGTTTGACATACACCCAGCAAACTTTTTATTTATTTATTTCTCACAACTCTTATAGGGCAAATACCATCTGGCATATTATGGAAACCCATTAAATGGAAAAAGGAAAAAGACCTAAACTAAAAAAAAAAATATTTAAATCTAGAACATTATTGGCCAACGCTTCCGACGGTGTACACGATGCTTACAAAAGTGCTTATTGAATCTGACGCCAGACATTCTTCAAGCCACCAGATAACATCAAGCTGTACTGTTACATTCACAAAAATACCGCTGTGCTCACTTTTGACAGGCGACCCGAGACGGATGAAGGTTGTCCGTTTTCTGAATCTTACACCGAATTCTCATGTCAGCTGTCACAAAGGTAACGTACTGTAAGTCTGATGGAGATGGCCGTAGGTGCGGGGCCCGGGGAGGTCCGGCCGAACGCAGACTCCGAAAAATCTTCCTGCTCAGGGAGCTCAGATGAGGGAGATGCGGATGGGGATGCTGGGAGACTCGGTCCGCTGGGGTGACTGGTGGCTCACTAGGTGCTCCACCACTGTGTGTTTGGACATGTGCTTCATTAGGTAGGTCTCCTGAAAACACAAAAACAAATTCCAAAACAAACATCATGTTACTGCTTACCATGTTTATACATCTGAACATGACCCTTTAACTCAAACAGTAACTTAAATACACCTGAGAGTCTTTAAATGTTGGGATTTATTTTGGAGAGCGACTGAATCTAATGCTAGCTTATGTCTGCATGTTAGCGGCTGTATCAGCACACAAACTAATATAATCCCACGTTCTACTTTTAGCCCTTTATCTTAAATCCCAGAATAGCAGTTACAATAATTTACCACAGAATGAGACACCCCTTCAATATTTGATATGAACTGTCGCTACCTTGTCTTACGTAAAACAGCCATCAATATACCCGCCATATCTATAACTAGATAACCGTTTATCAAGCCTTCAGCATGTGATGTTTTGCTTGTTAAAGATATCCATCCATCATCTGCTTGTTCTGAAGTCTCCATCATCTGCTTGTTGTGAAGTCAGGTCACAGGGGCAGCAGCTTGAGCAGGGAGGCCCAGACATCTCTTTCCACAGCCACCTCTTCCAGCTCTTCTGGGAAGACTCCAAGGTGTTCCCAGGCCAACCAAAAGGCATAGTCTCTCCAGTGTGTCCTGGGTCTTCCCAGGATCTCCTCCCAGTCGGACATGCCCGAAGCACCTCCCATCTGGTAAGGATGCTCCCTGGGAGGCGCCCAGGAAGCATCCTTACCAGACACCTGAATCACGTCAACTGGATCCTCGATGTAGAGGAGCAGCAGTTCTACTCTTGAGTCTCTCCCGGATAACTGAACTTCTCACCCTATCTCGTGAGCAAAACCCTGAGATACTTGAACTCCTCCACTTCAGGCAGAACCTCACCCTCCACCTGGAGAGAGCAATCCACCCTTTTCCAACTGAGGACCATGGCCTCAGATTTAGAGGTGCTGATTCTCATCCCAGCCGCTTTACACACTCTCCAGTGAGAGCTGAAGATCACGGCACGATGACGCCAACAGGACCACATCATCTGCAAAGAGCAGAGCTGGAATCCCGAGGCCACCGAACCGGAATCCCTCCACCCCCTGGCTGCGCCGAGAAATTCTGTCCATAAATTTCTGAACAGAATCAGTGACGATTGATGATGAATGAATGATGAAAACTAAAATAACCAAGAACACATCAAACTAGACATTGCTATAGTGTTTATGCCATGTTGAGTGTATTAACAAATGCAGCTTTTTTTGTCATTTCAAATGTGCCTCTGAAAAGAAATTGTTAAAAGAACTAGAAAGCACTATCCATTTACCCTGACGCACGCTCAATAATCCTGGTAGAAAAATCTAAAAAAAAAAGTTAAATCTGGTCCTCTGGACATTCAAAAAAACAAAACAAAAAAATTGTAGAAACGTTTAGTATTTCATCCGAAAGACTTCTTCAGTCTGAGGTGCTGTATTCAGCTCAGTCTTATAAATAGCACCTTCTCATAGTGGATCAACTAGTTTGCTGCTGAACACCCAAAACCAGCTGCTCGCATGATCAAGAAGGACCATCAGCCTCACTGATGGCTGTTTGCTATTCACAGGGGGCTGAGTGATACTAGCAATAATAGCATTGTAAGAGGGGGACAGTTGAAGACAGAGGACTCCGCCCCTGTTTAATGATGGACTACCCATTTACCCTCTACTACATCACAAAACCCCCGGGAAGGCGTGGTCTGCCTTTGTGAAGGTGCTTGACAATAGTGTGAAATGGGATTTGGACAGCATGGAAAAGAAACAAAGTATCTGGCCTATTTTGCAATAACCAAATACATGGTTTAAATAGATAAGCACATTTAGTGACACGTTGTGCATAGGCCTGTCGCAATAAACAATAAATCAATTAACCGCATGATAAATGAAAATTATCTACCTCATTTTCATTTATTGGCTTTATTGTTCCTTCATGTCTCTCTCTTTCTACTGAAGACACTGGATGACAAAAAGCTCAACTCCGGTGCTCTTCACTGATCCTTCCCTTTCTCTTTAAAATCCATTTTAACTGTCCAAAATTACGTTTTTGTATCGTGAAAAGCAGCTAAGCTACGAGCTAAGCTATCAGGCCGACCTCGGGAATAAACCTCTGTCTTGTTGAAGCTCCAAAATTCACGGTTGAAACCAGTGCCTTCGTCTAAAAAGTTGTTTTTCTCTGCAAAAAGAAGCTGAGAACTTGTTTAATGATTTTTTATTAAAAGCTTTGCGTCAAAAATGCTATGCTAAAGAGCTCAATCCACATCGAGCGTCCGCCATTTTGAGAACCGAAGAGAGACAGCCCATGTCACATCAAGAGGCCTCCCTCCCATTTTTCTTAAACAGACACGCTGCTCGCTCCATCACTATCCATCCTTCGATTCAAACAGTCTTATACTGCTATCCAGTGGTCAAACAAAGGTACTACATGCAAAACAAATTTTTTTTTTTTTTTTTGATGGCCTCCCTTCTCCCCTTACAGCCATCCTCTCCACACCATTATTATGAAATATTTATTATAGTGACATTCTAGTGTAGGGTTTTTTTTTTTTTTTTATTTTTTTTTTTTAATAGGATAGAAAGAAAGAAAAGACAAAGTAAGACTCCAAAATATAAGAAATATATACAAATAGAGCACACTTCAAAACACCCGGCCACTGTCTGTTCACCTGCAAAGAACATGACAAAACACAGCAACAAAATACATATGTATAAAGAACTTAAAATATTCATGGCTTTGCAGTAAGTTTCAATAAATATATATACCCATACCTACGCCTATATACATACATACATACATACATACACATGAATATACACTCACATACATATCTATATATCTACATATAAAGCCTACATAAACATCCCTGCTTCTATTTGTGTGTGGTTGTGAGCATGCATAAGTGTATAAGGCTTCTCTAATAGAACATTTATTAGTAATTGTGAAGCAGCAGAGACCCGACCCCCAAGACCAGAGGCAGACGAAAAAGGGGGGACCAGAGCCCAAGACCCCAGGAGGGACCCCGACCGCGGAGCCCCCAGAGCCACCCACACAGGGCGAACCACCCACCCACCCCCCAGAAGGGACCACAGGGGAGAACCGGAAGATCCCCACCAGCAACCACATACAGTGACCCCCCGGGGCCAACAGCGACAAACTCATAGGCCTCCGTCGGCACCCGCCACACCGATGTAGGTCCAGGTCCAGGCACCGAGGCCCGGGCACCGAGGACTCACACCACCCAGGCCAAGGCCTGACAGGGCCAGAGGACCCGAGCCCCACCAGGCAGACACCAGGCCGAGCCGACACACGCCCAAGCGCCCAGCCCCCGATACCAAGGGCCCCAAGCGCGCCGGCAGGCAAGGGCACACCCCACCAGGGGGCCGCGCGATAGGGGCGCGATGCCAAGCACCCCTAGTTGTATCAAAGAGGGGGCAGTCCGAGTCTCGGCCTAACAAATACCCATTCATACACAGACACAATCACACTATCCCAACCTCAATCTCACATTCATTCACTCAAAGACATACAATAACGATACATTTCATTCTTATTCCCGATACACACTCTATACCCCCCAGGTCCAAGACATGTACCCGCCCTCTACAGGGGGCAGCCCATGCCCAAACCCAGGAGGTAAACCCATTCATTCTTGAGCGGAGAAGAGCCAATACCCCAGACCCGGCCCAGGCCATGCCCCGCCGACAGGATACCCCCCCACCATGAAGAGGACACGCCACCGACCACCCCCACACACTGCCAACAACCAAGCACGCACCCCCAGCCGACCGCCCGCCAGGCCCCGGCAGCCACCCTGGCCAGCGGGCCAACCATGGCACCCAAGAGCCAAGCTCAGGGGGTCCAAACAACCCCAGGGAGAGCACAGCGCCAGCACCGCCCATGGCAACCCCCAGACCCTGAACCCCCACATAGTCCTGGTCAACACCCGACGGCCTGCCCTTCTCCCGGACCCCACCCCCGGAATGGCAGTCAGGGAACTAGGTGGGTAGGAAGAGGAGAAAAAAATAAAATAAAATAAATAAATAACTAAAAATAAGACCCCGACACATGCAAAACAAATTAACCAACGTTTCTTTTTAAATTTGACAATAATTACCAATTGTCAAATTTCAAACAATATTATCGTTTATCACAATAATGTCAGAGACAATTAATCGCCCAGCAAATTTTTTTTATTGTGACAGACCTAGTTGTGCATTTTTCTATGTTTATAAATACTTCAGGTATTCCTGTAGTTCAGAATCTACACCATGAGTAGAAAATCATTTATCTGTGTTGTGGATAAATTTGGCAAATAAAACATTGGATCAAGTTCTAAAAAAAAAAGTTCCACTAATTTTAAGACTGACTCACTGTTTATGTGACGTTGATTTTTTTGTGTGTCGGACATCAATAACATAATAATGATAATGATAATGTCTTCCTTGTCACATTTAAAGGTTTTAATCAGATTCATCATCTTGTTGCAGGTTTTACATTCAGTACACGGCGAAGCAGGCAACTAAAACTAACTTTAGGTTCAGGTTTCTGTCTGAGCCTTCAGTGGACACCTTTCAACGTTGATGCTTTTATTGATTTAACCTTTATATATACAGGTAGACTCATTGGTAAAATTGATAAAACAATTAGCTCGGTAGACGTCCCTTTGTGTTAAGATGACAAGCTGAAAACTCTTCCTCTCTGCGCGTTTGAACAAACAGCAAAAACCCGTTGAACACTTAAATATCACAAACAGGAAGCATGACCTCTTCTAGTCAACGGAAGACAGAACATCATCAAATGTCACCATCTTATCAACAATGTGTCATAAACAACCTTTGTGAACACATGCTGGGAAACTGTGAGATAAACGAGCGACTTGCGGTTCACTCACCGAGGTGTATGCCCGGCCGCACATGCTGCAGCAGTAGGCCTTCGCGTTTTTGATGGCATGCGCTGACAAGTGGATCTGCAGTGATGCAGAGTCAGAGTAGGCACGGTAGCAGTTGGGACATTTATACGGCTTATCTTTATTGTGCTGCCTCTGGTGGGACTGCGAGAGAAAATACATAGAAACAAATTAGAAAATGAGTGCGTGGAAAGGTTCAGTGTGTAGGCAGGGGTCACACAGGGGGCATAAACAGAATGCACATTTATTTACTGCACTCAATTCTTCAAAAGATGAAAGTGTTTGAAATATCTCATTGCCTTTCTGACAATAGTTTGCTCAAAATGTTACACTCTGGGATTTTTATTTAAAAAAAATTCTAAGGAGACAAACAGCTGCGGTGTGTGTAGAAGTTTCTAGACGACGCGTTGAGTGAAGCCGCAGCTTTTCTGATGCGGTTTGGCCGTTCATTTACACAACAGCCCTCGTTCTCTCTGAAACCGAAGGTTTCTGAATGCAGGTCTCTGAGTGGAGATTTTCAGGGGAACCCCCATAGAGGTGTGACATGCTCGTGTGAAGTTGCACATGCGCACAGACGGCTGCAGTCCAAAGTTTTTCTGCACTAACAACAGTTATAATAAACGGCAGAGAGCAGAGTGTTTTTGTGCGATTTACCCTTTTTCAGCATGTAGGAGCAAAATTAATAAAATCCAGTTACAAAGAGTCGTTAGTGTATGTAACTGTGATCATGCTGCAGATGCTGCATGTGCAATGAATGCAGCTGAGCCCTGCTCAGGGTTGCCAGATAAATTTAAAATGTCTTATTTACCGGTACCTCCTCCTTTTCTGTGCACATGTTCAACAAACAACACACACCTCATCTTAGAATATCTTTACTCAGCACATATGACAGTTTAGGTCAAAATACTATCATTTTAAAGCCACAGTACTATAGTTCATAATTTCTTATCTGGCAACCCAACTGACATGGAAACTACAGCGTTCTCATGTAAACCCTCTTTGTTTTGTTTATTACCCCCAGTAAACACTGAAAAAACACTAACGTTTCCAGAGGTTGTTCTCAAGTAAACGGAGCTAAAGTCACATCTTTTGTTAATTCTTGAGCAGCAGAAGGCTCAGACTCTGTTTCTACGCTGTTTTATGTACATATTACAAGTTATAAAAGAAACCCTCTCTTCCAGTTTTGAAGAAAATATTTGGAGCTAAAATATAATTGAAATCTGCGGAAGCTTGGGTGTGCGCTGTCTGCACTCTGGGGGGATAGGAGAGAAAACTGTAAGCCCTACAGCAGTGAGAGACACGTCAGGTGAAAGAAAACAAAAACATCTACGTCCTGATGGAAAATGTATGTACGTACCAAAAAGAGTAACAGGAGTAAAAATAATTTGTTTGGCAAAAACATTAGAAACTTTTAGGGAGCTCAGAAATTATGGTTAGGGTTTGTGACATCATCAAATGTACAAAAGTCAAACTGTGATTGTCTAAAAACTATAATCAGACATACAAAGTCCAACTTTTTGTGATTCGTTGAAGCTCTGAATGTTTCATCTGTTAATTCTGTCGGAGCAGTGGAGCTGGTTTTACTCCATTCCTTATTTTTGTCAGTTTTTTGCCAGTTTTGTTCAGTTGTACTCCTACTAAAAGACATAGCACACTATTCCTGATCCAGCCTCACATTTTGGTTTATAATTTGCATTATTTATTGCAAAGCTGTGCAACGAGATCCAGGGCAAACATTTTGAACAGGACAGTAATGACAGTGCTCATTGGTGCTTTTCACACACACACACAAAAAAAATTGTATTCTTGCTTTAATGGAGTGACATCACAAGATTCAAAGAGCCCTTACTCACCTGAAGGTTAGACAGCTGGGTAAAAGCTTTCTCACATCCAGGGTGAGCACATTTATAAGGCCTATCACCAGTGTGGATTCTGTAGCAAAATAAATATATTTTTTTAATTATTTCATGACAGCACATAAACTTAAAACAAACAGATAATTCAAATCCAGTCCCTGCAAGATTCAGATCTGGTATCAAACAATACAAAAATGTACCAATATTAGACTGAACCTTGTGTTTTTGGACATGGGATGCTTCTCAAATACAAATACAGTTCTGGGGGTAATTATAATGTTTTTTTATTTATTTCCTACTGTCACACCAACCTGGTGTGCTGCTGCAGGTGAGACAGCTGGCGGAAGGAGTTCTCGCAGTAGGAGCAGTGGTAGGGTTTGATACCAAGGTGGATGCGCAGGTGTTGGGACAAGTAGGAGGCGTTGGCAAACGTCTTTGAGCAATGGGGACACTTGTGTGGTTTGGCCTCTGTGTGGGACTTGGAATGAATCTGCATCTCGGACTTGGTTAGGAAGGTGAGCGGGCAGACTTTGCATCTAAACGGTGGGAAAAGACAGGAAAGTCAAGGCATCGGACAAGTTAAGGTGAAGTTTGTCGAGCACTTGAAACTAAATAACACAACGTTCAACCCCTTTCTTAACAATAAACTGAAGCACAACCAAATTTAAAATATATTTTATGTCTAAACTGGCATTACCGCAATGTTATGTCACAGAAACAAGAGTACTGCATACAGCACATTATACGCCCATCAACAAACTATTATACAGCTATGGCAATGGCTTGGACAACAAATATCTTGTAGAACATTTGACCTTGATTTGTGACCTGGACCTTGGAGTTGGTGTGATGAAATTATGTGACATGCTGTCTAGTGATGGTACATACATGTATCAAGGTTTATTAAAGTATCTTGAGCTGATCAGAAGTTATGGGCGGGACAAGATAAAGTTTACGGACCAAACCTTAACACGATCGTCTTTGACAGGCGTATAAAAACAAAGCCAATATGGAAAAGCACTGTGTGAACAAACAAGTCCACATTTACACTTCCGTAGGATTTAGGAAGTAAAGTAGCAGCCAAGTAGGCCTGTCACGACAACAAAATTTGCTGGGCGATTAATTGTCTCAGAAATTTTGCGATAAACGATAATATTGTTTGAAATTTGACAATAATTAGTAATTGTCAAATTTAAGAAGAAATGTTGGTTAATTTTTGAGTGTAGTACATTTTTTTCACCACTGGATGGCAGTATAAGACTGTTTAAACCAAAGGATGGCTAAAGAGGGAGCAAGCAGCGTGTCTCTAAGAAAAATGGGAGGGAGGCCCCTTGACGTGACATGGGCTGTCTCTCCTTCCTGTTTTTTGGTTCTCAAAATGGCGGACGCTTGGTGTGGTTTGAGCTCTCTGGCATAGCATTTTTCACAAAAAGCTTTTAATAAGAAAATTAGTAAACAAGTTCTCAGCTTCTTTTTGCAGAGAAAAACAACTTTTTACACAAAGGCACGGGTTTCAACCGTGAATTTTGGAGCTTCGACAAGACTAAGGTTTTCCCCGAGGTCAGCCTGTTAGCTTAGCTCGTAGCTTAGCTTCTCAGCTTAGCAGCTTTTAATGATCCAAAAATGTGATTTTGGATCGTTAAAATGGATTTTAAAGAGAAAGGGAGGTGCCAGTGAAGAGCACCGGAGTTGAGCCTTGTCATCCAGTGTCTTCAGTAGAAAGAAACACGAAGAAACGATAAAGCCGATAAATGAAAATGACGTTGATAATTTTCATTTATCATGCGATTAATTGATTTATTGTTTATCGCGACAGGCCTAGCTGCACGTGAATGTGGGGATGTAATAAGGTCATTTTCAAACAAGTTGAGGTCCACTATTCTACAGAGAGAATGATTATTCACAAGTGGAAAACATGAGAGAGCTGTCAATCTTCCCAGGAGAGAATGCCTCAATAAATTCACCCTAAGGTCAGACCGTGCAATGCTCAAAGAAATTTTAAAAAGCCTAAAAGCTTCATTTCAGTCAGATACCACCGACCTCAGTTAGCTAACCTGATAGTTAAAGAACACGGCAGCCCGACTTAGGTTTGTAAAGTTTGGTCAGAACAAACCACAGTACTTCTGGAACTATGTCCTCAGATGAGACCAGTTTAGAGATGTTTACACAAAAAGCATGGCCAGTGTTTGAAACAAAGAAGAAACACAGCACATCAGCACAAACACTTCATAGCAACTGTATAGCACGGTATTGGAGGTGTCATGATTTGGGCTTAGTTTTCAACTGCTGGACCTAGACACCTGGAAGTGATTGGTCCACAGAGGAGCTCATTGTTGACTCAAAGTATTATGTGAAGCCTTCTGTCCAGTAGCTGAGGACTGGATCAAACTGGGTCATGAAACAAGACAATGATCCCAAACACAACAGCAAATCTACAACAAAACAGCCGACACAGATAAGAATCAAGGTGGTCCAGTCAAAGTTCAGACCTCAACCTGACTGAAATGCTGCAGTGGGACCTTAAGAGAGCTATGCAGAAACAAATATCTGCTAACCACAATGAACTGTAGCAACATTGTAAAGATGATTGGGCTAACTTCCTCCACAACTTGATGGGAGACTGACCAGTCAGAAAACTGCAGCTGAAGGTGGTCCTCCAAGCTGCAGGGCCAGGTGGACACACACACACAGCTCTTCCATTTTAACTTCAATTCTGTTTATTAAATAAAAACTACTACGGTAGAGTACGTTGTGTGTCTTTGTACCCTCTAGGTTGAATTTGAATAATTTTACAACCTGGTAAAAGCCAGGCCATTTTTTATCATCTTCTAATCTGTAAATGGGGGGGGGGGGGACTTTTATTTTCCCAATGATTGTTGGATGAGTATTACGTGAAAAGTAATAGGAGCATGATATTAAGTTCAACCACTGGTTAACAGAACGAGGTGTAGTAGTTGCATGCTGAGCCAAAAATTACTTCATTACACAACATAGTTAAATTTGTAATTGATGCACGACGGTTTCAGATAGTTTCCCAAAGGTGACTATAGTTAGAAATACTTCTTCTTTGCAGTTCAAACTTTTTGTTTTTCCAATTCACCCTATTTGCATAATGTCGCCCTAGTGCAGGAGTCTGCAACCTTTATGATCAAAAGAGCCAATTTTACACCTTCGTTCACTAAATTAAATGTGCCCGGGGCTGTAAAACCTGCCACAAACCTGTGATTATCAACTGGTGGCCCATGGGCCACTTTAGGTTTGTTGGAGGGGGCTTTTCTGGCCACTAGGGATGACATTAAAAAACTAAAAATATCTAATGATTTTTAACGTTTATTGATATTTTTACAATTTGAGACAAAAGAAAAGACCAGATTTTTGTAAAGAAAGGGAAAAATACATTTTAACCTTTTTTTTAATAAAAAACCAACTATGAACTATGCATAAAAATGAAGTGTCCTGCTTTGAAATGAAACAAAGTTAAAGTGAGTATGTTTTATTTGTTATATTAGTTCTAAGATTAACAAAGTTCAAAAGAAATGACAGGGAAACTGATAAAACTAGCCATTTTTTGTTGTTGCTATAACAACTTATAAAATTTAGTTTTATGTTTGTTTTGGTCAAAGCTTGAAAGAGTCCCTGCAGAGGCACCAAAGAGCCGAATGTGGCTCCGGTCGTTGGTTGCAGACCTGTGTCCTAGTGGTTACTCTGGGACACCTCAAAGTGTTTCAGACAGAAGATGGCAAATTATGCAGCAAACAGACCAAGCAGAATGTATACTGCAACAGAAATATGAAGCTATTTCCTCAAATACAATTTATAAATAAGCAGAACGTGGGTAGAAATGTGGACGTCAGACCCTTTACACAGACGTGTAACACATTTTCTACCTCACCACCTCAGATTCTGTTGCCTCAGCTAACGTCTCCATCATCCAGCCGGCAGCTCTGGTCATAGAGCGATCATGTAAACTCTTGGTTTCGTGTTTAGCTCCTTCCTTTAGTTAAGTTTTGTCTTTATAGAAGTCCACACACATTTAAAAACAGCACCAGCTTCCTGTGTCTAACCTGTAGGTTTTGCCCTCTTTGGGTGCCACAGTGACGCAGCCTTGGTCAGCTAGGATGGGGTAGGGCACCACTAGAAGAGGCCCTGAAGTGTTTTCGGCTTTTATCTTCTTTCGTCCCCGTGGCGCCTTTGGTGGGGGGCCCAAAAGTCCTGCCAGGCCTCCGACCTTCATATGATCCACTCCAGGACCGCTGGCCAGCCCGGAGATGATGTTAACAGAGGGGGCACCGCCCAGGCGGTTCTGGCTGCTGGAGGTCGGAGTCGTCGGGGTCAGGGCCTCTGAGGTGCTGTGGCTGTCGGGTCGAGAGGACGGGGCCAGACCTGTAGGGAAGAGACCCAGAACAACTTTAGCACATTTCAAAGCTGCATGCAGGATAACTTTCTCCCAACTGCATGTATTAACTTTGAAAACCAAACTGTAAAGTCTCATTTAACAATTACTAGACCTCCACTTTGCCTCCCTCTAACCCACATATACTTTTTACAACAACACTTGTGCAAACAGACTAAGGGACTGTCTTACCTGAGCGATGGTTGATGCGACCAGGCTGCTCACCAAGCTGTCTCATGTGCCAGTCTTCCCACAATCCTTTGGCCTTCACTGCTGACTTGTCGTCCAGACTTCCATCTGGAAGTTATGAAGTGATGACGTTAGTATCAATCAGTAAACGATTCCAGTTTTTGCTCCACAATCGGCTGCAGAATTTAGTTAGCTCGTTAACGTCAACTTGAATATAGTTGCCGTTATCTTCTGTGAGGCTGGGTTGTTTAAAATGTTCCTACACGACTTCTGGTGTTAGTTTTGGACACGTAAGCACAAACTGAAGGTGGCACCTGGTCCAGAGCTGGAGGCGGGGCGAGCGTGCAGAGCGATGTCCGGCTGTCCGGAGCCCTGCTGCTGCGTGGTGTGGTGGCCCGGCACCTGATGCGGCTGAGGCTTCTGCACCGGCATGCCGTGCTGAGCGCCGCCGTCCGGGGACGAGGCGGCCACGAGTAACGACTGCTGCGAGGGGGTGGAGGTAGGCGGCAGGTGCAGCGGTCGGATCTTCTCAGCCATCAGCTGCTCCTTGATCTTGTTAATGAGGACCAGGTTATCCAGCTGAAAGGGTTAACGGTCATGCTCAACAGACAACAGATGACCGTGTGTGAATGTCGTTCATGCCCCCCAAAAAAGGAGAACTCATTGCAGGATAGAAGATAGACACAAGCTAATCTAACGTAATCTGCCAGAAGAACAAGTGATAGTCTGAACCTGGGATTTAAGTTTCAGTGGAGAACTGGTAGAAAATGGCGGAAAAGACATTCACACATGGAAACAGAAGGCACGTAAAGAGGTGAGCACCACAGAAATCAAAGGTTGATTGAGAACTTACCTGGCTTGGCATGGATGGAGGGGGTGGCCAGAAATACGGGTTGTTAAATCGAGGCTCTGCCATCCTAAAATACACAGGTTATATTTGATGAGCTATCAACTTACCACAGATTAATCCTGTCAGCTAAAACCACACCCAACTCACACAGCAAGTGTTTGAAGGCCCAAACTTTACATTAATTTCCATTTGATTCGAGTTATTAAAGCTTTACATGGATACTTGTGGTGAAATATATACTACTAAAGTTTTACAAAACTATTTATAGACCTCAAATTACAAAATTTTCTTATAATGTATTTATCATTGTTTTTTTTTACTGTAAAATATTTTTATGTGTTTGCAAGTTTAAGCCGATACCTTTTATTAGCTGTGGTTGTGTTGGCATCTTACACTTGTAATTCAGATAAACTTCTCTAACAAATTTGTTTAATAAAGGAAAAGAGAATTTCTTAGTTTTCACAGAAACTAAACTACGGTTTACCAGTTAGCACGTGTTGTTTACCTACAAACGGCACCTGAAAAATAGGTGAACAACTAAGTTATGTTGCTTATTTGTCATATGCGGGTTAACACAGGGTCAGCAGTGCAGCGAAATGTTCAGGATGAGAAGAATCGATTCAACTCGCTTTTAAAAACAAACAAACAAACAAAAACAAGAAATACTAAAGCATGCAATAAGGATACAAAATAAAGTACCAAAAAGTGAAAAATAAATATATTTACAAGGTCCAAAAGAAATATAGTAAACAGCAACATGGTAGAATATAATGGTGCAAGTAGGATGAATTTGTATGAAAAAGTAATTCGCAAGTAGTAATATAAGCTAAAATGCACATGATATATATTGCACATAACTAACATAAACTACGCAGGTTGTGTGGCAGGTTATTGCACAGGTAGTGAGTGGCATTGAGATTAATTGAATTGTGACGGTAAGGTCGTGACATACAGTACATGATATATGGCAGATATGACATATGACATACATGACATTAGGGATGCATAATATGCGATTTTTGTCCGATAACCAATACCGATATTTTTCCTTATACCTACTTACAGAGACTACATATCTTCCTCTGCTGTGGATTTAAAATACTACATTATTCTGCACGGTCTTTGTCAGTTTGGCTGCTACCAAATGCAGATGCCAGAAAGGGGACTGAACATGATGCAACACTTCAACTTGGATTATGTTTAATGTCAAATTTACTCATGACATTTGCTCTCTCTAACACAACGACAACACTCGAACAGTGCAAATTTGTAATTTTCACAAATCTAAACTCAATGGCATGCGTGATGTCATAACGTTGTGCTGGCACTGTAGATATCCTTGTCACTGGGTTGTCATACAAAAACAGCACCATATATATACATATATATATATATATATATATATATATATATACACATATATATATATACACAT
>NC_056508.1:35468776-35512441 GCF_014905685.2 Nematolebias whitei | reverse complement strand
ATATATATAAACAGTACCTTGTATATCGTTGAGTTATTTTGATGGAATTGCCAATGTTCGATATTTAACTTTATCGCTAATATCGGTCGATACCGATACATGACGATAATATCGTGCATCCCTACATGACATTCATATATGACACAGCCACATAGTCCAGCAGCAATAAACACATTAGTGTCAAAGAGGCCTACTGACCTTTTTACAGTTACTAATTCATAAAATCAGGCACTGTGTGGTCAAATACATTCACAGATTCTTCCGGTATTCAAGGGTGACACGGTTCAGCTCTTGTCTTTATGTCGTTTGCACCTGCTTTTTTTTATTGACTTTTAGAAACCAACACATTAAAAAATTTGTTTTGCTGGTATTTAACATTGTGATAGCTAAAAGGCATTAACGTGCAATGTCAAAATGACTGCAGAGCATGGCTAAAACATAGGTAGATATGAACAGGAAGTAGGCACGAATATATCTACACCACGATGAATCGCAAAATACCGACACTGAGCGTGAGCATTAGTAAACGTAAGAAGGTCAATTGAAGGTCTGTTTGGGATGGAGCAATTCAACTTTGGTGATGCACTGTATTGAACTTACACTCTGATTTCTTCATTAAATTATGCAGATGGAATCGCTTTGTTTACGTTGAGTGCGTACCCGCATTCCAGCACTGATGCTGGAGAACGACTGGAATAACTTTCAAACTGCACCGCTTTATTTAAGATGACCTGAATTGTGTTTGACCTCATAGTTTGCAAAACGTGATTTAAACAAACAAACAAACTATTTAGGATTTGTCAGACGTTTAAATGACATTTAAAACCTGAGCTGGAGCTGTTCAGCTTCAGGCTCTCCTCGGCTCCTTTTTGGATTCTTGGTGAAAAAAAAAGTAAAAAGAGAACTGAAAAAAAAAAAGATGGGGGGGTGTGGGGGGGTTTGACTTTGCCTTCTTTGACTTTTCGGACATCATGTCTGTGTGGGAGCAGCTGGTTTGGGACTGAAGGAGAGGCTCTCACACATTCTCAGACAGTTTTCTTAAAACATTTCCAGACAAAAGAGAAACAAAAATGGCAGCCTTATTTTTATAAGGCGGGACGCCATATTCTGCAGAGCCCCCCCACCCCTAAAAAAATGTCCAGGAGCGTGAGGCGCAATGGAGGCTTTAAAATATCAGGAGAAGGAGAAGAAGGGGGCGAGAGACGAACACAAAGGTGTGTTTATCATCATGTCCGAGGCAACGATTGTTTACGGCAGGTTTGAATAGCCCGGCCTCCCCACCTCCTACAAAAAACTGACACTTCCTACAACAAGCCTGCAGAAAATACAGCACGGAACCGCACGAGCTGGACCCAGTCAGTCCAAGAACCCGAAACATTAGCAGCACACAATGCCTCGCCGCCCCGAAACACGAAGCTAAAGCCCACTTTGTGGGGCTCCTTTTCCCCCCTCGGTAACTTTTGGGCGAATCGAAGGAGGGAAACTGGGGGATTTTTGTGCACACATCCGGGACGCGGAGGAATGCTGAGCGGCGAAAGCACAAAAAGACATGCTCAAATACCTTGTGTCCCGCTTGCAGATATAATTGTCCTGCGAGTGCTGCTAAAATATAAAAGGTTGATGTTCTGTCTGCCTCCGGTCGGACCACCGCTTCCGGGTCGCCTCGTTCACTTCTGGGTGCAGCTGCAGGCTCGGTACTGTCAGCTACACGAGCAGGAGAAGGAGAAAGTCTTTGCTTAGGGTTGTTGTTGTTGTTGTAAATCGGCGTTTTCTCGTTTTCCACGCCATGCATCGCAATGTTAGGTTATTTTAAGGCGTGTCTGGTTTGCATTGGGTCTGCAGATCCGCCCTTCAACGATCCCCGAAGCACAGCAGCACCGTTAGGAGAAAATCTACATTTTTACTGCGTTTCAAATGGTCCCTAAATGCATCACATTCTGTTTAAAAACCAGCAAGAGAATCCTCCGTTAAATATGTTTTATTCTTAATCTCTGACCTAATAAAGACTCAGAAAATCAGCATATGAATAATATTTTAGTTTTTTTTTTTTTAATGTAAGGTAACAGTCTGTAAAAATAAAAATGAACCAAAGAAATTGCATTTATGGATGCTGGACTGCTGAAATTGTCTGAAGAAGCTAAGATCAAGTTTTTATTATTTATTTATTTACTTTTTTTTTAGCAGAACATTAGCTAACAGCTAAAAATAGCAGAATGGTAGGAGTAATTCGGGAAAAGCACCGATTAGAGCCACTTCTCTGCATCAAAAGAAGTCGGACGAAGTGATTTGAACATCTGATAAGGATATCTTCTGGGCATCTCCATCTGGAGGTTGTCCAGAAACTCCTACTGGGTGAAGACACTGGGACAGACACGGAACCTACTGAGGGATTGTATGTCCTCTCTGGTGAATGCTTTGTTATGCTGGAGAGAGGAAAGTTTGGATTTCCATCCTGACTGTTGCACTCGTGATCATATCACGGAGAAGCAGAACAAAATGGAGAGGTTTTGTTGAGTTTGAATTGTTCTAGAATAGATTTTAGAAATCTAGTCTGGAAAAGACCCCAGTCTGACTAGTTGTTTGCGTGACTCCCCCATGAGAACTCTTGTCTTCTGCAGTTAAGACACTGACTACTCAAGTCTTAGCCACAAAAACCCATTTATAAAGTCCAGAACCATCGCTTTAAAACATGCTATTTGTTAGCTTCTTCTTCTTTTGTCTTTTCCCTCTTCAGGGGTCCCCACAGCGAGTCATCCTCCTCCATCTCACTCTGTCCTCTGTCCTAACTGCATCCATATATTGTCTCTTTGTCTTTCTCCTGGCAACTGCATTTCTAACATCCTTCTACCAGTATACCCACTGTTCCTCCTCTGGACATGTCCAAACCATCTCAGTCTGCTCTCTCTAACTTTATCTCCCAGTTGTTCAACCTGGGCTGTACCTCTGATGATCTCATTCCTAATCTTATCCATCCTTGTCACTCCTAAGGAGAACCTCAACATCTTCATTTCTGCCACTTCCAGTTCTTCGTCCTGTCTTTGTCAATGCCACTGTCTCCAGACAATACAACATTGCTGGTCTCAACAGTTTTTTAAACTTTTCTTTTGACCTTTGCTGACACCCTTTTGTCACAAATCACTCCTGAAACTTTTCTCCATCCACTCCATCCTGCTTGGACTTTTTCACCTCTTTAACCACATTCCCCATTTTCCTGGACAGTGGACCCCAAGTACTTGAAGTCCTGCACCTTTGTGACCTCTGCTCCTTGTAGCCTCACTGTTCCACCGGCCTCCCTCTCATTCACACACATGGACTCCGTCTTACTATGACTGACTTTCATTCTTCTTCTTTCAAATGCATACCTCCACCTCTCCAAGTTCTCTTCCACCTGTTCCCTGTTCTCACCATAGATCACAATGTCATTTTCAAACTTCATATAGAAAAAGTCCTATAGGTGACATGCAAGTTTTATTTGTAAATATCTTTCTGAAGAAATGCTCCAGAAATTAAACGGGAAAAACAAATTACTGATTGTGGACTTTCAGAAACAGTCCTGTTTCTGTCTGGAATATCACTGTGGATGTGGGAATGGTGGACGATTACTGATATCTTGGTCCACATATTGTTAAGAAAGTGGACTAGATCAGCACCCCCTAGAAACTTCAGTGTGGTCTTTACAAAAAAGGTTAAATCACATCATCTGGACAAGTTTCTTAGTGTGGTCTTTATTTTCAAAGGTTGCTGAGGTCTTTCTAAATCAATGCCCAGGATGTTTTTTTGTTTAAAAAAATAAATAATAATAATAATAAATATATATATATATATATATAAACTGTGGTGGCTAGAGTTATTGTTTACATGTGATCAGATTAAAAAGAAAGAGTTTCAAGACCTGCATGTTTGCCTCAGACAGAATAAGGGACAATTCAGAGAAAACTCATTCAGCCTTTCAGACTCAGCCACGGTTGTGGTTTTTTGTAGTATTGCCTCCCATCCTGGGGTCGTTCTGGGTGGAGTTTGTAAATTCTCCGCGTGCACATGTGGGTTATTTCTGGGTACTGTACTCTAGTTTCCTCCCACAGACCAAAAACACAAATGTTAGGTTAACTGGTAACTCTAATTTATCCTGAGCTGTGAGTCAGAGTGTGAATGGTTGTTCCTCTCATTTATCTCTGTGTGTCCTTGTGATGGACTTTTGTTCTGTCCAGATGTCCCCTGTCTCTCGCACAGTGACCACCATAAGACACCATTTTCCCACAAAGAAAGGAGAAGCAGGCAAAGAAAATTAATGGATAATACTTTGATTAGCCATTCAAAGCAGCAAACTCACCTTTTCACTCTCACGAGGCACATTTGGGGCTCTGTGTGGGCTTTAGGGTTTGTTCTGGTTCAAACACTGGAGATAAGTGTGGAAGATGAGTGACAGTAACTCTGTAATTTCTTTGTTAAATATCAGCCCAACCACAAGTTTCACCACTGCTCCATGCCTCTGTATTATATCAGTAGGGACCTGGGCTGTATTAGAAAATGATACACAACAGAAACACTATACAAAAGTAAAAAAAAAAACTAAATATATATAAATATACAGAATAATTGTACCCTATTTTTTCCATTTATGCAGTGTTTTTATTTCCTAGTAACAGTTTGGGTTTACGCTCAACCATAAATCACCTGACTTAATAATTTTTCATCTATTTGGACCAGTCATTCTTCAGTTGCGTCAGAAGTGGTTCCGTTCACGTTAGAAAAAACTCCTACTCTGAAAAGGAATTTAAAAAGAAACTAGGCTATAAAAGCAGTTCTGGGAAATACAGCTGGCCACATCCCCTGGTGCAAACGAGAGACAAGAAACGAACAAAAAAGAGAAAATGTATCTGTGACTTGTGGTTTTAAAACGGCTTTGACTGAATATTAATTCTATTTCCTTTAATACACCAACAATCATAATAAAATAATAATAATTTAAAAAAAGCTTCCACTTCAAGTTTTCAGATGCTGCAAGATCAAACTGACTCATATTTAAATTTGTACTCTCTTAATATTCTGTAAGCCAGTAAGCAAAAATTAACTAAGTTTTTTATTGTTTTACTGGCACCTCTCTCAGCTTATCTAAGTGTTGTTTTTTTAAATCATGCAAACTGATTTAAAGTTGCCAACTTTCTCCTCAAACCATCACAACCCAATCTAACTCTGTAACATGTCACTGGTTGTGTCTGGATCACATTAAATCACAGATTCAGTGGACTTATAAAGATTCATAGAACATGTCAAGCGCTTACGTGTGTGTGTTTGCGTGCTTGTGTGTACGAAAGTGTGGGGAAGTGTTAAGTGATCTCATTGTGTTTCCTGTTCGCAGCAATCCTCTTCAGAACTGACAGTCCTGACCTACAAACACACGAACAAAACAGCCAACAGTTAATCTGAGTCCCACTCAGGATTTCTACTGATGAGTTTGGGCCGAACGCCTCGTCCTGTTCGTAGACTCAACAGAGGCAGATCGCAGTGACAGCTCTGTTATCTTTTTGTTTTTCTTCAAATGATTGAAAGATCACTCGTCTACTGGTGGGTTTATTACTGGCTTGCTGTCTGCGCTCCTGTCATGGATCTTGTGTGGGTAAGTAACTCAAGTCTATTTGAATAATCTGCATGTTTTATTTATAGGATGAGTAATTTCCCTTATTGTTTGTTTTGAGGATAAATTTACAAGTGGTCAGATATTTCAATAGAATATTAGGGGAGGTTCTTCCAATGAATTTGTTGATTATTTTAAAAACAAGTATGTTTTTCATATTTAAAAAAAAAAATTTCTATTGGTAAATTAGATCACTGTTTGAAGAGATTTTTTTTTCAATTTCTAAAGTTTAATTTTCCTCATATCTTGCTCCACAACACAAGATTTGTAGCATTTTTTAGCGTCATGAAGCTGAATGAGGCCAATGGGGAGTGGCAAATGTTGTTGTAACTTCACAGTTAGAAATCCCAATTATATAAATTATTCATTATCTTTATATATATATATATATATATATATATATATATATATATATATATATTATTTAATCTAATGTTGCTTCTTAGTTTCAATCTGTGATTTGCAGCACAGCAGAAAAACTGCTGATGTCTTGTTCGATCATAGTCCACGTAAAGATATTAAGTTTTAATCTCCTCAAAAAACTAAACAAACAAACCATATTTTATGGACAATGTTAAATGTTTTTTTTGTCATTACCTATTTAATTTTTATTTCTGCTTTGTAAACAAATTAGATCTTATTAATCTGATAGAAGTTTGAATAACTATAGTGTCATGAGATAATAAATCTTCATTCAATTCAGTTCAGTTTATTTATATAGCGCCAAGTCACAGCAGAAGTTGTCTCAGAGCACCATACAAAGACAATTAGTAAAAGTTCTCTATCTAAGGAAGGAAGCCAGCAGACTCGCTGAATCTTCACTTCATCTCCCATCCTGAGCAAGCACGTTGGCAACAGTGGAAAGAAAAAACTCCCTTTTAAACAGGAAGAAACCTCCAGCAGAACCAGGCTCAGGACAAGCAGCCATCTGCTTCGATTGGCTGGGTTTGAGAGGACAGGAAGGAGAGACAGACACAGAATGGCGGGTCCAGATGTGGGTGCAGGTGTTCCCCCTGTTGGAAGAAAGACAAAAACATGTCAAGGATATAAACAATTACAAAAACAAAACAGGTTGAGTAGAGTAAGGAAAGAGAGCAGCAGGGTGAAGAAATGTGGTCCGTTTGTCCTCCAGCAGTCTAAGCATATAGCAGAATAACAATAGCTCAGGAAACCCAAGCCAACACCAACTATAGGATTTATTAAAAAGGAAAGACTTCAGCCCAGTCTTAAAACTAGACAGTGTGTCAGCCTTATGGGCAGAAACTTGAAGTTGGTTCCACAAGAGAGGAGCCTGAAAACTGAAAGATCTTCCTCCCATTCTGGTTTTGGAAACTCTAGGAACTACAAGTAAACCTTCAGATTGAGAACGAAGTGCTCTGTTAGAAAAATATAGAAAAATAAAATATGTAATATAAGATGGAGCTAGGTTGTTGAGAGCTTTGTAGGTTAGAAGTAAGATTTTGAATTCTATTCTGGATTTGACAGGGAACCAATGGAGAGAAGCTAAAACTGGAGAGATATGATCTCTCCCACTAACTCCAGTTAAGATTCTGGCAGCAGCATTTTGGATTAACTGAAGACTTTTTAAAGAAGTATTTGGACACCCAGTTAATAAACCATTGCAACAGCCCAGTCTAGATGTGACAAATGCATGAACCAGTTTTTCTGCATCATTTTTAGATAAGATGTTTCTAATTTTAGTGAAATTACACAGATGGAAGAAGACGGTTAATACGGGGGTTCAAATACATATCCTGATCAAAAATAACACCAAGGTTTTTAACTTTAGAAGTGGAGATCATATAAATGCCAACCAGTGAAAGACTGGGTTTCATTTGGTTCTTGTGGGTCATTAAACTTGATTACTCATCAAACATCAGTTTTTGATTTTATCTGGGACATTTATGCATGACCCCAATTTTTTTGAGCAATCAAACAATAAAACTAAATAAATCAGAGGAAGTGTTAAAATAAACGAACATGACAATAGGCACGACTTTCTCCTTTTACACCAGTTCAGTGACGATTGAAGCCCCTCGTGTTTTCAGTTACTGTCATCAAAGTAGGATGATAATTTCACAAACCATCTTATTTTTTTTCTGGAGGAGAAACCAAAGCCTCGCAATTCAGAAAGACACGACCTCAAAAACATTCAGGTCAAGATGAAGTGGTTACACAATCACCTTAAATGACTTGTTACTGAGACACCAGTGAAAACTGCATCAGACAAGACGGAGAATTAAATAAGTATCAAGGCCCTCGCTGCAGCTTTAAAATGTGTGTTCCTGAAACTGGCAGCAGCATTAGGAGTCAGTTTTAATCAACAACTCACCTTTAATTCAAAAAACGTTCAATACAAAAAAGACCTTTAATGATCACATCCCACCATCTGCAAATGATCCAACGCTCCAAACTGCTTCATCAAACTCCATTGCACTCGATGCTCCAGCTTTTCACTTCTATTCTTTCAGTCTTTGAAGGCACTGAAGGATGATGCATCTGATACGTCCCCTCTGATTCTTTGCAAACAGATTTTCTGCTAATCACAAAGTCATATGTGTCTAAAAAGTAAAATGTTTACCAGCCTGCTCCTTTAGAGTTAAAAAACGAATGACCTGAAAAGAAGCATTTATCTTGACGAAACATTTCAACGCATGGGGGATGAGATGGGGTAGAGGTAGGGCAGCCGACCGGGGACCAGAATGTCACGGCTTGACTCCCCGCCATTCCCGCACATTGTTTTGTCTCTGAGCAAGACACCCATTCCCCATTTGCTCCCTGGGAGCCCACATAGCTGCCCACTGCTCCACCTGTGTGTATCCCACATGTGATGGGTTAAATACAGAGAATTAATTTAGCCTTTGCATGGGAACATACACTGATGACAATCTCAGACTTCCACTTTCTCTCAAACCATCGTTCCTCTCTATCCAGGATGTGAATGATGTAGAGAGGAACGATGGTTTGAGAGAGGAGTAAAGGAGGCCATCTTTGTGATAAGAAATCGTCCATCATTAAACAGGGGTGGAGGCCTCCGGGTTCAACTGTCCCCCTCTTACAATGCTGTTATTGCTAGTATCACTCAACCCCCTGTGAATAGTAAACAGCCATCAGTGTGCTAATGATCCATTGTTAGGCTGATGGTCCTTCGTGACCATGTGAGCAGCTGGTTTTGGTTGTCAACAGCAAACTGGTTGATCCACTCTGAGAAGGTGCTATTTAAGAGACTGAGCTGAATACAGCACCTCAGACTGAGGAAGTCTTTCGGATGAGAGACGAAACGTTTCAATATTTCTTTGCTTTGTTTTGTTTTTTGTTTTTTGAATGTCCAGAGGACCAGATTGAACTTTTTTTTTATTTATTTTCTACCTTGATTATTGAGCATGCATCAGGATATCAAATCCTTAATGTTTTAGTTTCAGGTGACTGTCTTGGTATCTGCCCTGGTCTTCAGTGGACAGAGTCGTGTTGAGGGGACAGAACTCATCAACGATTCGTGTTACAAAATATGCCCGCCTGGTATGTCTACAACTCAACGCACCACTGAGCTTTAGCTGTAAGAGAAATATAAATTCAGTTAATGCCTTTTCTCCTTTTCGTGTCTATTTCTTAGGGTTCTTTAAAGCTGGTGATTGTGATAACGCAGATAAAACATACCGCTGTGAAAAATGTGGCACGGGCACTTTCACAGCCATTAAAAACTATATGCGAATGTGTCTGAAATGCAAAAGTTGTGGTCGTAAGTATCCTGGTTGTTTACGTGACACAAGATGCTTACGTGTTTTATACATCTAAGCCTTTTTATGATAAGCTTACTTATCATTAGATCATTTATCACTGACATGAAAGATGTGTTTTGTTGTCAGGTAACCAGATCCTCAAAGAGCCATGCTCATTTAATAACGACGCAGTGTGCGACTGTCAGCCTGGATACGTCTATGACGACAATGAACTGTGCGTCAGTTGCTCCGGTACCACAAGTGAGTAGACTGGACTCACAGCAGCAATGCTACATTAATATCTTGTCTTTGAAGAGTACATCCTTAATCAGAATCCTATTTTTCAGAATGCAGTATTCCAGTCAGTATTCCAAGTGGTTATTCAGGTTATACAAATAAATACCAGAGCGCAACAAGGTGAGAGACGGTACACTCAGGAAAACACGACACATCGTTCCAGTGCTTGAATTTTAACTCGTTTGTCATCAGCGGGCAAAAAGAATGGCATGAACTGACGTTTCTTGGTTTTGTCATATTGAGAAACTATTCAACTTATTTCTAAGAAATTTGTCTTTTGTTTGCAGTGAATTAAGAATTTTATGTTTTAAAGGGTTAAAAAATGCCATCAGAGCAGTTATAAGTTTTACACAAATCTTCTTAATCACAAAATCTGAATTTAAAGATGCTCTTTTATGCATTTCAATACTTTAAAGCAGTTTGCTTGCTTTTTATGATTGAGTTTGGCATAACCATTCATTTTAAAACTCCTTGTCTTATTAGAGAGCTGTTGTTTTTCCTGGAAAAGTGTAAAATGTGACAAACCCATGCCAATCCTCTGCCCGTTTATTATTGGATTTAGGATTTTAAAGATGATTATTCTTTACAAATGATGACAACTGGGACAAAGCTTTCTGTTAGCACAAGCTTGTACTTAAACTTGTACTTATATACGTAAATAAATGTCTAAAAACAAACTTTAATGTACAAAGTATGTAAATAGTTTATTTTTTAGATATTTATTTTGTACAGTTACAGCTGTTGCTAATAAATTTGCTTGTGTGACAAATGGGGCAAAGCTTTGACTCAGAAATATATTTTTGTTAGTACTTTATGGCAAGAACAAAATATCGAGATATATATCGTATATCACTATTTTTCTTAAAATATCGAGATATTAATTTTGGTCCATATCGCCCAGCCCTAACTCTGACGAGCGATCGTGAATGTGACGCACACTCACAAATGAACACTCGAGGACAACATTTCACATAATTTACAAGTTATTTCATAAAATTTGATCTCCAGCAACTGACTGCTTCAGTAATTTAATCAAGATATTCGAGATATTTGTATTTCCCTTTATACTGTGGGTTTTGTTTTCATTTGAAAACTTTTGAAACTTGATTTTCATATGAAGAGAAATGAACGTATTTTTCAGACTATAAGGCTCACTTAAAATCTTTTAATTTTCTCAAAAATCAGCCATAAGCTTTATAATTATGTATTAATTCTGGTAGTGCTTGCTGACCTTGAACCAATTTTATGTGGTTATTGTGAATGAGTTGAATAAAGTTTGACTTATCTGACTGTTTTGTTTCGCTTAATGCACCTTATAGTCCAAAAAATATGGTAAGACTTTTTTATTTTATGTCCAATAATTTTAAACCTAAAATGTATTTCTATGTTTGATCAAGCACCTTCTCTTATTCTATAGAGATTAGGCTGCAATTTAAATTATTATTATATATTTTTTATTTTAAGATGCATTTTTCAAGTTCTCCCAGTTCTTGGGGTTTAGCTGAAGCCCTGCTCTCCATCCCAACAACCCAATTCATTTTTTCAAGGATTCAAGGTTCTTTATTTGCCATACACACCACTTGCGGTACATGCGGTGGAACAAAATTGTTTACGCAGGGCCCCAGTTACATCCAACAAAAGAATAAAATGTAAAAGTAAAAACAGTAATAAGATCTACGATATGAACTAAGAAATAAATTTTCATGGTCCGAAAAATGTTCATATGTTTTTCGTAAATTAAACTGGGCTTTAAATTATTTTCTACTCAGCAAAAGACCTTAATTTTTAGGTCAAAACAAATTTTGTATTGTAAATTATCCATTTGACTCAGGCATCCAAACTATTTTACAGTATTAGCTTTAGATAGTTTATAGAAAGTCATGAGGCGACTGATTAATTTTATTTCTAAGAAAGTTTCGCAGTAATAGTTCTTCATGTGCTCGTTGTTGAAAAGGCCCAATTCTGACAACAGCTAAAACTGACAGCATGTTGAAACACACCCTTGTGTTCTGAACTTTACCGTTTAGTTGAATCTATTTTGATGTTTTTAGTCGCTAACAATCTCTTCTCATTGTGCTTTTAGAGTCCCACCTCCATCTACTAATCTGTCTACAGCTGCCACTGCAGTTTCAGTGACTACAAAAAGTAAGTTAACCCTCTGACATGATCTGTTGCGTGTTATTGTCAACTGGATCAGAACACAACAACTTTAACCTAATAACATACACGCGTGTTAGGATCTCGTTCATGCTCAGTAAATTCTGCCAATATTCAAATCAAACGTTGAACAGGAGTGGAGGTCCCTCTGCTGCCTCGGTCTGACAGAGTTTCTCATCAGTCATCAAAGTGAAAATCAGTTTCCGTCTCAGTTTATCTAAAGAAAAACCACACATGCTACTGTTTGCATGGCTTTACTGAAACTCAGCATGTTCTGAAATCGGAAGCTTAATAGTCATTTAGGACAATTTTGCTCTTAATTATTATTATCTCCTGTGCTGCAGGTCTCATCTGGACCAAATGCACTTTTTTTTTGGTTGCAAATACCGGTAGTAAGAAAAAAATGTCTTTAAAAATGTATTCACCTCTCGTGTTCACATATAACCTGCAGTAGTTTTGTTCTGTAGCTATAAGTAACATACGTGTTTGTATGTGCTTTTGAAGTCATCAATGCTGGTCTGGTTACTTCCACAAGTTGCATAAATATTTCAGTAAAATCCACCTGTATGCAAAGTGTCGCATGACCTGAATACAACGTGCACGTTCAGAGGGATGCCTGCAAAGATTAGGTCTGGTTTAGCGTTAACTCTCTGAGGATCTACAAAATGCTAAAGAAGAAAAGAATCTAAACGTGACACCACAAAGAATAACAAGAAAAACATCACAAATGTACAAACCAGGCAAGAACCAAAGCTCCACAGCTGCTTGTCCATGTAGTACTTTATAGGGATATTTGTATGTGAAGTAGAGTTGTGCTAAGTACTTCCACACAGTTAGTGTCATACCTGCAGTAGACAGCAGGAAGCTCACACTCAGTTTAGAAAGTCGAATATGATACTGAAGAAGAAGCAGAATAAGATGGTGCTTAAAAATGAAAGTGTTCACTATCAACAAAAGAGCATTATCCCTATGATGAAGCATGGCAGTGGCAGCATCATGCTGTGGCAATGTGTTTGTTTAATTTTTTTTTGCATCGTCTGTAAATATTTAAGCTTAAAGGAATCATGCAAAGTGAATAATACAGGTAACTTCATGAAGATCTTTTTTGGTGTCTCAGATAATTGAGACGGGACATTTTGTCTTTTAATGGCATAAATCACATTGTTACTGAGAATGTCTGACAAGAATTAAATATAACACTATCCAGACGGAACGATCTGGATAGTGAGTGATAAAATAATGTTAGATTAGAAGTTTTAATGCAATAACTTAGAAAGAAATGTAAAAAAAGTGGGATATTTTATAAAATATTGGACGTTTGAATGTTAGGCTGGATGTGGTGGTATTTTTCAAGGACTGTATCTTATTCACATTGTATTTTTTTTTTTTTTTTTTAACAATTGTCACAGGTAAAGAGATTTTAAATTCAAATAACACAAGAAAGAATAACTCATACAGTTTGGTTCTTCATGAAATTGTCTGAGGAAATGTGTTTCTTTGTTTCATGTTCGTCTCAAGTTTCATTGTTAAAAATTACAATTCTTTATTTTATTGTCTACCGTTTGTACTTTCAGCCAAATTATTTTTTCTCTTCTAACTCATATAAATTTATCATTGTGAACTTGTTAGTGATCTTTTTGAAACACTCTCCAAAATATCTAGAATTTCTTTTTAAATAAATGTTTGGAAATAGCTCAAATTCTTTGAAGAATGGTAGTGTGGTGCGTGTCAGAATAGTCAGGGTCATACCTGCAGTAGACGGCGTTTGAAGAATCAGAGAAATGCTCATGAGGAGTGGAGCTAACCGCTACCAGAAGATGACTCATTTAGGAACACATTTACATCTTTTAAAACAACTCAAAACAAACAAAGAAAAAGTGATCTCTGTTAAAAGAAAAAATATTGTGAACTTTTACACATCATTCTTTTTGTGGATGGTTTATTTTATAGATGTTTATGGTTATTTGCACTGGAGACCACACTGACCACTCTACGTCAGTGGTCCCCGACTGTTTTTGCATCTCAGACTGGTTTCAAACAAAAATACCAACAAAAACGTTCCCATAAACTAGCAGGGGGAAAGAAGTTGGTGCAAAAACGATGCTGTGCAAAAGGTTTTTTTTTTTAAATAGCAGAAATGTATTTTTCTGGGTAGCAGTTAGCTTCACTCCCTCATGAACACTTGTCAAACTCTTCAGATTAATGACTCTCATACCACAGTCTACTCCAGGTAAGATACTGACTACTCATAACTTTTTCACAGAAATTTTGAACTACCCTAATAACGTCTGAATAAATGTTTGCCTCAACTTTAGTTCAAGTGCCAGGAAGCGAGACTTCAACCAACACATCGAATCCTGCAGTAACATCAGTCCAAGGTAACTGTTAGTTTCATCTCTCTACTATAATAATACATAAATTATGTTTTAAGTCTCTAATTTGTAGTTCTGGCCCAGATTACAGAATAATCTGTTTAGATAATATATTACAGATTATGATTAGTGAGATCATGGCCGTTTCTCTTTGTTTCTGCAGCAAATAACCACATGCTCTGGTTGGTTTCTGTGGCGACTCTTGCGTCCTTTTTGGTGCTCTTTTGGTTTCTGATTTTCTGCGAGTGTACGCTCAGAAATCAAGACAGTTGTTCCTTCTGGAGGCCAAACAAAAATTCGGAAACACCTGCCCAGGAAGTAACTCTTAAAGGTAACCTGAATCCTACGTTTTATTCAAGTGCTAATTCCAAAGACCTGTGCAGACATGCAGCTCACTCATTCAGCTTTTGCTTTCCTCTTCACAAACCCGACAGCCTTTGGGTCATGCATTTCAAATTTTAAAGCGTTTTCATAAGTGCATTCTTTTCAAAGCTTTAACATTGAATAAAATAGTGGTTTAAAAGTAAACAACACTTGAATTGTGGTCATTTTATCTTGCAAAAAGGCTGCAGCACAACTAAACATAAAAACAGACACTCGTAAGAATCAACTGTAGCAGTTTTCAAAGAATTGTAGCAGTATTCTGGTTTGTAATGGCATTTCTGAGGTGAGCGTTTTGACACGAGCAGGAAACTCACAGATTATATCTTTCCTCCTCGCAGAGCACTGCAGTCATCACGGCAGCGCCCCGACCACGCTGGTTTGTGTTCAGTTTCATGTACTTTACGTTCTGTTCAGGTACTGTGGCTGTTATGTAGATAAGTGAGGATCCTATGAAAACGAGGCCACACACTGACACATTAAAGCCACTATAGGAGCAAAGTAACATGTTGATAAGGATCTTTCTAGTGAAATTAAACCATATTAAAAGTTCGAGGCAGCTTGCTGGTGTTTTTAAAAGGTGCTGAAGATTTTTGCACATGATGGAGACTGATTGACTGGAGGATATCATGTTTTACTTTATTTTTATTGTTTTTCTTTCAAGACATTTACCATTTCTGAGGAAACTCCCATGATGTTGCCATGTCAGGAACCACCTGCTCACATCTGTGGTCAAATGCCAGACAGTGTTCACACGCCGGGTAAGACCCGTTACCAGTAAGACCCGTTACCAGTAGGAATCCTCTGCTTGAAACAGATTTAAAGAGCTTCTCCATCCAGCAGTGGTTGATTGCTAATAAACCGAAAAGCTGAGAAAACCTTTCACGAGGCTTGAAATTTCCTTAAAACTGAACTTGGCACAAAAAAGGAAAGAAATTTGGTGGATCATTTATGTTCTGTAACAATGCGTCTTGGCAATAAATCATATTCCATTAAAAAGTCCATATTATATAAGCCCTGTATTTCCCTTTGAATGCTGAACTTGAATGTAATTCAACAGATATGAGTAGTGTACCATATTTTTCGGACTATAAGGCGCATAAGGCACAATATCAATGAACGGATCTGTTTTCATACATAAGGCGCACCGGATTATAAGGCTCACTGTCGATTTTTGAGAAAATTAAAGGATTTTAAGTGGACCTTATAGCCCAAAAAAAAGCCATACGTATATACAAAACAATTTAGATAAGATAAAACTTTATTGTCCACCAAGGTGAAAATTTTCCTTTGGATCTAGTATACTAGATACTAGTATTTATACTAGTATCACTTACTAAAGTTCAATGTCACAAGTCATTACGCTCGTTTGCTGTAAAATATGTGGTTGAAATTCAGCCAAGCTAAAGTCTCAGCAATGCTTTCCCTCCATCTGGTCATTGGTGTGGTGCAGTGTCTGAATTTCCAGTGCTGTCATCTTTTCAGCTGCGGTCGTTGTTCAACACTACGCTATCTTTAATCAGTTATGCATACAGAGGAGATAATGAAACTGCGTACCCTCATTTTTCACATCAGTCATAGTTCGAACATCAGAGGAAAGAGGAAATCAGATAGTAAATGCTCGTCTTTTTTTAATCTTATGCTAAATGCTAAACACTAGCTGTGATGTCATTTCTGTTACTTTTTTTAAGAGAAAATTGACTTTCATATAATTGGAGTTCAAGTTCAAGAATCTTTATTATCCCTGAGGGGCAATTTGTTTCACGGTCAGTAGGCTCATAAAACATTCATACTAGACAAGACATTGAGACATTAAAGTAACAGTGCAGAGATCATCACTGTTCGATCTCTACAGGAATGAATGAGTTTTTCAGTCTGTTCGTTCTACATCTGGGCAGCAGATACCTGCTACAAGATGGAAGCAACCTGAACTCACCATGGAGTGGTGATCAGGATCTGCCAGAATCAGCCTGGCCTTGTTCACTGACCTCACTTTGTGTAGATCAGTGAGGTTTTGTAGGACTATGCCAGCAGTTTTGCTGCACAGCCTGACAATCCAAACCAACAGATGAAGGTGAAAGTTAAAAAAGACTCAATAAAACATGAATAAAACATTCTTGTAAAAGTAGAATCAACATTAAAACCACAGAGCTTCTGATTAATAAAAAAAAAAATTTCTCTGGTAGGCCTTCTTACAAAGTGAGTTCACATGTGGGTCAAAGGTCAGTTTGTCATCGAGATCAATTCCCAGATATTTATATTAATGCACCACCTCAACAGCTTCACCGTTAATGACCACAGGAGCGGCAACTGAAGAGTCTTTTCTGAAATCAATGTCCAGCTCCTTTATCTTACAAATATTTAACTTTAAAAAGGAAGACTTTCTTTCTTCTATTTGAAAATAAATGTCAATAGAGTCAGCGTCAGAGATTCTTTATTGTCATTATGTATGTATTATGTGGGGGAGTGGTGGCGCAGAGGTTAGAGAGGTGGGCTTGTGATCCGAAGATCGCCGGTTCACGCCCCGGCCCCGACAACATCAAAATTGTGGGTGGGGTAGGTGAAACACCCACACTTGCCCCCACCCTCATTCGCCCCACTCTGGGCCCATGAGCAAGGCCCTTAACCCCCACCATGTGCTCCCTAAACAGGTCTCTCTTGAAAATGAGTTCTCGTGGCTCAATGAGACTAACCTGGATAAATAAAGGCTAAATGAAAAAAAAAAAAAAAAAAAATGTACACAGGGTCCCAGTTACATCCAACAATAAAATGTAAAAGAAAATTAGTAATAAGATCTAAGATAATGAAAATGTCTAAGAAAATGTCTGCCTGGCATCACTATAAATCGTTAGGAACTTAAGGGAAGATCCTTTATGCTTTTACAAAATGCTGTGAAAAGATTAATCACAACAAACCTTCATCTAAGTTACGTTTATTGGGACAATATGGTTAAAATGCTTATATAACCTTATAAGCATTGTGCTTTTTCTTCTATATTTAAAGTACAGCTCACAGGACTTTCATTATTTTCTTGTCCAACCTTTTTTTTTGTTTATGTTTTCGCTCGCTTATCTGCGATTCCTTCCTTCCAGCTACCAGACAGGATGAGCAGTCAGATCGCTGGCCAGCCATTGTGCTCTATGCGATCATCAAGGAGGTCCCCTTGCGTCGGTGGAAAGAGTTCCTGCGTCTGCTCTCGGTGTCTGACCAGCAGATGGAGCGAGTGGAGCTGGAGGCCGGTTTGGGTTCCATGGAGAAGCAGTATCAGATGCTGAGGCTGTGGAGCCAGCGCTCCTCGGCCAACCTGAACGACGTTCACTCCTCTTTACACCACATGGATTTATCAGGCTGTGCTCAGCTGCTGCAGGAGAGCTTGGAGAAACTACAGTGGAAGCAAAGGTTGACCGCATGAAGGTACCTTGCAGTATGAAGACAATGCAGGACTTTTGAAAGAGTGCACTTCATGATGCTGTTGTGAGAGCCAGTCCTTTGCATGTGGTCAAAGCCTTTTAGATGAGACGTTACTAATAGTTTCTAGGTGACACACCCACAAACAACTGCAAAGATGTCATGAATTGCACCCAAGTGATCAGAGAAAGTACATGACTATTTAAGGTACAGTGCAGATTTTTATAGACTTTATTTATTTAAAAGCACTTCATCCAAATTCACATTTTAAAGTAAGGCCTTTTCTAATATGTTAAAAGGTCTCCCTCCTTTCAAGCTAAAGTTTAAAACCAAGTTTATATTTATTGGTCAAACCCTGTAAATAACATTGAGCGCTCTCTCATCTATCAGGGTGTGTTGGAGCTCAGATACATTACGGGGATGACTCTCAGCTACTCTCGCTCTAAATTTGAGCTCAATATCAGTAAAAGTGATTGAGTTAGTGCTGAGGTGGCTGTCTTGAATCGAGTTTACTACAAATGAGTTTTAAGTGAGCAAACTGAGTTTCACTCATATCTGTTCAGTGGTTTGTGAGATATTTGGCTAACCAGCACAGAGTTCACTCCAACAGTTAAGGAGGGCAAATCGGTGAATACACGTTGGGGATGATTCATAGCTACTGCACGAGAAAGTGAAACTTGAATATAAGTTCAACCCTTTCAACGTAAAAATCGCACACATTTGATCAGATGCACAACTTTGAGCGTCAATCTGCCTCCCCTACAACAGGAAGCAGCTCATCTCTAACAATGATCTTCAATAATATGGTGAGTGTGGGGGAAATAAATAAATACAAATAAAGGAATCCATGTCTTTCAACTGTAGTCTTCTGCCAAGAAAGAGGTGAACAAAACACACCACTCTACCTCCAGCTTCTTTGTGTGGCATCTTTGAAAACTGCAGCAGCAGACAGCTGTGGTTTCTGATACATGAATACGATTGTTTATATGTGTGTGCAGAGAAATAAGGAAGTTGCACTTCTGTTTTCTTTCCTTAAACATCTAGGAATAGATGCTCGATTGATGTGTTTTAGTAGTTTGACCAGGCAAGCTAAAGACTCTGTGAGTTTTTGAAACTGTGCGGATATTTTAGGCTCAGCATCCACGATGTGTCTGATCGTACAGCTCAGATATGGATCGCTGTCGCTCACTGCACACTGAAATCCCCAAAGGACGTCAGATTTTCAGTTTCCTGCAACTGAACGTGTCAGGGTGCAGTAGGCTCGGGTTTTTTTTCCCCTCACCACACATATTTAGTTCAGACGGAGCTCTTGTGGTGCCTAGGTATCTCACTTTGAGAGGTTATGTGTCAGTTTAGTTCACTGACAGGAAAAAAAAAAGGATTTTCCAGTTTCAGGAGTTTATTTATAAATGTTTCATTACAAACATGTTTGGTCCTGAAATGTGCATATATGTTTATATATATAATACAGTCTTTTTTTTAATTATTGTATGCATTTATTTATGTTTTTCAATGATAATAAAGCTGTTTAGGGTTTGTAATTCTTGTGCTCACTGGTAGCTCCTGTGGTGCAAATTTATTATAAAGTTGTAATGTATTTGATCAAAATGTTGTGATGTAATATGTTAAAAATAAAAATGCTGTCACAAACCCAAAGTTCAAACTTAGTGGGTGTATTTGAAGCAGCAGCAGCCGTTGTGCAGGTGTCTACGTTTACAAAGCCCCATCCAAGAATCTGGGTTTTTATTGAGAGAGGTTTTCTTCTTGAGGTGGATCAACTATATCTCATGAATTGCAAATTTTGGCCTCGGCACAAAAAGGCAGCTGCCCTGCACCTTTTGTGTTCCCTGCTTAGAGCCTGGTAGATCTTGAGGAAAACAGATGATTAACATATTCACTTGGGCAAACAATGAGATATTGTGGAATTCAAGAACATTTGTGTTTGTGTATTTTGCTTCTGAATGAATTAAAACAAAATCTCATGAAGGATCTTAAATTCCTACACCCAAAAGCTCCGTTCGAACTGCTGATGTGAAAATATGAAACAAGTCAGCAAGATGACTGAATTTTCTTTCACTTCTGTGTCTGTCCTCACCACATCCTATTACTTTTACCTGTTTATTTTCTGCCCTTTTATTTATTTATTTGTTGCTGTCTAACTACGATACATCTGCGTACTGCAGTTTTAGTTTTCCATATATCAAAACATTCATCCCACTCATTTGGCTTTGTAACTTAAAATTTATAGTTTATTTTTCATCATAAAATACTTGGGATTGCTTCAACTTCTTCCAAAATATTGTTTTCTTTATATCAGCTTGCTCACTTACTTTTTGCAACTATTCTGCTTCATTTTGCTTTTAGCTAACTTTGGTTACTTTTAACTAGCGTTTTTAGATTGTGCTTTTATAGACTTTTGCTACTTTTAGCCACTAGCCAGCCCTTTTTGGAAGTCTTTTGCTCCCTCTTGCTATACGTTTGTTAGCCTTTTACTGCTTTTCGCTTTTATCATTTTAATACATTTAGCTTTTAGCTAAACTTTTGCCACTTTTAGCTTTATGATAGATATTTGTTTTAGCTAAAGTTCTCCAACGTGCTTTTTAGCATTAACAAGCATTTTGTTTCTTTAAGTTTTAATGTTCTGCTCTTTTGTAAATGAGTCGTGACTCAATGAGACTAACCTGTATAAATAAAAATGGAATGAATGAATGAATGAATGTCAGCTTTACGAGCTTAATTTGCAGCTTCTTCAGCAAATTTCAATGAAACAATGCAACATTTTGAATTTTTGCAGAAAACACCATTTCTCCAGTTCATCATAAAATTATTTTAAAGACGTCAAAACATTCATCTGATTATGGTCAATTTTCAATATATCATTAACATTTTTGTTTTATTTTTGTATGACTTATATGAGACAAGACAAAACAAGATTAAAAATACATATTTAAATAAAATCAAGTTGAAAATAGCAGACAGATGTTTTTAGGTGAGGAAAAACAGAGCCCTATTTTAGTTTTTAGTCTAAAATGAATATGAATTATTGTTTTTGTCTTGAACTGTTTTGATTTTATAAAATATACATTTTTTTTCTGTCTCGTACAGCATTAACAGAAATCCACTTCTTTCCTGTTCTAACGCAAAGTCTTTACATTATCGACCATTTTCGAGTTTGATCCGCCACAGATAAGCAGCGGGCTTCACGACGCCTGAGCACGAGCGTCTGTGGTTTCCAATGGCAACCGGACTCGCGCTCTCCAGAACAACAAACAGTCCGCCTCGTATCCTCGAGCTGCCCGGCTCCGAGAAGAAAGGAGGCAGAGCCAGGATCATTTCACCGACATCTGGAGCTTATCGCGGTCAGTTTGATTCTGTAATCTTCACCGATTACAAGTTAACAGAAAACACCTTTGTTACTTCTGCTGTTTGAGCGCGACTCGTGTTGTCATGGCAACCCCGAACCCTAAGCGGTTGGGGCCCACCGGTCATCCGTTCTTCCGGTACTTTGGCATTCAGTAAGAGGAAAGATAGGTACAATTCTCTATATCGATTGATGTTAAATTCATTTTTAAAGATGAGCAAAAATAAAAAAATAAATAAATTGCTGGAAACAAAAGCTAAAAAAAGGCTTGAGAGGCATGACTGAGAAATGGTCACACGGGGGCGCTAGAGAGTCATCGACGCCGTAAAACAAATTGATTTGTTTAAGAAATTATGACAACAGACTTCATTATTTCACTGAGTTTGTATTTATCTGAGCCTATCATTTTTGTTGGTAGGAAACAATTCTTCTCTTCTTAAAATCCAAATTGTTTTTTTAACTTAATTGTTTCGAGACTTTTAGGCAGAGGCCTTGTGCGAATTAAGAAACCATGACTTCAATTTAGTTTATTTCCAGAAATAAAAACATGTAAAACAAATGTATTTAGTTGTTGCTCTCAGGTTTATTTCCTATGGGACATGCTTTATTACTGTTCAGCATCTAGAAACCTACACAAACATGTCAGAGAAGTTAATTCTGCATAAAAGTTCACGTAGAAAACGCGGCTCATCAAATCAAAACGTGTTAAAACCCTGTCATGCAAAGACAAAGACATATCAAGGAGAGTTACAAAGTGTCCTGTCATTCGATGAGTCAAAATTTGAAATTTTTTTTGGGGGGAAACTTGTTTTCAGCATTGTCTAAAGACAGATTTTCCATCTTGTTTTTAGCAAAGAGAGTGCAAAGAATACCTTTCAATGTTATTTGCACATGGGAAAACTTGCACATGAAAAAAGTACCATTAAAGTTAAACAACGCAAAAGAGTAAAAGAAAAAAAACAAACAAACACTGAAAACAGTGACAATACCATTGTCTTTCTTTCTTTTGGGTACTTATTCATTAGATCATAAACATTTTAATATATACTGTATATGAATATTTTACATCCTTGGTAAATATACTGTTCAAATTAATAATCATTTCTTTAAACAGGGATGTCAATGTTCTTACGGTTTGAAAAGCTGAAGCGAGTGAAACTGGAAGAAGGGCTGTCTGATCATGACTGCTCCGGTTCGACCTGCAGTCAGAGTTTCACATCTGTGCACAGATGGGGACATGTTTCTTCAGGACAGAGACCTGGAGAAGGCCACCACCCTTTACATGTCTGCCTTCAAGACTCATGCCACCTCTGCTGTGTCCCACATGAGGAAACTGGACAACTTCAGCTTGGGACAGGTGATCTCTACCTTAGAAAGTTGGCTGAACAGTCATGAGGACAAGCAGCCCTGTGAGAGTCTCAATAAAGGTCTTGCAGCTGTTTTTCTGTCCACATTGTGCCCCAACAATTTGACAGCCACAATTTTCAAAATGGAGTCTCTTCTTCTGAGTGGCCGGCATAACTGTGAGGAGATCTCTGCTCGCTGCACGGCTCTGCTGGAGGGCAAGCGAAGCCCTCATCCGGAGGGCTCAACCCGCGTGCTGTTGGAGATAACTCGGGCTCTGGCCTGCTTGTTCTCAGAGCCGCACAGCTCCAGGGGACTGCAACTTTATCTTCAAACATACCAAAGGAACAAATCAGAAACGGTCCAACTCGTGCAGAGCAGACAAGCTGTACACCTTACCAAAATAGTGAAGTCTTTTACGGAACAAATATTGCAAACACATCCCTCTCTGGCATTTGAAAGTAAGTGGGCAGACACAACAAAAGAGGACGACAACATGGATATAGAGGACTCTTCTACAGTTATTGACTTTCTATCAGCTGTCTCACCTGCTGACAGAGACGTGCAGGAACTTAGAGCAATGTATTTGTTCTTGTCAGGCCGGTTTGGGGACAGTGCAGAGGTGTACACCATTCTCCTGCATCAGGAGCAAAACGTCCCAGAGAGTGCTTCGGACACTTTAGGCACTCCTGAGAGGAGAGCCAGGCTCCTAGCCAGCCGGGCAGCCGCCTGCCTTTCAGAAGGAGGAAAGTCTGCAGAGGAGTGCAGAGATCTGCAGGGAGCATTTCAGACCCATCCTGCCACTGCCAGAGTTTACTTCCAAAAGCTCTTCACTAATTTTGGTACCGGACAGGCTGCGCGTAACCACCTCCGTCAGCAGGCGGAGAGGAGTTTGTCTGGCTTCAGGGAGAGGGTTCTCGGTCGTGTCGACCTGCGGACAACTGAAGGAATTGAGCTCCTGGACCCGGCGATTTCTGCCTTACAGACTCTTTGTCATTTAGAGCCTGATGGAGGAGGCAGAGAGCTGCGGGTGCGACTGGCTGACTGTCTCCTCCTCAGAGGGGAGCACAAAGAGGCCCTCTCAATCTGTAGCCAGCTAGCTGCTGCCCAGGGACAGCAGAGCTACCAGAACACTGTCCAGGTTCTTCGTGGCTATGCACGGCTTCTTTCTGGTGACCACAAGGGAGCACTGGAAGACTTTCAAGCTGTGATCGAACATGACACCCCTCACCCATCCAGCTGCGTACGAGCGCTTTGTGGCAGGGGCCTCCTGCGTATTATGGGTGGTTTTCATTACCTCACAGCTCTAGACTATGTGACAGCCAGCGTGCTGCATCCTCAGGAAGCTGCGCTGACGGTACGCTGCCTGGTGCCGTGGAACTGTCGAGGGCTGCTGGTTACAGTCCTGCTGGAGCAGGGGCAAGTCATGCTGGAGGGGAAAGCAGAACACAAATCCAAGTCTGGTTCAGGTGACGACCCCCAGCATCCCAGACATGAGCTGCAGGGCCCATCGAAGAGAGACAACCACAGATCAGGGTATGATATTTTTCCATTCATGTATTGTACCTAATGTTTAAAAGTTTCAACACCAGAATAAGTAATTGTATAAGTGTTTATACTTGTTTTTAAACCGAAATGAATTTTTAACAAGTTTTTAGTAATTTCTATTTCTATTAATGATGCTTTTTTGTTACTTCTTTTCTCTTAAGGACACCTGCTGGTGTCCAGTCTCTGGCTGCTCTGCTCATGGAGCTCCAGCCCGGTGCTGATGGGCCTCAGACCCTGGCAGCAGATGCCTTGTACCAGCTTGGCCGGGTGGAGGAGGCCTACAGGCTGCTGTTGTCTGTGGGGGCACCCAATCCTCGGGCGCCTTTTCTGGCTCGCCTCGCCCTCCTGCAGCTGCACAGAGGGTTCCTTTACGACACTAACCAGGTACAGCTGTTTGTGAATCTGAAGTGTATTTACAGCTAATCAGGATCTTTATTGTCCACAATAGATTATTACAATTCTTACTTTAATGCAACAATTTGACACATTTGAAACTTGATCTCATAATTTTATTGATAACGTCTTCTGTACATACAGCGTTGTATCAGGGAACATCTGATCATCTCATATTTACAAATGCTTATCTAGAAACTGCACATGATTTAGTTAAAATAAGGATTCAGAATAATTCATTTCACCTCTACTTTGATGACTTAGGTTGAGATGATGCAGGCTTTGTTAATCCTGCTAATTCAGTCAGATTTGTCATTTCCACTACAATTCAGGCTTTAAATCTTAAAAAAAAAAATCACTAGCCAAAATTTAAAAAACTAGTTAATTTAATGAATAATCTATATGTTGCATTAAGTAGTACCATATTTTTCGGACTATAAGACGCACTTAAAATCCTTTAACTTTCTGAAAAATTAACAGTGAGCCTTGTAATCAGGTAATTCTGGATGTGCTTATTGATCTCAAACTGATTTTATGTGGTACATCTGAAAAACAAGAGTTATTGTGAATGAGTTGAATAAAGTTTGACTTATCTGACTGTTTTGTTTCGCTTAATGCGCCTTATTACTCAAACAGATGTTTATTATTTTTGTTTCCTGAATTCACATCTTTTACAAAAAGAGAGAGATGTCAAATGTTTGATTCATTTTTTCTTCTGCAGCTGCTCAAAAAGCTAATTGTGTGCGGTGATACCAGCTGCCTGCGCAGCCTGTTGGCTGTGGCGCGAGAGAAAGACCGAGCGCTGCTGCAGGGACACTGCCACTCGGCTGCTAAACGCATCCTGGACGGCTCAAACGTCGAGAGCTCCATCAGGGAGGCTGTGGCTTACTTATCCATCGCAATTATGGCCTCTGGTGAATAATATTTGACCAACGAGCTCTTTGTGTTACGACTGGTCTAACAGAGAAGTGAAATACAGTCAAACTGATACAGTAATTGGATTTTTTTTAAAGGTGGCGATGCAGCAGATTCCCTCCTGGAGCGAGCGAGGTGTTATGTGTTGCTGGGTCAGCGAAAGACAGCCATGTTTGATTTCAGTGCCATTTTGAAGGAGAACCCAAAACACATGCAGGCCCTCTGTGGAAGAGGATTTACACACCTCATGCTGAATCAGCAAAAGGTATTCTTTAGTGGAACACTGTCAGCACATCCTCAGGCAACACCTATTTAAACTTGCTACAGCATTTGATGTTTGGAAGACTAACATGATCATAGTAAAACTGTTTAAAACTAAACAGCAAGAACAAACAACTTGAAAAAATAATCACAGACAAATTATTGTCAAGTGGTTGATGTAATTGTAGAAATGTTTGCAGAAACTGAGGCACACAGTGTGTTTGACAAACTTATTTTCTTGTATAGCTATTTTGGGTAGACACTTTGTAACAGTTTTATATTATTTTACAGTCTTTAATTAGTGAAAAACCAGATTTCCCTTTAAAAAGTTTTTTTTTTTCATTTTAGTCTCCATTACTCTGATTTAATAAAACACATTTAGATTCCTTCTAAATTTAAGCTACACCTGACAGCATTTGAGAAAAATTGCAGTTGAGTAGAAAAATAGTTGTCAGAGGTGACTGCAAATATTTGTCAACTGCTGAAGCTCACCAATATTTACGCACGCACAAAATTCTGTATGCCCTGTAAAGAATACACACCTTTACTTTCCTCTTCCTCCCGTTCAGGAGTGCATTCAGGATATCCTCACCGCACTTCAGATAAACACTGACCCTGTCATCAAAGAGATCCTGTCGCTCAAGGACAGGGCGCAGAAGCTGATCTGTGACTGGCTCCATCATTTCTGTCGCACAAACCTGTCAGATGCTGTGATCCCGAGTTTGGTTCCCTGCCACAAACAGCAGCTCAGAGACGCTTTTATAATCGGTGGAGCTTTGTTGATGACCGACAGCAGAGACCCACGGTGGCATCTTCTATATGTGGACATACTCTTAGCTGAAGGTTGGGCATCTTTTTCAAACTTTGCCGTGCTATTTATTTATTTTTTTAATCCTTGATGCTTTTAAACACTCTAATACATTCGTTGGTGCATTTACAACTCATTGAAACAATGCTCCGTTTCTTGTGAAAAGGGAGTCCATTAAAAGTAGGGGTGCACCGATTTATCAGCTCAGATTTCTTTAATTTGGGGAGATTGGCGATCGGCCGATACTTACATGAGAAACCGATTTTATCGATTGTTTTGACGTTTTAACATTGATCGTCTGAACTTCATTTATATTTCAGAGCACTACCTCATGGCCAGTTAAAACAAGTTTGTATTGGTTCTAGGATATTGTTCAAGGGTATGTTTTTCAATAAAATAATATTGGAAAATTGAAGGTGCATTGTGACCTTAAAACACCTGACAGTGTCGCTTATAAAACAAAATCAGAATCGACAGGTCAGGTTTTTTAGAGATATGTGATCGGCCAGAAAACTGCAATTGGTGCACCACTAATTAAAATCAATAGTGTAATGCATATCAGCATACCTTTAGTATGAGATAAACAAATGTGTGAAAAGATACAATTTCACAAAGATGTGCTTAAACAGTATGGACAGATTTGCTGGTATCCTAAAGGAAACTATTACCGGTAATTTGCTATATTGTTATGTTTCAAATTTAGTGTTTGACCTTAATCACAAGTGCCCTCAAGGTTTTTAATCAGCTTATTAATCCTACTTAAAGGGGACAAGCATGCTATTGGGTAGTTTAGTATTGTTGAGTGCACCACACTCAACATGGAGCAGAGGAAGTAAAGGTGACAGGTCTCTGAGCAGCTCTGAAAGAAAATTATAAATGTTAAAGCCAAAATCTACAAGATCATCTCCAAGCAGCTCCACCACAGCTGCTGAAACTTTTGAAAAGTGTAACGTCATGGGACAAACTCCCATGGGTGCAAGAGGAAATGGCGTTCCAGGTTTAACTAATGAATAGTGCGGAAGGTTGAAAAAGAGGCAATGAAACCATCCAAAACCATTCAAGCTAAACTTCATAGTCCAGTTGAATCACTTTCTGATTGCACCATTTGTCACATTTTGAGTAATAATAGCCTCCATTGACATAGATCAAGGACGGTTCCACTACTGACACCCCCCCCCCCCCACACACACACACACAAAAATCACCAATGCATGTCGACAAGCCCCAGTGTTTCTGGGAGAAGTTTTTGAGACTAATAAGATAAAACTTGAGTGTGACTGGTAAAATCAATTGTTTTTGTGATTTTTGTGGAAGAGTGCCAAAACGTATCTTGGTCTGTAGATAGGTGTTGATTAAGGCTGTGTGGAGTTGATAGAACTATTGCATCCAGTTCTTCCTAATAACAGTGATCCTAACTCCTTCTGTTCTGGTCCATGTAGGTGAATTTAAGGCTGCGGGCACCCATCTATGCCAAGTATTTGGCCAAGAACCAAGAGATGCAGTAGCTCAGGCTAGACTGGGAGTGGTGGAGGCCTGGCAGCAGAACTACTGCAGCGCCTCTCGTAGGCTCAGTAAAGTGCTTGAAAAAGATTCATCCAGCTTGGACTTTCTGCTGGCCCTAATCCCATCTGATCAGAGAAAATGCATTGCTCAGGTAAGCTTAAGTGCCAGGATCCCAAATGCAATACTGAACCATTGTCAGAGTTACCGGTGCTGGCTGAGAATAAATTAGTTTCATTTAAATTTTGATGAGCAGGTTTCATGTTTGAAATATTTTTGTATTTAAGTGCAGTGGGAACATGTAATTCAACAATTATTTTTACTTTTACCTTTTTGACTTTGCACTGTAAAAGGCAGCAGCACAAGAAGCCAGCAGTTTGTCCACAGGTGGTCAGTGGGATCAGGCCCTCACACTCCTGACCGTGGCAGTAAAAGCAGTGGGAAACCACAAACTGCAGTATCTTCGCCAACGGGCCGCCTGCTTTGCACAGCTCGGCTTCCATGAGCAGGCCATAGCTGACCTCGACAGAGTTATCCAGAGACACGGGGACTCCAGATGTTCAAACGACCCTAAAATCTGGGCAGAAGATCTGTGTCGGCGAGGTCGCAGCCTCGTGCTTTGTTCCAGAGAGGGAGCAGCTCTGGAGGACTTCAGCCAGGCCCTGAGTCTCCACAGGACGCAGGCCGTCCAGTGTGTGGAGGCTGGTCTGGGCAGGCTGCACCTGGCTGAGTGCTTTCTGCGAGGGGCGCAGCAGCACTACAGAGAGCAGCAGCTCAGCAAAGCGTGGACGATGATCGAATGCGGCCTCGCTGCGGACAGTGAAAACACAGAGCTGCGCAGACTGAGGGCCAGAGTCAAACGAGAAGCAACCAGCCCTTGCAACATCAATTAGCATCTGGCATTAAAGAATCAACAAACATGACCTCAAGCAAAGCCAATGAAGTGTAATCACGCAAGAAGAAAAGTCAAACTGATTCAAATCTTCCAAAGTTTTATAAAATAAATTGTGGTTCTTGAGAACACACTTCTTTGGTTCAGTCTTTGTGCACAGCAATGACTGTTAGCAACCAGTAACCTCATATTTATATAACTTGTCAGATAAGATGAATATGAATACTTAACAGTACATTTAGTCAATGTTTATAGTGTACACATAAATGATATATTAAAACTAAATACAAAATCTATAAGTTTTACACTATATGAGCTAAATCAACACTAATTATTTTATCTCAAACTATCAAACCTTGGTAAGAGTTTCAAGAAAGTGTCGAATGTGCAGGTTTTTTGCTTTAAAAATGCTAGAGGCATTTCTTTAATCATATTTATGGAGGCAAACACACAAAAGAATGATGAAGTACAGAAAAAAAAAAAAGAATTAGCTACTGGAATATAGTCTTTAAAATATAATGCCAGCAAGTCATTATTCCTGTCCCTGAAGTAGGAATCATACATTCAAGATCATGTTTTTACTGTTTGTCTAACACGGACATGTTCTTTGATATTAAGCTAACACAGTGATGTATTGTGGTTCCATGTTCCCGAAGTAGGACTTCTCCCACTCACTCATGAGGTCAAAGTGCAGCGGGCGGTCGCAGAAGGTGCAGGAAGCCGTGGCCGGGATGTTGAGTGGGAGACCCACCTCCTGCCACACCTCCACTAATTTACCTGTGAACAAAACAGAATGAAGGAAATGAAAAAAAAAAAAAAACCTGGGCTGCACAAACCAGTACCATATTTTTTGGACTATAAGGCGCATTAACCGAAACAAAACAGTCAGATAAGTCAAATTTTATTCAACTCATTCACAATAACCACATAAAATAGGTTTGAGGTCAGTAAGCACAACCAGAATTAATACATAAGGTGCACTGGATTATAAGGCTAACTGTCGATTTTTGAGAAAATTAAAGGATTTTAAGTTTGCCTTATAGGCTGAAAAATATGGTATTACAGTGTTGCTTCCAGGGAATAACTACAAAGTTTCATAAAAGGTGTTGGTATTTTGTGTTTCGTTATTTGACAAATGAGGAGATCAACAAAGATGATCACGAATTTCAAACTTAAATCACTTTAAGTGTTAACCTGACTTTATCAAACATTTACTTGCAGCACTCTGATCTTGTCGCAGTAAGAAGATTCCCACACTCACCCACAAAGTAGTCCATCATGTCAGGGTTGTGATGGGGAGAAGGAGCCAGACGCAGCAGCTCCTCACCACGAGGCACCGTGGGGTAGTTAATGGCCTGGACGTAGATGTTGTGTCTCTCCAGCAGGATGTCACACACCTTGGTGTTCAGCTCAGCGTTCCCAACCTGGAACATGGAACAAGAAAGTTCAGGTTGTGTTTGTTTGAATAGATACCTGATGTAATTTGCGGGGGGAAAATACCTCTTGGTAAAATATATATAGATATCTTGGACATTTAGATACATTTTCAAATTCATGGTGTTTAAATTTAAATGTGTAATGTGAGACGTCACAGAAAGAAGTGAGTATCACATTGTAGCAACAGGCCAACTTCAAAGAAACTAGTCAAAAATAATGACTTAAAGCTAAATTGGAGCCAGAAAATAGCTAATAAGATTGATATGTACTCAAATGTTTTATTTTTTGTTTGAGGCTTTTTATCCAGATAAGTTTCTTTATTAGATGGACAAAAAGCAAAATTATACATATTTACCAGACAAGAAAAGTAAAGATCCTAACGGCCAGAATTAGAATTATTAATACCAATTACATAAATGTGTTTACAGCTAAAGTACACTTTTATGCAGATGACACCATTCACTCTACTTTAAACTACTTTAAAATTGCCAAAAATGTCTAATAAAGTCTTCAGTAGCTGTTGAGTGCAGCTGCTATTTTTAAGTGGGACTTTCTAATGTTGGCTCTGACTTGTTTAGTTTATGCATTTTGATTTTTAGCTGGTAACTTTGCAACGATAGGCCATCTTGACCAGGCCTTAAAAAAAGACGTGCTAATCTTAAGGGACTTTTCTGTTAAATCCAGGATAAAATAAATAAATAAAAGGAATAACTAAAATTTAGACCAGATTATGTTTCTGTAATGAACTTCAGATCAAGACTCGGCCACATTTGTTCTAAGCTTTAAGAAACAAAACTATTGGTCAGTTTTAAAGTAAACACCATGGCCTGCAATGGTATCTGGGTGCAAATTTTGCTTTTTGTCATTTAGCTCTAATAAGATAACTAAACTGTACAATTTGAGCACGTGGTAACTTTCCTACCCGTATGGGGATGATGTGGCTGGGGCAGTTGACCACAGGCAGGCCTCTGTCCATCAGCAGCTGCCTCATGTGTTTGACATTCCTCTGGTGGGCTCTGCGCAGCACCTGGCCTTCAGGACTCTTCAGGACCCGGACAGACTCCAGGGCCCCAGACAGGACCATCGGGGGCAGAGCTGTGGTGAAGATGAAGCCGGCTGCGTAGGAACGCACTGTGTCCACCAGGGCGGCGCTGCTGGCAATGTAGCCCCCCACACAGCCGAAGGCCTTACCTGCAGCACAAATGTATTTGAACTGAGGTAAGATGGCACAATCAGTGACACATTTACTCAAGTAATAATGCAATAAAAAAATATATTTTATCCGCACCATTACTAAAATAGTTAAACATGTAAGGTAAAACATCTAAGGTTTTATAGTAATAGTGCTCATTGCCTGTTTGTTGTTTGATTGAGTATGTTGAGAATGATGAGTGTCACATCATTATACTGGAATAAAATCTTAAATCAAAGCTAAATATTACTGCTTTTTATTTTTTGGAGCTAAAACCTAAAACACTTCTTTAATCATAAAGTTTGAAATTTAATGAAACATTTTTATCATTGTTTCAATCCAAACTAAGCCCTACGACTTGATTAATGGGTTGTTCACAACAGAGCATTTAAAACCTAACAAGCTACATAAAAAAATGTTCTAAACATACAATTAGGCTTTATTTGTTCCTAAAAAACACATTGACACAGCTTTATCTAAATATGGAGAAGCTTGCGAGCTGAAAAATACACTTTCATGCATTTGAGATTGTTTTTTTTCATAATAATATTACTTATCCATCATGTGAGACATACACAAACTGGAGAGTTTATGAAGAAGATGTCCAGTGCAACATCAACTGTGTAGCACATTATTTTAAAAGAAATTTCATTCTTTTTCATACAAAAATAACAACAACCCTGAAATACTACTTTGTATTAACTTAAAAAAACTCCTAATTTTATAGCCTATATATACATATATGTTTAACTATTTAATCTAATATAAACCTTATTTCAAAACTTAAACCTCTCTCTGTTCTTGAGTTTTTTGTTTTTTTTTTCTTCTCAAAATGTAGTTGTAATTTTGGATTCATTCTCTGGGATTATTATCTTGCAGTTGTCTTTAAGTCACACACAGCACTGAAGTGCACGAGAGTTTTATCAGTGAGGCCAGAGAGGGAGGAGACCCGACACCCAGCTGATAAGACCTCTCCTCTGATGATAGCTCTTTCCTGTTTAGCAAATTGTAAGTTTAAAGGATTATTGCTGCTATTTTGGCTTCTTGACTGAGTTTGTACCCAAGTGACTTCACTTGAAAGGTGAGCCAAGAGGTAAAAGTCAAATTTTAAATATTAAAGTATTAAAGATGCACTTAAGTTTTTGACAAGTTGAATGACTTCTAAAATGTTGTAACAAAACAACAGGATCTGCTTTTAAACAAACTCACCCAAGGTCCCAGAAACAATATCAATCTTGTGCATGATGTTGTCTCTTTCACCCACTCCGGCTCCGTGGGCTCCATACAGACCCACAGCATGAACTTCATCAACAAACGTCAGGGCTCCGTAACGATGAGCCACATCGCACAGCTCTTCTAAAGGACATATACCTCCTGCAACCCCCCAGAGAAGAACAAGATGATCTACATTCAGCACATTCAGGACATTAAAGGTGAAAATGTCACTGCTGATCTGTTCTGTACTAAAACCCATACATGTTCTACACTTAAAAAAGATTGTCATAGTGAAACTAAATGACTTTTGTGTCTTAGCTGCAATAATAATTCAGTTAAGATGACTCGTACTGTGCTAGGAGTAAACTAATATCAGATAAATATACACTTGAGATGAGGAAACTACTCACTCATGTCAACAACGGTTAATAATAAAAAGAATCATTGCAGATTATAATATTGTCGGCTCAGAATGCTAATGTTTTGAAAATGATGACTGCTGTCGCAGTAACTATTAATAAAATAACATTTACGGGTTAAAATTAATCATTTTATATTGGTCAAAACTGTTTTCTATATCAGAAATAATTTAGTAATAATATATATTTATATATATATATATATATATATATAATTCCATAAATATCCATACATTAACTGATAGTGTGTCTGACATCATTTAAAGTTGTGCATATGTTTCTGATTTTTTTTCTTCAAAAAATTTTCTACATTGCAAAAAAGCTATTTTTTTTAGACTAAACACCAAACTAGAGTATTTTCAGAAACAACAAGCTTTGCTTGAGACTCTCCAAGGGAAAAAAGAAAAACAATCTGTTTTAAAGAATACATTTTAAATAGTTACAGCTATCAAATTTGCTGAATAAAAGACTAAGTCTGATCAGTGGTTCCCAGAATTCAAATAGCGGGCACATTCATCGCTGAAATCTTGAAATAAACTGTTTTAATCAAGCCCTGATAGTCAAACTATTGTAGAAAAGACTATAGCTGAGGCGCCATAGGATGCTTAGAGATCGCAAAGGCCATAATCAAGAAGGAACTAACATTTAATAATAATAATGTGTTCAATGAATGTAATTTTGAGCATTCTAAATCTTTCTGCATCACCTTTATGTGTTGATTGAACAGTTGAACATTTTCGGCTCTGCCACGTTTGCATAATTTAGAATTAATTTTATTTCAATAGAAAAAAAAAACCCTCTCACCGTCCATTGAGTGCACAGTCTCAAACGCCACTATTTTAGGTGTCTTTGGGTCTGAATGTTGCAGCAGTTCCTCCAAGTGTCGACTGTCGTTGTGGCGGAAAATGAAGCGTTTGGCTCCACCATTTCTGATCCCCTGAATCATCGACGCATGGTTCCCTGCATCAGAGTAGATCTCACAGCCTGTAATACAGAGAGAACATTTAATGAACCATGGACATGACTTCTGTCTATCAGGCTTAAGATAAAATACATTTTTTATTTTTGTTTTTCCCTTTATGATTTATTATTTGGCTAGGCACAATCAAAAGCAGGTGCAGAACATCTAATAATGCTGTTTCTAATACCGTTCAAGGATTGCCATCACCTGAGTTACCAATATGACTCATGTTTGTTATTTCATTCAGTAATTACCAGGAAGCATTTTAGCCAGAGTGAAGAGGGTTGAGTCATTTGCCACAAAGCAGGAGGAGAACACTAAAGCTGCGTCTTTCTGGTGCAGCTGAGCGAGCTCCTTCTCCAGAGACACGTGATAGTTACTGGTACCAGAGATGTTCCTGGTGCCACCTGCTCCTGCACCGTGCTTCTCCAGGGCATCGCTACAGACAACAAGAAAACACGTTTGACACAGATCATCTATACAAAGAAAAGCTTCAAGCAAACGTTTCTGCAATTTCTATAAATATAGGGATTTAACTGCCATAGTTTTGGTCTTGGTTTCCATATTGGAAAAAAAAACAACCTTTTGTTTTACTGTGGGTTAGGGTAGAGCTGTCTTAGTTGCATTGTTTTGCGATTGTCACACAGTTCTTTGCTATCGCACCCCCCACTTGATGGTTTCTTAATCATCCTGCTCGTCGTTCATTTACTGTACCTCTCTGTATATAGACTCCCTCGTTTCCTTTTTGCTTCGCTTCAGTTATCATAGACTTGCTTTTGATCCTGAGCTTGCCCTAGCATGTGGCTTCATTTAACGACAATCCGTGACACAAACTGAAACTGCAATAAGGTCAGTAGAATGTAATGTACCTACAGCTTCCCTGAAACACCAACGAATCACTGCAGCTAAAAGTTATTGTACTGTACTATGCAAACGTCCTTTCAGCATTATGTTGATGTTTAGCAGGCACGATGCTAAGTGTTTGTTCGCACAATGCTATCTTGCTAACGTTTCACAAAATTAAAAAGTCATAGGATTCTCAGATTTGCACTCATTTGCTAAACATGGCAACTTTCAGTTAAGGTCTCATGAGCACAGACTTGAAAGTTTGGGAAGTTCAAATCTGAGCTGGCCTTTCCTGTACTGTAAACTAAAAACTGGCGTTAAAGAGCTTTGCCTTGTGCAATACAAAAGGTTTTTGCCAGGGAGATCATTTATGAGCATGTGCTGACTTCAAACTGTAAAGATCTTCTTTCTGATGCTTCTGCAGGAAATTTCAAACTATTGTTTAAACTAAGGTTTATTTTTATGTGGAGTACAATTTTTTTTTTTTCAAGTTTAGCAATTATACAACTGTGATGAACTTGTGATCTGTCCAGGGTGTACCCCGCCTTTTGCACAGTGATGGCTGGATATGGGCACCAGAGAATGGGCACCAGTGACCCTCGCAACACGGAAAAGAAGGAGCGGGTAAAGATAACGGATGGACTACACGACAAGCAATGAAACAGCAGCCCAAATATCATTTTGAACCATTCTAGAGCCAGTTTGCAGTATCTTGTAAAGCCCCTTTGTTGTCCAGTTCATCCCTGGTGATCTTTTCATACAAGACCTCTTCACTAAAAGATCTTTATCTTGTCTGTCTAAAAGCATTATTTGCAGATTTTAGATCTAAAACAGCCAAAGAGCTTAACTGACATTCAAAATGTATAAACATGTTTGAGCATTGCCTGATGGCACTGAGGACTCTCGGGTGGCGGCTCATTCCCAGATAGTCGTTGCTGCACCACACTGACACCTGGGAGCCCTCTCTCCCAGTAATGGAGTAATCCTCAGCGAATGGGAAGGCCGTGGCGCTCCTGTTCACCGTCTTGAAGACTCTGTATGTGTGATCCTTCTTTTTCTCAGCAATCTTCTCAATGAAGAAGCGATCGTAGTCATAACTGGGGCCAACTGCAGTAAAAATCGCATTGAGATTAAATTTAGTTACAGAACTCCAAAGCATCAGGTGTATAGGTTTATATTATATAAGCAATATGGTCTCTTTGTTATGATAGCAAACTTTACCCATGTTGTCCTTGAGGAGGTGGGTGGCACCGCTGGCTTGCTCTGATGTTGGAAACACAGAATCTTTGAAGCCTTTTAACAGAGTTGTCATCAAACCTGGGAAAAGGTAAGAAACTGCTCGGTGAGTGGAAACTACTGCTACATATAAATAATACTTGTGCCTTTGTGATGATTGAAAATACAGTTGGGAGCTGGTGACTCCATTTTTGTACCATCGTGGACGTCCTCCTGTACTTCAGGGCTAGCCTGGATCATCCCAATCTGCGAGGTGACGAAAGGGCAGCCCTTCGATGAAGACACAGCCACCTGGGTGGCAGTTTGAGCAAACAGCCTCTTCTGGTCCACCGTGGGACGGTGGGGACTTTGGGTTTTGGTGGGTGAAGAGGTGAGCTGCGCCTCCAGGCAGGCTGTGCCGCTCACGCTGATCTGACGAGCGATGATGGGACATTGGTCAGCCATAGACAGCAGGGCAGCTCCTGTTCTTCTTAAAGCTGGCTTTGGGACTGACCTCAGAAAAGGGCAGTGATGGAGGAAGGCAGCCATGATGAAGCTGTTCTTATCCTGAGTTTAAAAACAGGGGACATGGAATTGTTTTTTAAGGGGGTATAAATTTATCCTTACTGACAAAAAACAAACTAAAACATCATCCTGTGAAGACGGTTATGACTAAACTTGTTAGTACAAGTGGGGCCGCTGTGGCCGAGTGGTTTGAGCAGTCATCCTCCAATGGGAGCAGTGGTGCAGTCTACGTGATACGCGGGTATATGGAGTATACCCACTAGAAAAGCTTGAGAATTTTATTATACCCACTTAACCACCCACTTACCCACCTATACCCACTTTGTTCCATAATTGCGCCACTCGGGGTGGCTGCATGCTGGAGTAGTTTTGTTACAGTAATTCTGAGTTACTGCTTTTGAAAACTTTATTTGCTCTTTTTTCTGGATGTAAATCACTTTTTTTGAATGATTACTTCCTCTAGTATTAGATGCTCTACAGCTGGAAGAATTTTTACTGAAACCTTTTTATGTTTGGGCATTTGTTATGATGCATAACCATGGCAACAAGGTGTTTTTTAACAACCAGGAGCAGCTGATTACCATCTCAAAAGCTCAAATACTTCAACTACAGTCCCAAATTCCAAATGAGTTGAAAAGGAGGCGCCATAGACAAATTCCCATCAACCTGGCAGTAGTGCTTGAGTACCTGAAAGGCGCTATATAAGTACAGTCCATTTAGTACACATGGTTCAGTTTAGCGTCAGTGAACATAGCATCTGTATTCGAGGGCGTGTCATATGCCTGCAGCTTATCTTTACTCTGCAGGAGCTTAAGAGTCGTCCTGACAGACATCACCAGCTGATTACTGCAACAACCACCTGATTACTGCAACAACCACCAAATAGTCTTCAGAGCACTGACTCTTATTTTCCCATTTATTGTTAAAATATTGTGAGCGGACAAAAAACCCCCAAAAAACATGGCCAACACATTATTCTGCAATTTCACGACACATCCATAAATAAACAGTCACTGATGGTTTATTTTGCTGATCAGCATCTTTGTGTTAGTGAGGTTTTAAAAAAGGCTTATTTTTCACTATCTGTTGTGGTTAGCCATGTAAAGCAATTCTAAAGATACGTGGCTTCTCTTGAGGTTGGGCGTTTTCTTTTTTGAGGCTCAGTCTCTTAAGCTCAACTTAAACGTTACAATTATTTTTATTTTGACATGATTTTGTTAGGATGAGTGCATAAAATGTACTCAATTACTGGGAAGACTTCAAGCACAAAGCATAAAATTGACCTCAAGCTGAAACTGAGTGAAAATACAAAGAATAAATGAATAAATCTAGTTTCAATAACCTTTCAGCTTCTTTAAAAGTCAGAGTAATGTTAGAAAATGTGATAATAATGACAGGGAGGCTCACCTGTTGACCTGCACTGAGGACGAACTTCAGAACAGCAGACAGACAGAAGGTCAGGAGGTGTCAGCTCTTAATTGTCTGATGTTGGTGAGAATTATGCAATCGTTGCCCCCCACCCCTCGTGACGTGTGGAGCCCAACCTGGTGGGGGGAGTGGGGGCATGAAGGGAGTTGTTTGCGTTTCTGTGGGAGGTTCAATTATAGTGATAAGGTTCATTTAAAGTCCTTTAATTCCTCCTTAACAATAAAAACAACAACAATAATAGTAATAATAATAAAAATGATAATAGCTATTTTTATTACCAGTATATTTTCTTGGTTTTAGGGAAAAATAAAGTTTGCTTAAACATAAATAGGTTTTCTGTACATCTGCTGTAAAACAAACAGACAAACAAGCAAAAATAAGTTGTAATATCTGAGGCTTACCCATCATCAAATTCACTTGTCACCAGAGAGGAATAACATGCTCGTCATATCAAATGAACTTTAATCATTTCTTCAATTTTTTTGTAACTTTTAGAACATAATTTTACCTTATTTCCAATTTTATTTTGAAATAATTCCCTTTCGATCATGTTTTACGCTTGTAATATCATAAAGGTTTTGAGGACGTTTCTTAAAATTTTCTTTTCCTCAACAACAAAAAGAATAAAAGTTTCAGCTTCATAACAACCTTTATTGTTCAGACAAGAGTTACATTTATCACATAAATTACTCAATTTCTTATAGTTTGTACCTATAAGTTTGACAAAGCTTCACCTCAGTCAGACCACATAAGCTCGTTTTATTGCACAGTATTAGTTCAGTAACTTATTTTTTTATAATACATATTGACAGTGGGGGTTGCTCTCTATTTTCACCTCCATCCTGTCAGTCTGACAGCCACCAGCAGATGGCGCTCTGCTTGGCTCTGATCACCGGTGTCGTGTGAAGGAGGAGTTTTCATCCATTTATTCATTTATTTTCTGCCTCTTGACGTGCAGCAGCAGAGTTCATCTCCTCCTGCCTGGATCACACAGGACAAGCCTCCTCCTCCTCCTCCTCCTCATCCTCCACAGTCCTCCTTCACAAGGACAGCATCTCCAGGAGGAGCAAAACCCGACAACCGTTTCTGCAATAATAATATTAGCAATAATATTAATAATTAAAACCACAAAAGCCGAGCGACAGCAGCAAGATGTTGGCCTGCACGGAGCTGATCACCATGTGTCTCCAGTCGTCCAAACACGAACACTGGAGGAAGCAGCAGGAGCTGGACCACAACCAGAACCAAGACATCTGCCTCTTCCAGGATGTGAGTATGCGCTGTGACGTCACTACCAGTGAATAATGATTTTAATTCATCTGTCCCACATATTTTACTTCATACTGGGCATGATTCAGACATGTCCTGCCTTTGTGTGTGCATATATTGGGGGATGGGGGGGGGGGGGGTCGAGCTGTCCTTCTCTCCCCTCTTTATGAATGGGTTCAGACTGAGTTAAAACATTCAGGCTTATGTAAGAAAGGTGAGAGCAATAATGCGTCCTAGAAAGAGGACATAGCCATCTGACGTGCAGAGGAATTGACCTGCAAACACAAATGTTGCCTTCACAATGTGTAAAGACGAGATTTTTGATGAGCATCCTCCAAATGAGCTCCATTTTTCACCTTTGAATTATTTATTGAGGACTTTGCAGCTTGGCACCACCTGAAATGTTCTTGGTCTCCTTTTTATTTGTTCCAATTTTGCAGATGTCCCCTTCACAGACAACGATCAGGACAAACCTGCGGTTACACATTTCATGTTGATGCGTTGTGTTTGAAGCGGTCGTGTCAGTTTTTCTTTTTGTAATTATTTCTCAAAGATGCACCATAAAAGTGTGTCTTAGAAGCATAGACTCCGAGCTTGAGACTCCCTAACAGCTGGCTGTAAATGTAATTCTGTTTTTTTTTTTTTTTTTTTTTTTTAATAAAAGGGAAATTATCCATTCCCCACAGTCCATGATGCATAAAACTTCTTCACTGCAGCTATGAAAGTCAGATATTTTCCTTTAGTTTCATAGATTTCTTACTCAAAGACGTCTTATCTGACTTCGCTGTTGCGATCTCTTTCCATACCCACTCTAAAAATAATGCCATCGAGCTGCCCTGAATAGATTTCCAATATCAAATCATGCTGACACTCTCACTTGTGTTCACCGGTAGCTGAGACTAATTTGTGTTTTTTACTCTCTGCACACCTCCCAGACTGATAAGGAGATATCTGAGTCAATCTCTGTGGAAAAAAAGGTGTTTGTTTCTTTCCATTCATTTATTTTAACCTACTCACGGTGCAAACCCTCCTCGTCCCTGGGAAATACTAATAAATGGGATGATAATGTGCTTCAGCGTTGTGCATGTCTGAGGTGCCTTAAAAGCTCAGTGAGTTGCACTAAGTGCCATTTATGTGTCTCAGATGACTCTGTGATTAATTAGCACATCACAAGTTCAGAATTAGATTTTTTTAAATTTAAAGCCTTACCGCACCTTCTTAGCTTTCAATGGCAATTTGGACATGAACTCCATCAACGTTTCACCCACGATACCAACAAACATAACAAAACACCTGCATATCTTCATTATTGTGCGAATGCTTATGAAACATTCACTCTACTGTGATCCATTTTTCTTCCGTACATTTTCCGGTATCTTTCTCGTTTCACAGTTTTTGTGCTATATCAACTAATCATATATCAAAACATTCAGCTTGTTCAGGAGACGTGCGCTGTGACTTTTGGTATTGGTGCAACTTTAGCTTTTTAAATATTTAGCTTTTTCTGCCATTTTTTTCTCACAAAATAAATTGAGTTCATTTTACCTCCTTCATATCTTTAGATCTGTTTACAGCCTTTTACTGCTCCTTTCACATTTTGTTCTAGTTCAGCTTCTTTCAACTTTCTTGTGCAAATATAAACTTTTTTCAGCTACTTTCAGCCAATTTCAGCTGTTTTTTCAGCTGGTTTGTGCTCCTTTCAGATTCTTTCTGCTAACTACAATATTTTTGTACTTTTTAAAAACTTTTTTCAGCTAATTTCAGCTTGTGCTCCTGCAAGTTTATTTCTGCATGTTTCAGCTTTCGCAGCTATTTCAGCTACTATTTAGCTGTTTTTATGCTAATTTGAGCTATTTCAGCTAATTCCACTTTTTTTTGCACTCATTTAAACTTTTTTCATCCCAATTCACTTCCTTCTGGTAATTTAAGCTTCTTTCTGCTATTTTAGCTACTGTTCAGCTGTTTTTTTTTTGGTGATATTTTTTGCCTTTTTCAGGTAATTTCCTCTGTTTTGTGCTCATTTCTGCTTCTTTCAGTCTAATTGGGCATACATGTTCTTTCTGCTTTCTTCTGCTAATTTATACTTGTTCTACCTTTTCATCTACATTTTTTAGCACTTTTTAGCCAATTTCAGACGTTTTCAGATAGATTCAAGTTACTTTCAACCTAATTAACTTCTTTATGCTAATTTCAGTTTGTTATGCTTTCAGCTTTTTTCTACCAGTTTCAGCTTTTTCTGCTATTTCAGCTATTATTCAGCTGTTTTATGCTAAATTTAGCCTTTTCAGCTAACTCCACATTTTTTTAGCTCATTTCAGCACCTTCTACTTGATTCTGATAGTTAAAGCTACCTTCTGCCTTTTCAGATACTTTTCAGCAAATTCTTGCTAATTTCAGCCTTTTGCTATTTTTTGTGCTCATTTCTGCTTATTTAAACCCAATTCAGCAAATATATTTTTTTCTGCTTTCTTCTGCTAAGGCTTGTTCTTCCATTTCATCTCCATTTCAGCATTTTTTAGCTAATTCCAGCTGTTTTTCAGCAAGTTCTTCTGCAATAAGCATTCACACTGCATTTTTGCAGGAAATTCAATTTCTCTAGTTATTGTAGATTCTCAGCCATCCAGGACATGGAACATCAAAAGGATGTATTGGACATTCATTTTGTAGTTGAAGATGTTTCACTGAGATCTTTCTCAATCTGAAATATTGATTTTGACACTCTCCAGTGTCCCAGTTGTTTCCTTTGTTATTCATTTATTTTTAGGATTCATTTTTTATTTTTTATTTCATTTACTCTTTATTTATCCAGGTAGTCTCATTGAGCCACGAGAACTCATTTTCTAGAGCTCAGCTTGTATTTAATCATTAGGAGCTCCCTGCTGCCTTCCTGCGAGCCGTCTCGGGCAGGATCAGGTCTCAGAGCTTCTGCTGTGAGATTTGACAGTGATAGCTCTTCCTACCTGCCGCCGACTGCCAGCTTGTCAGCTCGTCACCTCACAGATGGCTAAAAGCAGCAGCAGCTCTTCTGCAAAGTTTAGTCTGAGTCCATCACAGTGACAGAGACTTACTGCCGGAGTTTAGATGCTGTTCGTTATATTGACGTTATTAGAACTAAAATAGAGAAAATGATGACGCAGTCAGTGAAATCTGTCTTTTGACTTTCTTTGTTGTGTGTTCTTTTTTCTTGACAGCAATTAGACAAAACATGAAAATAATTGTACAGAAATAAAGGAAGAGTTATAAAAGATCGTAAAGCAGTTATCAATGGTAAAATTTAAACTAAAAACTTTAAACTTAAAAAAAAAATATATCTATAAAATTAGATATAAATATAGATTTTTCTATATAGTTGACTATAAATAATTAACATCCCAGTTATTTATAAGACTGAGTTTGTTGTGGCTCCTCGGACTGATGAAACGTTTCAACAAAAAGAAACTGTCCAGAGGACCTGACTTAACTTTGTTGGAACATTTATTACACTTTTCTAGCAGGAGATAAAAACAAGATCAGTGATTTGGAAATATGGCGTTTTCTGGATTATAACTCAGTTTTAAAATGCCTATTAAGAAAAAAATGTTAAAAAACTGTTTAAGACCACAACATAAAAGGTTAAATCGTGTCATCTGGACCAGTTTCTTTAAGTGAGAAACGTTTTATCCCCCATCCAGAGGACTTCATCAGTCAGTGGCCTGCCATATAGATTTGTCCCATAGGTAGCCTTCACTGCTACCTATGGGAACCTCAAGGTTGGCTTGAAACACAGCAGTGAAGGCTACTTATAGATCTGGTTGGCTGGCTGTAGACTGAGGAAGTCCTCTGGATGTGGTATGAAACGTTTCTCACTTAAATAAACTGGTCCAGATGACATGATTTAACCTTTTTTGTTGTTATCTACCTGGATGATTGAGCTTACAAACCTTTTTTTAACGACCAGATTCTCCTGGATTTTTTTTACCATATTAATCACATATGATATATTTTTAAAGACAGGCAGATTTTTTTTAGACATTTACTCAATTCTAGTTAAAATAAAACAACTGAAGTAGATTTTCTTTTATGTTACAATCAGTTTTGTGGCATTTCAAGCATTTCATGTTAGAGTACATTGCAGAAAAAAAAAAAACCTCTTACATAATTCAGTGCTTAAAATAGATGACTGCTGTG
>NC_056508.1:35462158-35468376 GCF_014905685.2 Nematolebias whitei | reverse complement strand
ATATATATATATATATATTTTTTTTTTTCCTAGTGTGCACATAGTTTTGAAGTACTTTGTATATTTAGTATACAGTATTTGAAGTTTGAAGCAGGGAGGAGTTTAAAAGCTGGATGCAAACAGAACGAAGTTGAGCCTTCAGACTGATGTGTTTGAAGAGGAGCAACTTTCTGAAACTTTGATGATACCATCAAGGATCCAACCACTGGTCTGTCGGCCCACATCCAGTGATCGAGCAGCAAGAACAAGCTACAACTAAACATCCTCTTTAAACTCACACACATTATTAGATTTGAAATCTAAAGATTTAAGCGATCGCTTTCTGGTCATGTTCACTGCCTGGATTAATAAAGGTATGTCACTTCCTGCTTGTGAGGGTTAATCACATATGTTAGAAAATATCTTAATCCAGGATGAAGTGCCCCAGTTAGACAAGAAAACAGAAAATCTTAAATTTAAATCTTCTCTCAGGGAAGCATAAAAGTCAAATTTTCATTTCCATAAGTGTCTCAAATATGACAGAGATGGGGATTTTACAGCTGCTCTTTAATCCCTCTCTGTGCATAAAGAAAGAGAAACATCTATGTTAACTAATTACACAACTTTCTGAATGATATAAAAAAATCTACATGTGCCCCCAGTTTACAGGCTGAATTCTCCATTTACTGCACACTCTTAATTTCTTCAAACTTATTTTATGGCAGATCGAAACACTTAAACCTGATTTTTCCTTTTCTTTCTGTGCTTGTTGCAGATTTTCCGCCGGGCAGACAAAAATGGTGAGTATGCCAAATACACGACAGAAAAGTACTCCTCAAATTGTTTCAAGAAAATAAAAATGACTCAGAAGGGAGTGCTGTGATCTCAAAGGAACCTTTTCTATTCTTTTCTGGATTCTTTGTGAGAGTCAAGGCACATAAATATACAAGGTCAGGTGCAGTTGCATGGTTTCTTTTTTTTTTTTTTTGGTATTGTGATGTGTCAGGATTTGACAGGATGGACCTCTACAGCTCACCCTGCAGGCATTGCTCATCCTGGTGCACTGCCAAGAGCAATGCACTGCTCAGGCAATTGATAGGAGGCAGGTGAAGACATACAGAAACACTTTTCAGGGACAGCGTGCACACAAACACCCCATAATTATTGCTTTGTGCTTTGCAATCTTAGGTCTCTGGTGCATTTTTAATCTTAAATGCTTGAAATCCATCTAAGACTTAAATTAAGATGCCATTCTTTTTCTGAATCTGTTTCAAGAAATCTCTCCCTTCTTAACGTCCCCGAGGACAACAGGGCAAACTCAGCTCTGCGTGAAAAACACCACGTTTTCTGCTCGATTTCTTATTCATGCTCTGCACCCACGTGGAATGGGATGTAAAACGCAAAAAAAAAAAGGGCGAGTGATTAATGCTTGTGGAGCATCTACAATCTGTGAGCGCGTTCCTCCGGAGGCTGCTGAATGTGTTGCATAAGAGTGAGATTAATGTGCTGCAATGAGCAGGGGTTGTCTGGAGCGCCTCGTTGGCAGATACTGAGCTGGAGAACCCAGTTTGTGAATTATAAATGGGAAAATCAAAAGAAAAAAAAATAAACCTTTTATCTCTGTTGGGGCTTTTGTTCAAAATCTATATCAGATAAAAAGAGGTTGTATGGGTTTCAGTTCTTTTCTCTCCCAAACTTTATAAACTAGCAGGATAGTGCAGAGCTGCACAACAGAACCATTTGTGAAGTGAAGCAATTGATTGAATCTGTGTCCAGAGTGTTGCATGTCTACAAAGCCTTCCTTCAGCTCAAACAAGCTTTTTTAAAAAAAATTACCAGAATAAAGGAAAAAAAAAAGCACAACTGCACTGCGTGTCTGTGCTTGTTATCTTCAGTTTGCAGCAGAGTTTTGCATCCAAGAAACTGCCTCCTTAGCAGCGGCTGTGCCGTGTACGCTGCCATAACACGCCTGGAGTACAATGCATTTATATTGTAATGACTATGTAATGGCTAACAAACCAATGAACCCCTCTAAGCTGCTGTAATAAGGTTTTTAAAGCCAAAATGAACTTTATAAGTGCATTGTTGTGTAATGTACACTCCAAGGGTTCATTTAATGTTCCTTTCGCTTTTTTCTCAAAGCTCTACACAAAGAAGTAACAAGATGAAAAGTGTGATATGATTATCTCATTTGACAGCGCAGCTCTGATTTGACATGCAGAAACAATAACAAGCCTGCAACATGCAGACAAGTCAGAAGCAGGGCTTTGAAGTTAAAGGACTCTATAAAGCTCCAGAGATTTAATAATAAGAAGGGATGCACAATATTATTGGTAAGGTATCAGTATCGGCCCATATATACATACATACACATCTATATACATACATATACATCTCTCTCTCTCTCATCTATCTATCTATCTATCTATCTATCTATCTATCTATCTATCTATCTATTCTCATATGGGATATCAGCCAAAAATTAAATATTGTTCATCCCTAATAATAAAAGATGCATGTTTCACTCATACTAGCAGTATCCTTTTTTGTAGTGACTTAAAAATTGCTTAAACTGGCCTTTTCTATTAGTTTTGGTCTATCTTTAAAGATTAGTGGAAACTACGAGGTGCAGGTTGCAGACCCTGCTCTATACAGTCAACATGCAAAATACAGTTTCATTGCGGATGAAGCTGAATGTAAAGATTTACTGTTTAAATGAGCGTCAATGTTATTACAATCACAGCAAAATACTGTAACTTATAACACATCTGCAAATTGTTTTAATAGAGTTTTGTCTGTACTTGGTGCCCAAACTTGAAATTTTATTTTTACCACTTTTAAAGTAAATACTGTAAATTTCAGGCTTTATTTAATTTTAAGCCATTTAAAATGTGTACTTATTCAGATAAAAGAGATGCATACTAATTTTACATTGAAATTTCTGACTCATGTGCTTTGTTGGAGCAGGATGTGAAAAGAGGGGTTTTCATTTTTCATCATTAAAAACAAAACAGCAACAAAAGTCTAAAACGTAGATGAACATGTTACTGCAGGAGAGATGCTGTTGGTTTCTCCTTCTCATATTCTCCTCAGTTCTGCTGCTGCGGTTCATAAGTTATTAGTCCTGCCTCGATCACAGCTTTGAGGTTTCCCACAGGGAGAGTTCTCATTTAGGACACAGTCTGAGCCTCAGCGTAACTCAAGGTGCTGTGAGAAACGGTAATCTGTTGACATTAACAGTTTAGATTTCCCGAAAGAGGTGTTGTTTAGTCATCACAGACTCGGGATTTGCTGCAAGCATTTTTTTTAATGAGATTTCTCTGTCTGCCAGGTGAAGCCAGATGACACTGACCAGCTCCGTTCCAATTTCACTAATCATATTAATGGAGGGAGGAGTGGGAAAGGTTGGATTAAAGCGTAGATTTATTAACGTGCTTATTACCTACGCAAAGTCTGCACAATGAACAGCTTTTCCATTTGACTGCCAGTACAACCAGTGGAAGTTTTGCTAAAACTTGAGAAATGTTTTGCAGGTCTAATCTGCATTTATATATGAAGGCAAATAAATAATTTTCACATTATCACTCTTTTATTTTTTACACTTTTAGGCATTCTTGAGACAGATTTCAAGTTTTTAAATGTGAATTTTTTGCTATTTTGCTCAATCAACAGCTAACTGTAGGTTAAAACGTTTGTTGACAAACTACCGTAATTTCTGCCATACACGTTGCACTGCCGTATAGGTTGCATCAGTCCAAATATGTCTAATAAAATGAAAAAAAAAAAAAACATAAATAAGTTGCTTCACCATGGGAGTCTGCACAAAAGGACTTTAACACGAATTTAACAAGATTAACACTTAAAAACAATTATTTGTTTGCTCGAAATTATAGCAAAGGTGTGTCTCAGTTGAACTTTTCCTTAATAAATGCACTTTAATGGTCAAATCAGCTGCATTTTGCTGCACCGCCCAGGCGAAATGCAGCTGATTTGACATTTGCTCCAGGAGTTCCGGAGCGAGACGAAGGTGGCCATGTATGGCAAGCCAAGTGTCTCATTAATATCCACTTTTACCTATTAATGGAACACTTGGCTTGCCATATTACTCAAGGGCCCTCTAACTGCTGAAAATGGTAGTGTTCAATATTTTCCATGTCAGAATGAATGAAATCGTCAGATCTCAGCTAAAAATTGGTTTATAAATATGGGGAAAAACATAAATAAGTAACTTTGTCGTATAAGTCGCAGGGCATGCAAATTTATGCAAAAAGGTGCAACTAATACGGCGAAAAGTACGGTAATTAAAAAGATTGTTGTGCAGTTTCTTTCTAACTATGCATTTTGAAAATAAGTTTTTTTTAATGCTCTAGTTAACTGTAGGTCATTAAAAATGTAATACAGTCACTGTAATTTGCCTTTGTGATGAGGCTAAAAGGATAAGTACAAGAGAAGCAAAGTAATCTTCAGTGGTTCTTTAATTATTTCTTTAATTAGATATTCTTTTAGTTCTGCATTTAAAGAATAGCAGAGTCTAGTCTCCTTTAGCGTGTGAGACCAGTTCTGAGTTTCGCCTGAAGCGGTATTTTCCCACTGCATCCAAGAAACCGTGAAGTCTTGTGCAACATGCCATCTGAGCGGCGTTGTGTTTTGCGTGTAATCGAGTGTGAATCCAAACCAACGCAGCTCTGATGGAATCAGATGATGAGTCAGAGGCGCACCAGATTGTGTTTACTCCTACATCATGTGGAACTAGGTTTGACTGGGAAGTTTGGGAGGGAAACTACGTTTCTCTATCCTCAGGAAACTCGGCTTCTGCCTAACTCTCTGACTTAATTGTGTCCTGGTACATCCATCACTTGGGACTTCTTAACAAGTCAGAATGGATTTCACTAACATGATATGAGTAGCAGAGAAATGTGTCTCAGAAAGTATAGCAGCTGGAAGCTGGTGAGAGCTCATTAAAAAGTTAGTTTGCTTATTAGAGAAGCTCATTGAAATAAAACAGTTTTCGCTAGCATCAGAACCTCTAAGTCATCACTCCAATTCAATTAGTTTATGATGCTATTTGCCCTTTTTCATTATTTAGAAGAAAACACAGTGACCTGTAAGGGCCATGAAACATTTGCGGTTTCTGTGAGGTGTAACTTTCTCTGGTTGGTCTCCTTTCAGATGACGGGAAGCTCTCCTTGGAGGAGTTCCAGTCCTACTTCACTGATGGTGTCCTCACAGAGGAGCAGATGCAGGAGCTCTATTACTCCATCGACCGGCAGCAGACAGAGTGAGCTCATCGTACTTTTAGGATAGCCTCCAGTTCTGCTGCCTTCTGCATCCCCTGCTGCTCTCCTGAAACAGTTTAATACCTCCCTTCAATGAAAAATACCCACAGAGCGCCTTCATTCTAGCTCCAGAGCCAGGGTGTTTGCAGCAGTCTGCTGAGTAATGAGTTACTTAACTGCCTGAGCTGCCCTGATGCTGCTCAATAATCCAGCTGGATAAATCTAACAAGGCTAAGTCAGGTCCTCTGGACGGAGCCTTCTTTGTTGAAACGTTTCGTCTTGTATCGCTGCTGCAGCGCCTCAGACTGAAAAAAGACTTTTTGATAAAACATGAGAAGTTTCAACAAAGAAGAATCTGTCCAGAGGACTTGACTTAACCTTGTTAAACTGCCTGAGCTCTTGCAAATGAATAATCACTAAAATAATTGATTAGTAAATGAATGTAGAGTAACAGCAGTGTTTTTTTCCTGTTATCTGCAGTTGGATATCACAGGATTTTAACCAACCAGAAGAAGTTTCATTTTGTTTTTAGATTACAGATAATAAACTAGTACGTGCTTCAAACTGCTTTTTGTCAAAGTCTTGGTAAGAATTAAAGACTAAAGCAAAGAAACGTCTCAAAAACGCCCAATATACAAAATAAGATATACTATATACAGTAGTCCCTTACTACTTTGTGGTTAGACTTTCATGGACTCGCTCTTCCGCAGTTTGTCAACATAAGATTGGACATGACACACAACTGGCTGATTGATGGATGAGCCACAAGATCGGCATGGATTTTTTTAATGTAAAATAAATTATTTTAAATTATTTAGCACCTGCTGCACCAGTGTGCAGCCCACAGTTACTGGGAGAACTCCCTCCTGCAGCGTGTCATGATCTCCGCTCTGCAAAAGAGAAGTATAAATATATCTATCTATCTATCTATCTATCTATCTATCTATCTATCTATCTATCTAT
>NC_056508.1:35441427-35462148 GCF_014905685.2 Nematolebias whitei | reverse complement strand
TATCTATCTATCTATCTATCTATCTATCTATCTATCTATCTATCTATATATATATATATATATATATATATATATATATAAAATGTATATACTTATACACCTTATATACATACTGTTCAAAAGTGAGAGTAACTTTTATTTCCCTCTGCCTTCCAGCATGTTTGTTAAACTGATGAGCAGCATATTCTCAGCTCTGAAACAGTAGCCTGTCTCATTTAACGTGTTTCTTTATTGGCTCCATACGAAGAACTTTGAGGAGTTGCAAAGTCTGATGTTTTTCACAGAGATGGCAAATGAATAATGGGAAGAAGCGAGTGAGTCTGGGTGCAGTTCAGTACTTTACAGCACCATCTCTAAAACAGATGGACAGCTGAAGAAGAATTGGCAGAGAGGATATCAGGGGAAACTTACAGCCTTTGGCTCAAAAATTGCATCATTTTATTTTGCCAAAGAAACATAAAAATATTGTAATACATTCCTGGAGCACATTCTGCATTGAATGAGCTCATGTTAATTAAAAATTATTCACTTTTGTTGCCTAGGGCTCTAAAATATGAGCTTATTAGTACAGCTTTACAATAAAATCTGTAAACATTTAAAATCAGTATTATTGGTAATTTGGTGGATTTAACTTTGGTTTTTATTACAGACAATTTGTTTGAGCAACGATGTTGGATAAGTAACAATCAGGTTCGGTTTTACTGTAGCCTTCTTGTAAATGTTCAGAAAACTCGATGAATTCCTAAAATAAAGAGGAAAATATATTAAAAAAATTGTATTATAAAGGGATGTTTCTGAATTTAACAGGTCAGAAGGTTAACCTAAGATGTCATCGTGTCATCCCATCTGCAGCTCCAACTGATGCAGGATCAGATTAGAACAGCTTTAGTCATTTTCACAAGAATAAAGGTCCATTTCTCACGCAGCGTCTTTGTCACATAAATTCACAGCTTCACATCTTTACTCCACAGTCTGAATATGTCTGCAGAGCTAAAAGTGACTTTTCTTATAGGGCTTCTGAGTTTTAAAACTTTTTAATGACATCTGTTTGAACATTGTCCCTCATTTTGTCTCATTTTGATCCCTCCGCAGCAACTTGGACATAAATGAGCTCTCAGGTAAGGATGCATCTTGTTTTATTGTACCCTCATTGCTAAGAAATGAATATGTTTAAAAAAAATGTATATATATTGTATTTATGATACTGGCCACCACATGGAGATTTGTTTGTGTTTAACGCCAGTCAGTGCTCATCAGACTAAATGGATGTTTTTCTCCATCAGAGTACTTCTCTCCACATCTGGGAGAATATGTTAATGTTCTGTCTGCACTGGAAAAGCTGAATGTGTCCATTTTAAAGGCCATGGATAAAACTAAGGAGGTAAGTGATGGATGATGACTTTCAGCACTTGGTAAAAATCTGAAGACTTTTAACAGCAGCAGTGTCCTTCTCTTGTTCAGGCATGCTCTTAGCATTACAAATCAGTTTCCTGTTGTGGGGGTAAAAAAATTAAAAAAACTGCAGAGCATGACTGCCTTGGCCTATTGTTAGCTATGCCCTTCTTCTTCAACCATGCACTCAAAAATCTTTATTATAATAAAAAGCCATGAATAGATTTTAGCAGCACTTTTGATGTGAAAAACTTGTTCAGTGTGTTCATTACCAGCAGGCTGCAAAAAGGAGAGAAAGCAATTTATCCTCAATAGAGCTGCAACATTCAGGGATAAAATGTGTGAAATGCACAATTTTCCAGAGCCTGACAAGAACTTGTAATAAAATTTCATAGCATGAAGGAATCTCTGTTGATTTACTCAAAGCAGCATCTTTCCAATAAATCAACGTCAAGGTAAATTTGTCGTAGTTGTTTTTTTCTGGTATTTATTTAGTTCTATTATTTATTTGAGTTCTGTTACTTGTGTTTTCCTCTCAGTTCAGATTGTCATCCATCAGTGTTTTGTACTCTGTCGTTTTATTTTAGTAATCTAGTTTAGGCCTTGTTCTGATTCCTAGTGCTTCTTGAGTCATTTTTGTTGGATAAAAATATCATTTTTACCTTACTTATTCAAAGAAGCCTCTCTTGATGAAAGAAGAAGTGTTTTTTTTTACCGGTTTTACTTGCAAGGACAGATTTTCACAACAGTTTTTTTTTTAATAAAGTATTTTTTATTAAGTTTTTGCTTTTTAGGACAAACACACACAAAGAAAACAAAACGACACACAGATTTTCACAACAGGTTACACAGATGTACAGAAGTATACACCAAACACGAGAATCTGCCGCGGGCGGTGTGCGAGGCTTGTTTTTATATGTTTATCAGCTCTCCCAGCTCACAGACAGACTGGTGTCACTGGACTGCCAGCTGCACATGCAGGATCAAATCAGCTCCTCATTCAGCTCCCTCTGAGAGAGAAAAGAACTCTCTGCTATAACTCAAACACATGGTTCATGGGCAGTTAACATTCTCAGCCATAGTTAAAAACATCCATAAAGCCTTCTCCAAAATTCCCCAATAATTTCCTCTTTAATTAACCTTCAGTCATTTTTTCCAGTCTGCCACTCTCACCTGTCTAATCACCTGAGGTGTTTGCTGTTTAGGTTTAGCTCCTTCTATGCTCGCTCCTCAGTTCCTTTTTCAGTTTATCATTAGTCTTTCATAAAGTCACAGTGGTCCTTGTGTTTTTTCTTCTCCATTTTTTCGTTTTCATATTTTTAGGTAGCGTAGTTCTTTGCTGCCTCGACAACATTTTTTGTTTACCTTGTTTAATGAAGTTTATTTAGTTGCACCTTTAAGTTCATGTTTCAAATGAACCTAAAAGAAACGACAAAAATAGGAACAGGAAATAAATATTAAGAGCTAAACAGAAAACATAGCTAAGTTATTATGTTAGTTTTATGATTAGTGTCTCTTCTCACGAATAAAAACAGAACTGTATAATAATGTGAACATTTGCAGTTTGACTGCGTGGTTCTTTTGTAAAAACTCTGCATTAGTTCAGCAGGAAACCTTTGGATTTCACACCCACCCACTGCACAGCGGGTTCAGTCTGCTCGTATCTGGTTTTAGATCAATTCGGCCCAAAAATGAAACAAAAGGACTTGTAAATGCATTTGTTCTTACTTTCTGCTCCTGATTTGAGTTGGTTTGGTAAGTTTTTAACCTGCATCATTTGCCCATTTGTGGGCTCTTGAGCAAGACCTTTAATCCCCCATCTGTTCCCTGGGTGCCTTTGAGCTGCCAAGAAAGCACTCTTCCATTAGCTCATTTTAATTCATTTTAACGTTGCTTACATGACCTTATTTTAACCTCTCTTAGCTTGTCTAGCTCATAATTACAAAGATTACTTGCCTATTTTGCTTGATTGTATAAAATGCAGGTATTGGTGAGGAAATAAGGTAAATTAATGATACCAAATTTATAATAAGTTTTACTAAAAACATTATATTGTATTTTTCGGACTATGAGGCACACTTAAAATCCTTAAATTTTCTCAAAAATTGACAGTGAGCCTTATAATCCGGTGCGCCTTATAGTCCGAAAAAATATGGTAAATAAACAACACAATTGTTGGATTCCTTGAGCACTTAAATAAAAGCTGTGATTCGTTCTATACGGTGATCATGACGTCTGAGGTAAGGAAACATTCAAGCACTGAGCAAGAATTCACTTCCATGATCAATGAATGAATTACATTTAAACAGTTCAGTATATTTGGAGGGATGCTGCATTAAAAAAAACATTTGTCTGGCACAGACTGACATCACGACCTCCCCAGAAGCAGATAAATAACCAGCAGCGATCCTCTACAGCAAAGATAAACAGAAACTCCTCACATTTGCGGAGAACAAATATAACTGTAATCAAATATCCTGATCCGTTACCTTTAAACCTCAGATGCTGTGGGAGGCTCGAGCTTGAGCCATTTGACTCCTGGTAACGGGTGCAGTACAACTTGCTCATCAGGCGCTAACACAAAGACACAGATAAACCCACACAGATGTTTGCTGCTGCAGCCCTGCAGCGCTAAATGTCATGTGAGATTAACAGAATAAATGTGCAAAACGTATGAGCATCTTCTCAGAATATAAATGTTGTTTGCCACCATGTAATGCTGCATTTTTTTGGCTTTCAAATGTAAATCAGTTTCATGAGCAATGTTTCCGCCATCTTAAATAAAAAATTGCATTGACTGCATCATCAGCTGACATTTTTCTGAATATTTCAGATTTTATGACTTTGTTTGGTTATTGCTCTTTTTCTAAACATGATAGGAAAAAGTTTGCACATCCGTACTAAAAAAAAAGTAACTTTTCCCACAGTTTGATCTATTTATTTTTTGTAAGATAACGAGACTCTGTTCTTCCTAGAAATCGACAGCCGTGGATTGTGCAACATGCTAATTAGATCTTCATGCAATCCTTCTAAGGCCCAGTTCATTAGAGCTGAGCACGAACTGCTCGATGAGATTTTATGAGGGATTTATGTTTCTGCCCAAGAGAAGCACGGCTGTAAGGTTGATCATCCTGGTGTGGATCAGGCAGAGAAGCTTAGCAGCAAAGTTAGCAAAGATTGAATCATAAAGTAATAACCATTCTTTAACAAGTTAAGCCAGCTGGTGAATATTTTATGATTTGTCACAAGTTCGAGAGCCAGATGTGGACTGTGAACAGACAGATGTTGTTGTGTTGTAATGAGGTACTTTTCCACTACTTATTTTCCCTGTATTAATAGAAAACCCAAGTTCTTAATGTTAATAAACCCCTGAGCTATGCAGCTGATCTGAACTCCAAATGAATGCAGCTCAGCCCCATATTGATCATTTATTCCTTTTTAAGCCAATTCCATTCTTCACTCTGGGGTTTGTTTTTTCTGTTTTCTCTGCCTGCATCAACCTTCTCCAACTTTGTCTCTCAGGCTGATCCTTTTCTCTCTTCGCCCTTTTCTCTACTAAACATGCTTTCTTACAGCTCATGCATTTTTCATGTTGCTGTTACTTGGTGAGAAAGCTTTATTTGCCCTGAAGTAGAGAAGATGTTTTTTTTTAGCCCTTTAGGTTTCAGAGTTAGTAAAGAAACTGCTCCATGAGCCGAATCTATAGAACTGCTGAGACGATGCCATATACGTATCTTCAGGCATATATACGGCAACCCAAATTGATTTATGATGCCCGGGAATATAAAAAGTGCAATGATGCGACCAACAGATCATTGATTTGAATATATTTTCTGCACTGGCGTGTTGCTGTGAGATGAAACGACACATTCACTTTATTTTCTGCCTGAATAAGAAATGGAAGAGAAACGGAGGCAAATAAAACTGAACTTTGTTGCATAAACAAGATTTGTGGTCATATTTTAAATGTTTCTGTATTGTTCCTGTGCAGTTCTGCTTATTGCACCACAGGGTGCATGTAAGAATGATGAGCACAAGCACAGTACAGGAAATATTGAACATCCCCTGATAGATTGGTTTTATATTACATGCTTTTGATTCAGTATTTCATTCTAATGTATGCAGTGACCTGTTTATCTTATCAGTATATTTAAATATTCAAGTCAGTTTCTGTTTTCTTGGTTGGTTTTTAGTATTTTGAGAACATTGCTAGACAACCTTGTTTGGTTTCATCACATTAAAACTACATTATAAATCAGACACAAGCTTGTTTTGCAGATATTATCATATTTAAGCCCTGCAGAGGAACATTTCAGTTGTCTCAAATGTTTTCATTAAATTTCAGTTCATAACTCACTGCAGGACAACGTAAAGGTGCCAAGCTTTTTAACATATATCGTCAGCAACATTTCAATAATAATGATTTTGAAAAATCCTTCCCTTTATCTCGCTAAATTGTTTTTTTTTTGTCCAAAGCTGCAAGATAAACTTAAAATAAAGTTAAAACAGCAATAACACATTAATACAGGTAAATGCTAGATGTTAAAAAGTAACATATGGAATAATATGAAATTAATATCTGTAATAAAGTGCTGACTTTTATTTAAAACAAAATAGGACAAAATAAAACAAGTTTTTATGACGAGGGCCTTTTTTTCCTGGTTTATACCTCGTTTCGAAACGTTTAACCACTGGACAGTGGAGGCCTATGTGAGTCATTTCTAGGTTTGGGAAACCAAAATCAATTTAAAAGTATCTAAGTAAAAAAAATTTTTACCGTCAATCTAGTAGCATAGACAATTAATAATATACAATAATAGACCATTTTAACCTGTTTATTAGAGTAAATATAATAAATTGGCCAACTTGTTGGCAATTGAATTGTAACTTAATGAATTTCTTTCACAGTAACAATAACAGAAATCTTAACTTACTTTATTTTTTGTTATTTTTTAAATCAAATATAAGGCTGTACCTTTCATTGTTGTTACCAGAATGTCCTGCCATATGTATTATAGAGCAATTTGTTTTAATTACTCTAATTATAGTGTTGTGAACTAAACTGCACTATGTTTCCCATCAGCAACTTGCCTCAAATGGGTTAAAAATTTTGTTTTTGGGTGGATTTCAAAGAAAGATGTGCTGCAGGAAGTTAAATGAATAAGGCAGCTAACAGCAAATAAACTACCAGTGCATCAGTATTTTTCATTTTTTGCTGAAAATCTCTGATTCAGTTTAATTTTTCCAACAATAGTAACATATTTCTGTCTGGAAGCTCATGTTTCATCATTTGTTTGGTTCAATCAAAGCCTCTGGCTTCAAACATTCCCACAACAGACTCAAACCTTTGACGTGTTTCACTCCTTGTAGTCTTCCCTTTTCTTTATGTGCTTCGTTTTAGTAAAGAAGCAGTTGAGTAGGCTCAAATACGCCAATTTATTTAGTTGCATCCTCTTGTTCAACTTGTCTTCTGAACGTACGAGAAAAAAAAAAAAATCAACGTCCCTACTTTTTCCTCCACCTTATATTTACCCTCCCTCCCTCCAGGAGTATCAGGGCTCGTCGGTGCTGGGTCAGTTTGTGACGCGGTTCCTGCTGAGGGAGACCTCCACCCAGCTTCAGTCCCTCCAGTCCTCTCTAGATTGTGCCATGGAGGCTGTTCACGACCACGGCAGCGCAGGGAGGAGGATTCTAAAGAAGCCCGAGGACCTGCCGATCCAAAGAGCGACCAAAAGGCCCGGCAGACGCATCCAGAAGAACATGTGTCTCTCCCCTACAGACCCGTACTCTGGCATGCTCACCACAGGTACAAAAACAAACACATTTTGACAAAATATAAAAAAAATGAAAAGATTGTTTTAGTGTGCAGTTAGTACTGAATGTCTTCACTGCCACTGACGTAGTCAGTGCTGTGTTTCTGTTTCGGGGGGTCAGGGGTCAGCGTGGAGCCAGACAACCACTGGGGCTCTCAGATCAACCAGCTGGAGCAATTCGAAGACAAAATGGAGTGTGAGGTTTGTAAATCCTTGTTGGCACTTTCCCTCCAGCCTTTAAATTAAAGTACCCAGTAAAGGTGGTCCAAAAAGACAAAAATTAGATTTATCCTGCGTTACTGAAATTATAAAAAAGGAGACTTTAAGCGTTAAAAGTGAATCCCACTTGTACCAGTCGAATGAGCCACATTACTGGTGCGATGTTAAAATGCTGAAGTCAGTTTTTCAGGAAGACCTTTGTTTTCAGCTGAATGATTTGTTTCCTCTGGATCTCTGAGGGAAAATAAAATGTTTCAATTCAATTTCAGTTCAGTTTATTTACAGAGCACCAAGTCACAACAGAAGTAATCTCAGGGCTCTGAACAGAAACATTCATATATATATATATATATAAGTTAACACTTTTTATCTGAGGAGCAGACTGCTTTGAATTTAACTCCATCACAGAACTCTCATCTTGAGCAAGCATGAAGGCGACAGAGGAAAGGAAAAACTCCCTCATGAGGAAGAAACCTTTAGCAGAACCAGGCTCAGGACAAGCGGCCATCTGCTTTGACCGGCTGGGTTTGAGAAGAACAGATGCACAAGTGCTCTGTTAGGAAAATATGGAACAATAAGATCTCAAATACAAGATGGAGCTAGGTTGTTGAGGGCTTTGTAGTTTAGAAGTAAGATTTTGAATTCTGGACTTGACAGGGTGCCAATGGAGAGAAGCTAAAACTGGAGAGATATGATCTCTCCCCACTAACTCCAGTTAAGACTCTGGCAGCAGCATTTTGGATCAACTGAAGACTTTTTAAAGAAGTATATGGACACCCAGATAATAAACCATCGCAACAGCCCAGTATAGATGTGGCAAATGCATGAACCAGTTTTTCTGCATCATTTTTAGACAAAATGTTTCTTAATGTGTGGGATCCTGATCAAAAATAAAAACTTGCAACTTGTTTTGCTTGCAGCTGTGTTACAAACATTAAAAAAAGGGGGAGTTAATTAAACCGTATGAGTTTGCATATAAAAAGTTTTCCTTCTGGCAAGAACATCTGTGCTTCAAGAAATAATGATTAGTTCAAAATGCAGACTCAAACTGTGATAAACAGACACTGAATGCCACATGAAAAGTATCATCCTGTGACTGTAGTCTGTATCATCAGACCCAACACCTCAAACAACACGTAAAAAACGATTTAAAAAACATCTATTGTTCCAAAAATATTCAGTGTGTATGTGAATAAGAGATCTTAGTCACATTGCAAAGAAAGTAGCTTCTTTTGAAAATGATGACGTTTATGTTTTGAGACAGAGATCTAAATGAAAAATTGATGCTCTCTTTTCAGAGTCCACATCTTGAACCTCTTAAAGAAGACACGCTGGCAGGAACGTACAAGTCGGTGAGTCTCACGTGCAGAAGGTTGCGTGGTATGTTTTAAATATGTGAAAACAATTCATTTTAAAGTGGTTCAAATCATTTGTATTGTGTTTTTGAAGATTTAAAACGAGTTGCACATAAAGAAAAGAAACAAGTTCCTATAGTGAATTGAATGATGTCTTCAAAGCCGCCATAACGATTCCCAAACATCCAGCTCAGCAAAGCAGCAAAAGCCTCTCAGGATTCTGATCAAGACTGACGGAGGTTCAGGAAGTGGGATTTCAGTTTAACACAAAGGACAACTAGAAACTTCACCAGCCATTGCTAAAACGCGCACAGCCAAAGAATAAAAGGTTTTAATTGTCATGTTTATGGTTCGGTAGAGAAACGAATATGTGGTTCTCTTTGGTGGAAAAAATAAATTAAAGGCTTTAGAGGTGGTTTTAAATCAAGCAACCTTTCTAACACATTAAAAGAAAATGTGTTTGTACAGATTTTTGAGGGGAAAATAATTTTTCGCCTCATCAAGAACTGCTTCTTTGATCATGTGTTCTAGAAATGGTTGTGGTAAATCACATTAGACGATTTAACCCACATCAAAAAAAAAAAAAAAGACCGGTAGATTACAGCTTCAAAAGTTATGATCTAAAACCATCATGCAAATATAAACAAACAGTTTTATAACTGTTATATTTGGAGGAATAGGAACAACTTTGACAAACAATTAAATATTAATTATTGACAAAAGGTCCAGATCATATTTACAAGTGACCTTTATGTGACGGTAAAAATATAAACTGAAATTTAGCTTCTTTTTTTTTTTTTTTTGCAGCTTTAGTGTTTTGTTTATTTTACCGTTTTTGTCTTCAGAACATCCTTCTGGTTCAGAGGCAAATGTCAGTGAAGGAGAGAGATGTGGAGCAGTTTCAACAAGCCCTCAAAATCTACACTGATGCCACCGCCAGCCAGCTGAACAACCTTCAGTACGTTCTCCTTCCTGTCGTTGTTGTTGTTGTTGTTTTGCATCAGGACCTCTGTAATTTCATTCATCTGTTTCCAATTGCTTCAGTTTCCCCAGACATGCCACCGATCACTCCCACTGCCCTCATTTTCTTGATTTCTCTGCCTGTTTTCATTGTTCGCAGTGTCTCAGTCCAGAACCTGCCAGACAGATCATGCTTCATCATGTATGAGTTTTGGCAGGACCGACTCTCCTGGATGAGGTACGCTCTGGCATGCTCCTTATCAGCGTAGAAAACATTCATGGAGATTTGCACAGCTGAGCCAACAGCCAGGACACAGAGCTACTTACAAAGTCCCTTTGAAGTGCATTGAAACATTTTTTCTCTGATTTTTCTCAGCTATCTGCAGTCGTCCATCAGCAAGACTTTCCAGCGCTGCGTTAGTGACTCGCTGGAAGAACCAGAAATTGTTTCCACAATGCTTCTCCCAGGTAGATAACCAACAACACAAGCTGAAAATTCAATACTTAGTTACACGTAAAAAAATAACATTAATATTTCTAATATGTTGGATTATTCTGAGACAGTTGATAAACATTTTATCCTCCCTCTCCTTGTCATTTTAAGTTCCTGGTGTATTTCTTTAAAAAACATTAGATTCACTTTTAATGTCAATCAGTGTGATTCCTAACTAACAATTTCAGACCAAATTCTCTGAAATCCAGTTTTTACATCCATTCCCACAACCGAAGGAGTTAAAAAAGTTTTATGATCACCATCCAAAGAGACAGATTTCATTCACTAGTTTGTAAAAATAATGATATCGTAGATAAATGCTGATGAAATAAAACATTTTAACGAGGTTTATTTTTATACACATTTTCTTGAAAGATCCCCCTCTGGCTTATAAGAACAGTCTGGTGATCTTTGAAGTCATGTTTTGTTAAATAGTTATCAATATTATCGTACAAACTAAACAAGGCTCATGCAAAAGTGCAGAGTTTATTATTAGCTAATAGAATGGGGTTTTTTTTCCACACTTATATGTTCTTAAAAAAGTTTTATGAGAAACAACGAACAGCCTCTCGTTTGGCTAGCCAAGACTGATAAAGGTACTAACTATTAATAACTAAACAGAACATTACTTCAAAAATGACCAGGCTATCCCTTTAATGTCTGATTTTCCACTGCAACCTCAGTATCGCAAAGGCAAGAAAGTTTGAGGTATAGTGTTAGGTTGAGACGGCTTTAGCCTTTTTGTAAAATTGAAGCAAATCAGAGGATGCTGCCTAATTTTGGACATCTTGAACATTTTGAAGTCACAAGAAAAGTGACAAGGGATGGTTACGTTTCAAGGAAAGCAAAAAGAAAAGTACATTTTGACATGGAAGAAAAATCCTGACGTATCCAACGGAACTGAAATTCCAGAAGACAATTATTTTTCCAATTTTCTCCTGTATCTGTACAAAATGATTTTTTGTATTTGTTTGAAGTTTTGTTACCATTTGACAACACAACTTTGAACAGCAGCAATCTAAACAGCTCAGTATAAACAAGGGTATCCTTTAGAATCCAGTGGTTCCCAACCCTTGTCCCTGAGGAACACCATCCTGCGTGGTTTAGTTGCTTCTCTGCTCTAACACACCTTATTTGAATGAATACATGATTAATAGGCTTCAGCAGAACTTGAGGAAGTAATTGAATCACTGAATCAGGTGTGTTGGAGCAGAGAAACAACTAAAACATGCAGGATGGTGTTCCTCAGGGATCGGTGTTGGGAACCACTGCATTAACTCTAAATACGTTAATGAAAAAAGTCCTGCCAATGGTTTGTTTAGCAACATATCAAAAAAGTTAGCCTTAATTTTGACTTTTCATAGAATAAAAAACACTTTTACCAGGGAACTAGTTGTTCAATATTTTATCTTTTTTGTAAAACTATAAGCAGCGCTAAATAAAACTCAACATAAATGACCAGAGGAACTCCTTCTCACCCTTCCTTTTGAATACAATAGACCGTGATAAACAAAATGCACAATTTACTGTAGCTCCAAACACTTCTGGTTCCTTATAATCTCGTAATAACCAATATTTTTCCTGTGATATGCTGCAGTATCGCTGTATTAACATCATTGTAGGACAATGACTTGTTTGGCTCATGCAGAGACCATAAAGCATTAACACGTTGTTTCTTATTACAGCTTCTTGGTGGATTATGAACAACAACAACTGATAGAGCCACATGTCTACATTCGAGCAGTGAACACAGCAGCAGGAGCTGATAAAATAATATCACTACTTTCTTTTTCTGGCTTGAAATTGATATTTTTTTTCTCGTGGCATGTCTGGAATTGTTTATGCAGAGTTTTACTTTGTAAAAAACATGATGCTATTAAAAAACTAAAGTCTGTCAGCATTGAACAAGTTACGCATGGTTTCATATTTCTCAGTGCTAGTTTGTTTCTCTCAAATCTTTAGGCCCCGTCCACACGAGAATTCTTTTCTTCATTTTTCAGAAATGTATCCACACAGAATTGGCATTTTAGGAGCTCCAAAACATGTTTGTTTTCCAATACTGTATTACAAAAGGGAATAAAATAGTGAATTGACAGCCTTTTATGCAGACAGCTTATCTATGTTAATAAAGATAGATACAATACCTTCTGTTGTTCAGGACGGAAGCCAAAATGCCTGTTTTTGGGTGTTTGGAGTTACGCAATAGGAACATGAGGCTTCTCGACTCGCAGGCTGTCACACTGTCAGTCTCATAGTAACACGACACGTTTTAAAACCTCAAATTAACTGAAACTATGCGTGTTGAAGCAAAAATGCATATTTGAACATAGAGCAGCAATTTAAGAACCCATATTTTTTGGACTATAAGGCGCACCAGATTATAAAGGCACATTAAGCAAGACAAAACAGATAAGTCAAACTTTATTCAACTCATTCACAATAACCACATAAAATTGGTTCGAGGTCATTAAGCACAACCAGAATTAATACATAAGGTGCACCGGATTATAAAGGCTCACTGATGATTTTTGAGAAAATTAAAAGGATTTTAAGTGCACCTTATAGTCCGAAAAATACGATATATGAATGTCTGAAGTACACTTTCAATTTTTAGGTTGAAAAATAACCATGTGGTTTTGTAGTTTAATGTGGGACAAAGTTCCCCTTCAGTCGAAAAAAACTACTTGATTATTGTTCTTGTGTTCGCCACTCTTCTTGTTGTGTTTACAGTTCATAGACTGTACAGGATGACGCGCCTTGTGTGAGCTTAATGTGCACGCTCCACGCCTTGTTTCCTGTTTTTGGTGTGGCAGCGTTACAGCACCACATACAGGCCTGGCATTTCTACTGCAGCATTTTGAGTTGTTTTCTATAGAGGAGTGGATGAAGACATTTTTAGAAACGGTGCTTTGTTCATGAAAAAAAACCCTCTAAGAAAACAACAGAAGATTGTTTTGGGGGAAATAAACGTGCTCCTGTGTGGACAAGGCCTAGCTTTTAAAATAGATACACTGAAAGCAAAGCCACAATAAATGAAACGCTCATCTGTAAAATCTCATCTGTGCATTATTTTTAATTACATTTCAGCAGAGATAAAAACAAACAGTGAACGTTTCCTTTTGTTCTTCCTGTGCTGACGTACTTTGTTGTCTCCTTTAAAGCTTTGCCATCAGTCATCTTTAAAAAAAAGTCAACATATAGAACAATATGATGACATCCCAACAACCAATCTTTTTTTTTTTTTTCTTTGACTGGGACGATGGTGAATATGAAACCAGTTCTGGAAGATATTCTGAAAAGTAAAAATAATTAATAACCTAAACAAACAAACTCACTTATGTAACAGAGTACGTATGTTAGATTACCGGTAGGTCTTTACCACTGGCAGCTTTCTAAATTTTCACCAATAGCCTGATTGCACAAGTTTAGCTTTTTTAACTTTATGTAAAACAGAATATTTAGCCTTTTAAAATTATTATTTTAACCTTTGAGCCGAGAGAGTTGTTCTTGGTGGTAAATTATATTTATTTTAGGTTCTGCTCATATATTTTTCTGGCAATCAGCTAGTTGTAGTTCCTCTTGTTTTGGTAGTGTACATACAATGCTACTATAATCTGCACAATCTGAGATGTGATTTTAGGTTTTCTTGAAACACAGAACCTAATGTTTCTACACAACTATTTTGAAAAGTCTTAGATTTATTCACATATGTTGGATATAAGAAAAAAAAAGTTTTTGCCATGCATTAACTTTTCAAAACAGCCATTTAAATGATCTCAGTTTGTGAAATAAGGGGTTAAATTGCTGCCCAATCCCACACACCTGAACATTGTTGGATAATTATGGTCTGTATTCAGAATGTTGATGTCTGTTACTCCTGCACTTTAGAAGAAAAAAGGAAATATGGACCTACATGTAAGAAACAGAAATTTATTGAATGTTTTATTTTTTGTAAAAATATAAGATCAGCAGCAGTTATTAAAACAAACAAGATTTGCACTAAAGTGCAGAAACTTTGATGGACAAGAATTCACCCAATAATTGTGCAGTTTGTTTGATGTAAGACTCAAAAGCCATTCTGCATTTGTAGTGACAAATCAGAGTTTAACTGTTGCTTACACACAAATTGTAGTTTATATTTTAAAATTAGTCAGGTTTTTGTGTGTTTTATGACATCCTGTTAAGACGAAGCTGTAAGACTGATGTAATTGTAAAAAACCGGTACTTGTAGATTCAATCTAAAAATGAGGAATGAATGTGAACCCCGTGTTTTTCATTTCTTCTTATGTGTGATATAAAGTTATGTGGCTGTTTGACCTTTTTTTTTTTTGGCATGAATTACCATTTGACATGTTGATGACAATAAAAAAATGTGTATTACTTATTTATCATAGTGTCTTTTATGTCTAGTTTGGGAATTACCGGGACTGGTTGGTGTGAGTAATTGAAAATGCATTCATGCTATCATGACCTGAGTATTTAGAACCCAAATGTACACAGACACAGGGAAGCTCAGGGATTAAAAATAAAGAAAAAAATTTATTTAACAAGAAAAAAACAAAACGGCCAAAGCAGCAGCAAACATACAAAATGGAATAACATGAGGAGGCACAGAGGACCGATGAAGAGCTGTGGGAATCACAATCCACAGCCAACCAGTGAACGCAAAGACACTGAACTTAAAGGGACTCTAACGAGACATAATGACAAACACCTGGGGTGATTGGGATTGGGAGCATGTGAAGCAAAGAGCTGACATTAAAGCAAAAAACCACCGGAGAGAAACGAATCTAAAGAAAGAACAAGACAGACACATTCTCACACATGCATTAACATGTTTTCTTGCGATCTTTCCCGAACTTGGAGTATGTAATGATGATAACTCTTAGACAGCAGCACATCAAACTTTAGGTCAATATCTGTAAACCTGACAGAGTTAAAGACCTTTTTGTGTTTGCAAAGGTTGATTGACTGCGGAGGCCATCTTAAATCAGATTTATTCCAAAAGTTAATCAGTTGTAGCTCAACAACCAATAATGATTTCTGTAGAGTTTTATAAAAATTCATCCACTGGCTTATGAGATAGTTTGCTAACAGACATAAAGGCACACGAAAACTTCTCAGCTGAATGAAAAATATGGCCAGAAAATAGGCAAGAAATTGCTTTGGAGTCCATTTGATGAAACCAAAAAGAAGAAAAAACTTTCTATTTTTCAGGATAGATTGAAAAACTTTCTAAATGAACTCACTGTGTCATCAGCTGGAGCCCTTGAGCGCCCATAGAAAGATACACTCACGTCTTATATTAACTGTGACGGTTATAAATCCAGGCTCAGCGTTCAGTCTTCAAACACGAAGTTTATTCAGTTTCAATAAAACAACCTGCTTCTTTCTTCTCCTAATTGTTGATGCACGTCAGGTTGGGTAAGAAGACCACACGTAAACCCAGGGAGCGACAGCAACAGCCAATTAATTGATAAAGAACAGACACACGGGGCAAAATGTGTGTGCAGTTTAACTGTTTTCTTTTCATAAACCATAAGAAATGTCCAAAACACACATTTTACCACACTTTCACATCACGTCCCCAGGTAAATCAGAAGCTAATATTTGAGAAAATGTTCAGTGTCTAAATGTCGACGAAGATCATTTTAGTCTTTCAGAAGGTGAATGATGGCGTTCTTTGAGGAAAGCAGGAAGGAAGATAAATTCTTCTGCTGCATCAGATCTCACACCTGCTGCTGTTTTCTTCTCAGTGGCAGCGAGGCGTCTGCAGGGATGTTTGGACCCCCACGTCTAACTGCTTTAAAAACAACTAATCACCCGGTATCTGTTCCAAGTGGTACAGAAGTGTCACACTACAGCTCGTCACTTGAATTCTTGTAAGAAAATGAGTCTGATTTACCATCGGGGATGAAAATTACCCAAAAGAATGTACATTGCTCATGCCAGAGTTTTAGACCAACGTGTTGAGATGCAGCCGTTTTGGTCAAACGTGGAAAATATCGTATGCACTGTCCTGACAAGGCTCAGGGTTGTTGTGAATGGGTCTCAGTTGCTATTACACCAATGTTTGACTCAAGTCCGTACAATTCATAGTTATTTTTTGTGTTTTTATGGTCAGCTGGCTGTGGAGGCCATCTTGAATTGGGTTGACTCCTAAAGTGAATGCATTGTAATTACCTTCTAAATGTTTCTAAACAGTCCATCAAGTGTTTCATACATGCTAACACACACACACACAAACATTATCATGAGCCTTTTAATATTGAAGATAAAACAAATGAGCATAAAAACAGATCAACATTAATGAGGCCGTTAACAGAATAAATCATAGACAATATGGATGAAAGGAAATTTTCAATTGGTGTATTTCTTGATCTCAAGAAAGCATTTGATACCATCAATCATGGCATCTTGCTAAAAAGGATAGAAAGATATGGAATTAGGGGGGTAGCATTGAATTGGATTAGAAGCTCCACTGGACAAAGGAAACAGTTTGTACAAATAGGTACTGTAATCACACAGAATGATTAAATATAACTTGGGGGGTTCCACAGGGATCAGTGTTGGGCCCCAAAATTAGGGATGCACCGCTCCACTTTTTCCACCTCCGATACTGATATCTTTGTTTAGTATCGGCACATACCGATCCTATATCGATCTGTTACCAAAAAACAGTGCTGAATTCCATTCAATAAACTCAGCGTGCTCTTTAGGGTGAAATTTCTGGAGATGCTTGATTAAGTTGGTAGTGTTACAATTGGAAGTTTTAGTGACACCTCCTGGAACCGTCGCTGTGCACATATTGCACGTAGCTGTCGAATGTGTTGGCTGAGGTAGTGTGAAATAGTTCCAGATGGCTGATCCTTTCGCTCGCTCCATTTTGAAAACAATCTGTGCGATGAGTTTGCTAGCGCATGACATTACTCAGAACACAAAGCATAGAATTAGAGTGAATAGATCTGCCCAGTCATGGATCGGTCACATTGTCACCGATACCTGATCCAGAAGTTCAAATTTTTATTTATTTATCGGGACCGATACTGATATTTGGTATCGGATCGGTGCATCGCTACCCCAAAAAATTTAATTTGACAAATTATTTGACATAATTTAAAATGACATATTCAAAGTATCAAACCTGCTAAAATACATTGTATTTGCAGATGGTGCTAGCATTTTCTGCACTGGAGAAAACATCCAACAACTCTCTGAGGTGGTCACAACAGAAATGAAAAAAAAATTAAAAACTAAAACATTGGTTCAAAAACAATAAATTATCACTAAATTTAGATAAAACAAAATTCATGAAACCACAATAAACATGAAAACAGTGCAATCAAAATAACTATTGACAGTGTTGATTTAGAACGAGTCCACAAAATTTAATTCCTGGGTGTCATTATGGATTATAAATTTTGCAGGAAACCCCAGATCTGCAAAGTAAAATCTAAACAAGCCAAAAGTGTTGCTGTTTTGAGGAGAGTAAGATTTGTTCTGGATGACAAATCTTTATTTTATATAATACTCTCATTGCACCATATTTGAGTTATTATGTGGAAGTTTGAGGCCATACATACAAAACAAACTGTACACAATACAAAAAAAAAAGCAATCAGACTATTACATAAAGTGGGATGTTGGGAACAAACAAATCCATTATTTTTTAAATCAAATGTACTAAAATTCTGGGACCTCATAAAATTCAAAACTGTACAATTTATGTTCAAAGTTAGAAACTGTCAATTTCCACACAATATTCAAAAAACGTTTTGTGACAGAGATGGGGGTTATAATTTAAGAAGAGAAGGAAATTATTTAAAAAAAACAATGTATCAGAACAACCAAAAAAAGTTTTTGTATATATCAGTGTGTGGAGTAGATCTGGATTAAACGACGAGCTCAAACAAAGTTTGCTCCTCCTCTGGGTCTTTTTCCTGGCAGCTGCCTTTCTAACATCCTTCTACCAGTATAACCACTGTCCCTCCTCTGGACATGTCCAAACCATCTCACTCTCTAACTTTATCTCCCAGTTGTTCAACCTGTGCTGTACCTCTGATGATCTCATTCCTAATTGCATCCATCCTTGCCACTCCTAAGAAGAACCTCAACATCTTCATTTCTGTTACTTCCAATTCTTTCTCCATCTTTTTGTTTATACCACTGTCTCCAGATAGCTGAGCTCACAACTGCCTTGTAAACTTTTCCTTTGACCTTTTGCTGCCACCCTTTGGTCGCAAATCACTTTTTTCCATCCACTCCATCCTGTCTGGACCTTCTTCATCTCTTAACCACACTCTGTTTTCCTGAACAATCGACCCCAATCGAAGTACTTAAATTAAATTGATTAAAGATAGAGCTAGAGATAATGCTATAAGCATTATATGGCTTCCAGATGACCTGATTTTACTTTTTGTTCAATATTTTGTTTATATTATATTTTTATATTATATATAATATATAAATTTCAATTTGGTTGCATTTTTGTAACAACTTGTGTATTTACTTGTGTACTTGTTTACTTATGTATTTCTTTAATATTATTTTTTTTTTACGTGAAAAAATGTCTATAGAAAAGTATATAATATATAATAATATAGGTATAATTTACAAAAAAAATAAAAAATGTTTACAAAAAGTGTTGTTGTGGGGGGAGAGTAGTCTGAATTGGGTTCAGGAGCGGTGCTCCACCTCACACATTGAACTCATTCCGCCAGCCGCGAGTGATTCCAAGCCCACGTGCACCGCATCCACCAGGGGAGCTATTCTGCTCCGCCTGGCTTCTCCTGCGGCAGGAGGTTGCACGTAGCGGACCATTGCTTTCTGTTCGCTCGCTCACCCGTGTCAGGTGATACCCTGCAAGGGTAACCATTGGCTCTTGTCTCAGACCTTCCCCGAGGTGATTGGTAGAGTGACGAGCACTCCGTGCGTGATCTCCACAGTGAGCTTCCTCCCACAACAGGAAATGATCACGGGCCGGCTGCTATATAAGACCATCCAATACGTAACCAATTTCAGTCACGATGCTTACAATGTTTTTTTTTTTTTTTTTTTTTAAATAATAAAAATAAAAAGAATAAAATGAGTTCTGAAAATTTACTTCGGTTAATAACAATGTGATAAAATGATAAAGTGTAAAATAGACTCAGCAGAGTCTAAAATAGAGAACAGCAGTGCATGCTGGGATATGACACGTCATAGCACGGACACGTGACTCTTGGCCAAATAATTAAAAACATTCTTTATCTTTGAACTGTCGTTTGGTAACATCGAAAGCTTTGTGGGTATTTTGCTCATTCATTTTTTAGGTAATCCATAATCAATATAATAATGTGTTTTAAGATCCACATTTTTAAACATTACTGTGAAATCTCTCTTGCTGATAGCTCCTGATCACTTATGCCGGGCTATAAAAGTGGCAGAAATGAAGAAACGTAATTACTGATAATAATGAGTAACTATAAAAACTACTTCGCTCCATTTGAGTCATTTTTCGTCTTTATAAAAAAAAGCACCGCTTAATATGTTGTGGCTTTAAATTTCCCATAATGCCTCACGGTTTAAAACTAATTTTAATGTACGTTTTCGAACAAATTACACTTTTTATATGTTTTAAGGTCAAAGTTGGTTTGTCTTTGTAAAGTGCCTATATTACAGAACCACATGAAGTTGTGCAACACCGTTAGTCTATGTTTGTTTTCTTTCACCGTGTATAAATTTACTGCCGTCAACTGTAACATCCGGGTATTCAGAAGGTTTGCAATCTGGGCTACAAGCAGAGAACCTGGTTTCTCCCTACTCGCCCAGGGGAAAGTCCCCGGACCCGTGGCAGAAAGTGTCCTGGTTGAATCCAGCCTCGAGTTGTGCCTCGACAAACTCAGCTAAGACGTTCGTTGGAACAGAGCTGCACGATCACAACTCGAATCTTGTCAGCAGTTATAGAAATGCAAGCACTGCAACAGAACGGGGCTCATTCTCTGAATGCCTATTTTTTAACTTTGGAATTGATTCATCCTTATTACAATAATTAACTACATTTTAAACATTTTTTTTTTTTAGATTGCCATAAAACTTTCAGCTCCTGAATATAGAATATACTGTAAAGTTACATTCTTATTTGTTTTATTATTAAATAAAACGTAATAAACCTTTACTTCTGAGTAAGACTGAGTTTATTATCACTGCTAAAAATGATTTGATCATCTCCACATTTTGCTGGTGGAAAAAAAGTGCTTATGAATCAAATTGTTATATTTTACTGGAAAAGTTGAAAGCATAAAGTATTTTTTTTACAACTCAAAAAAAAAATCATTTGGCTTTTGTTGGAGCAAGAGTTGTAAATTATGCCACGACTAACTCTCACATACCATGTGAACCATAGATATCATATAATCATTAATCATATATATATATATAATAATCATATAATCAAATTTCTATCTATCTATCTATCTATCTATCTATCTATCTATCTATCTATCTATCT
>NC_056508.1:35408105-35441417 GCF_014905685.2 Nematolebias whitei | reverse complement strand
TCTATCTATCTATCTATCTATCTATCTATCTATCTATCTATCTATCTTACATCTACATACAAAACACACAAAACAAAGCACTAGTTTTAATCATAACCTTTAATTTAACCATTAAGCATACCTGCAGTTACCTTCGTACAGGTGAACATGTGGTACTTCCTGTTTATCACTGTTGTATCCAGCTGCACATGAGGTCGGCCGCAGGGCTTTATCATCTTTTACATTTTTCCAGACTCAGTTTAGGTTTTGGAGATGGACTATATATATATATATATATATATATATATAAATCGCCACTGTTGAAAATATCAGATTTTTCATTTACAAGCAGTTCTTCTTTGGACATGGTCTTTGTTGACCTACTGTAATTTCAGTCACTTCGGCGGTTTCTGTAGGGTAAAAATAATGCATGTTAGTTGGCAGCCATTTACAAATTTTGCTTGAATTTTTTTAATGTATTTATTTATTTAGGGACACATCATCAATATAAAAAAAATAGGCAGGATTTTTTTTCCCTTTTTGATTATAGTAGATTAGTACATTTAATGTTGTTCAATACAGCAGAAAAATCAAGTTTCAACCAAAGTATATGCATGATGATGCAGAGAACTAACAAGCAGTGTTGTGATTTTTCTGCAGTGTGTACTAAACTAAACATGGTACCTGCATGTTTGTCTCAGAACAAACTGAGTTGATACCACTAGAGGGCGCAACATCCCTGCAGCATCCATCCCTCACACACATCCCTTACACAACAGGATTAGAAGCACACATAAAGATTATGAGTCACGTGTCTGTCCCTCCAAATGCTCCCTTCTCCTAACCTACTTCCCTCTTTGAGATATCCCATAATTCCACAGGAGTGGGCGTAGGCTCACGCAGCAGCAGCATCACAAAGGTTCAGCTCCTCCCTGCTGTGTGCTGGGAGGCAGAGAGGATCAGGGTCAGATGAATTCCAGTCAGGGTGACAGTGGCAGTGTGTGTAAATGAGGAGAGGAGTGTGTGTGTGTGAAACAGGAAAACTCGGGGAGGGTGGTGTGTGTGTGTGAGCTGTGTGCGAATGACAGGGAGAGGCAGACAGTAAATCCAGACAGGAGTGGACATTAGAAGAAGAGGGAGGGGAGGCAAGAAGAGGTAAAAAAAAAGGACAATTTGAAGGAACGCAGAGTGAAAAGAGAAGATGGCTGAGCCGGAACTGAAACTGAGAAGCAGCCGGGAGAGTGTCGCTAAGGATGAGGTGAGCCAGGAGAAGATGGAGGGTAAGTACAGAGCACGCTCACGCTCCTGAAAACACCACATGGTGCAGAGCTGCATTATGTGCGCTCTCATGCAACAGCAGAGTTAATGAAGTGTGCGGTGAATTCAGATGTGTGACGCTAACAGGTGACGTCCAGGTGTCGGTGGATGGAACTGAAAATGAACCGTATCAACATGTGCAGACAGACAGAAGAAGAGTTGGAACACGGTGTAATTCTTGTAAAACTTATTAATAAAAAGATCTGATTCCACATATGTTTCCACATATGACTCATGCACAGTTTTTGTGTAACAGCAAACAACATGTGCATTCTTTTTAAGTGTGTAGTTTAAATCAGATGATGTTTTCACGACCTCAGCAGGTAACTCTTTACTGCCAGCACAGTCTCATCTTGTCTCATCACCTCCCTCTGTCCTATTTAGAACTAAACCACAACCATGATATTGTTGAGCAGCAAACGTCGCCATCAGCCCCCATGGTCCCTGCCCCCTCTGCCATGAGCCCCACCAGCACTCTACCAGCCAAGGGTGAAAAGATCCAGCTCAAACGCAGCATCACCCTCTTCAACGGTGTCGGAATGATCATCGGCACCATCATTGGCTCGGGGATCTTCGTCACCCCGACGGGTGTGGTGAAGGAGACCGGCTCCGCTGGCCTCTCGCTGATCGTCTGGTCCGCCTGCGGAGTGGTGTCCACCATGGGGGCCTTGTGCTACGCTGAGCTGGGCACCACCATCGCCAAATCTGGAGGAGACTACACTTACATCCTGGAGGTGTACGGGGAACTAGCTGCCTTTTTAAAGCTGTGGGTGGAGATGCTGATCATTCGGCCGTCGTCGCAGTACGTGGTGTCGCTGGTGTTCGCCACCTACCTTCTGAAACCGCTGTACCCGAGCTGCGCCGTGCCAGACAGCGCGGCCAAGCTCATCGCCTGCCTGTGTCTTAGTGAGTAGACGGGGTTGCCATACAGAGCCGCTCCAGCAAAGTATTTTCAGTTAAAACAGCAGCAGGTGATCACTCTGAAATCTAACATCCTGTTTCTCGCAGCGTCCCTGACGTTTGTAAACTGCATCAGTGTGAGGGCAGCCACCAAGGTGCAGGACTTGTTCACAGCGTCCAAGTTGATAGCTCTGATCATCATCATCTTCTTTGGCTTCGTCCAGATTTCCACAGGTAAACGCCGAACACTCAGACCGAGAGTGCCACACGGTCAAAGATCTGAACAGTTCATTCAGTTTGTCACTGTTTGACTCTCGTGCTGCATCTCCTCAAAGATAGCTCTTTAATCCAGATTGATCACATACCAACAAATCCCAGTGGGGCCAAATCCAACAAGGATCGCTGGGACCCTAAAACAACTCCAGTCTCAAATATTTCATGGCAGATCATGCAAGCACAATTTTATAATTCTTTACATCACCATAAATGTTGCATTACGCTGTTATTTACATGGGGTTCCATTAAAATTAGCGGCAAACTTGGGGCACATCTGGCAGAGTTTTCACAATGTTTCTACTGGAATAACCGTGAATGCAAAAAAAGGAAACCTGACAGAGAAATAAAGGTTTATAAAATAACATGAAACTCTGTAAAACCTTTGAGATTAGATTGTTTTAGGGTGATGGAAATATTTTTTTTCGTCTTGGGGTACTTCTTGTAGGCATCTCACAATATTGCTCAGAATAACTGAGCGATACAAAATCTATGGCAGTGTGAAGGTTTACAAAGTAAGAATTAAACTCTTTTCCTGCAAACTGAGGTCCCAAAGTCCTAAACTATCCCTTTAATGCTTTCAGGGTCAGTAAAACCATAAAACCATTTATTTTATTTTTATTAGGAATAATTTTTAGCTTTCACCACTGCAGTTTTTATATATTATATCAACATAATGGCTACTATCACAATGTTTCTGTCTCCTTTATTCATTTAGTTACAAATACAGTACAGAGGGGCGATTTGGTTTGGCTGTAATGATCAGCCAAATGTTAATGAATGTTAACGAGGCTAATGAAGCAGGCTACTCTCCTTTCAGTTCGTTAGTGCAGTAGCTGAGTCTGAACACAAGGCCTGTCTGTCTGCAGCCGTGCGCTGGAGTTAAAGTGTGCATCCACGTGCATGTGCATCTTTGTGAATGTACACCGAGGCCGAACACTGCGGCGCATTATTTCTTTCATACAGGCCTCGTCTGCAGTGTTTATCCAAGAAAACAACTTGGAGCATAGGCCTGTTTAATAAAAATGGCACACCATGCATGTGCTCTGACTTGAATAAATCAGTGCTGTTTGCAGCAATTAATAATAATAGAAAACAAAATATCAGACATAGTCATCCCATTAAAAGTGATAACAGTATGGGAAGACAGTGTGTCCCTCTACATCTGCTCTTTTCTCTCCTCTTGCAAAGCCACACCCGCCACCATTGTGCCCTCATGCCGCGTTTCCATAGTAACGAGGTGGCAAAGCTTGGGGGCTGTCGTCACACTTTTCTCATTGAGAGCATGCGCGCAGGAGGACAGAGTGAGGAAATTATGTGTTTAATAAGATTTTAGAGACGGGAAAGTCAATATTCAGGTGGAAGGAGGAAATTCTGTGCAGACGGGGCTCACATGCTGGATTTCTACACTGATGATCAAATAAATTTCCTGTTTGAAGTGTAGAAATTAATCGATTAAAGCCTACGCATCAAACTTCTGCTTCTGCTCACATTTAAATGTCAGCTGGACTTGAGTTGTTGACGGTTTTGCACATCAGAGGCCATGCTTGGGACATGAAAATATCAGGAGACTTAAAGGGCAAGCAGCACCAGACTGGGTGCAATAAATAAGAACGAGCCAGAAATATATATTTGACAAATTCTTGCTGCATAACTCTCACATGAGCTGTTTTTGTTTCAGCTGTTTTTATTCCCTCTGTGAATGTGCAGGTGACGTGCCGTATTTGACACCTGAGAAAGCGTTCGAAGGCAGTAAAGTGGGAGTCGACAACATTGTCTTGGCGTTGTACAGTGGTCTCTTTGCGTTCGGTGGCTGGTGAGGCATGTCTTGGTTATTCTGATGTTACGGAGCATTTTATGTTAAACGCTTTTTACAGTCTTTGGAACATTCTTCTTGTTTTCCTTCAGGAATTACCTGAACTACGTTACAGAGGAGATGATCAACCCAGAGAGGTGACGTAAAAGTGATGAAGGTTGATTTAAGGATTGTGCAGACTCTCCTGTAAATATCAGTCCTACAGCATGAATGCCTGCTCATCTACCATCAAATAATTGCATGGAGATTAACCATAATAATTTAAAACATATTTGCACTTCTAGTTATGGTTTGGAATGATGAAATCTGGCATGACTGAAAACACAGACTAAACATAAAGCAGTGAATTCATGTTTTATGTTGAACTGCATGAAATTCCAAATACTTGAAGGATTTTTCTGTGAAATGCATACTGAGTGATGACAATGGAACAGTTGTTAAAGCGAATAGAAGCAGAATATGAGCTAAAAGCTGAAAAAAGCTAAATGTGAGCTAAAAGCTAAAAGGAGAAACAAAACACTAGCTAACAGCAGCAAAAGCAAGCTAACAACTAAAATTAGCAGAATGCTAGCAAAACTAGCAAACAAAACTAGAAGAAGCTTTTACAGAGTTGTTAAAGATAAAAGAAGCAGAATATGAGCTAGAAGCTAAAAGTGTCAAAAGGCTACCTACAAACTAAGAGTACCACAAAGGTAACTAAAGTATCTAAAGGTAGATAAAAGCATCAAAAGGATACATAGAAGCTAAAAGTATCAAAGGGTTAGCTAAGTTAAGACTTACAGAAGTAACTAATAGCTTAAAGTAGTGAAAGATAACTTTAAGTAACAAAATAAGTAACTAAATGCTAAAGTAGCAAAAGGACTGCTAAGAAATAGTTGTAACAAAAAGCTAAAAGTAGTAATACACTAGCTAAAATAAAAAAAGACTAGCTAAAATCTAAAAATAGCTAATCTGCAAAAAATAAAACATAGTTAGAAGCTAAAACTAGCAGAAGGCTAACAACAAATTAAAAGTAGCAGAGCAGTAGCTAAAAGCAGCAAAAAGCCAGATAAAGGTTGAAAAAGTCTAGCTAAAACAGCTAGAAGCTAAACGTAGCATTGGAAGACTTCAAGTTTGCTGAAGCAGATTACAGCTCATTGTGTTTTGATGAGTGAAATATTTGTAAACGAAATTAAATATTATGATAAAGCTTAAAGTTAAATATAAAAAACATAAGTTAGAGCATACATCTCCTGAATGAGCACATTTCTTTAATATACGTATGTATGAATGGTTAAAATAACACAAAGTATGAAGGAGTACTTAGATTGCAAAATGAAAACAAGACAACAAATGTATGAAAATTAAATCAGTGTTCACATAGTTATTGCTATAAGATCAAAGTTTACTATGACATAGAAATGACAGTGCTGCGATGCTGTTTTAATTCTAATTTTCAGAGTGTTTATCTCTCTTTCCACTCACAGGAACTTGCCCTTGTCCATCATCATATCGATGCCTATAGTGACGGTGGTGTACGTTCTGACCAACCTGGCTTATTTCACCACCATCTCTCCTCAGGTCATGATTGAGTCTGAGGCTGTTGCTGTGGTGAGCACAAGTTCAGAGAATAATAATCCTAACCTTTTTATTATGAAAGTTGTTTGATTTTCTCAGACGTCTCCCATATTTTGCAGAGTTTTGGGGAGTACCATCTTGGAGTGATGGCCTGGTTGATTCCTGTCTTTGTGGGGCTATCCTGTTTTGGAGCCGTCAACGGATCTCTTTTCACTTCAGCACGGTGAGAGGAGCACAACGTTCATATCATTTCGTGCTGGGTTCTGAAACATGAGGCTGTTGTTGGGGAGTGAATATCACAGTTAAATATTTTGGTGAAAAATAATTTCTTCTTCATTTAGATTGTTCTATGCAGGAGCCCGAGAAGGTCAGCTCCCTGCTGCTCTGGGGCTGGTCCACACAGACCTGTTCACACCTGTACCATCCCTGATCTTCACAGTAAGGCTCCTCTGCTTTTACACTGATCTGATGAAGACAGTTTCTTCATATCGCCCGCTGCCGAAAGGCTTTTGCTCGTGTCTCTGTGTTTTGGGCAGGGGCGATTTTAGGGGTACTTAGCCCCAGTGCGGACAATGGCTCTTGGCTTAAACAACGTGGTGGCCAATGGTGTCAGAAGCATTCATAATGTGTGTGGGGCACACCCTGGTGGGACTGTCTGGGGGTCCTCCCCCAGAAAATTTTGAATAAAGTAGATGCCATTTCCTGCATTCTGGTGTATTTTAACAGGATTTTAAACATCTACATTTACCTACATAAGTAAACACTTGATTCAGTAACTATTTTAGAGAGCACGGCACAACAAGAAGTAGCGCTAAGCTAGTGGCGTGCAATACAGACATGCTAGCTAAGATGCTACAGACATAGCACTCTGCTTGACATTACACAACCTAATAAACGCTTTGTACAAAATCAGTTTAGTGTTAACTGATCATAACAAATAAAGACTAAGCTTATACAACCAGAAGTTACAACATATATCTACACACAAAACAAAGCACAACTAGTGTTGATCATAACCTTTAATTTAACCATTAACCATACATGCAGTTACCTTCATACAGGTGAGCATGTGGTACTTCCTGTTTATCATTGTTGTATTCAGCTGCTCATGATGTCATCTTTTACAATTTTCCAGTCTCTGTTTAGGTTTTGGAAATGGAATAAACTGTCTTCCAGCCACTAAAGCAGGACTATTCAACTAAACTGCTCACAATTGGATGTAACAGCTAAACACACATGTAGCTATGTTCAAGAAATACTAGAACTTTATTTATTTATATTGTATTTTCATTATTGTGTCAAGTTACTCCAAAAACTCAAGAGTACAAGTAAAGGTAGTGATTTAAGTGTCTTTCAGTTAACACATGTCAACTTAAAAAACAGCATACATGTATGTATTTGTGTCAAAAACTAAATCCAGTTTTGTTTTCTTTTATTAGTGTTTGCTGTCCATGATGTATTCCATCTCCCAGGACATCTTCTCTGTCATCAACCTGTTCAGTTTTTTCACCTGGCTGTGTGTCGGTATGGCCATCGCTGGCTTGGTTTGGCTGCGCATCACCAAGCCAGACCTCAGAAGACCTATAAAGGTAAAGTCTTGAACTTAACTTCCTGACTACCAGGAAAATAGATATTGTCCATGTCCATTATTGTATTATTCATGAGGAAGAGAAAGGTACCAAAGCACACCTCTTCACATTTGGTATTATTGAAAAGCCTTATAGCAAATGGAGTTACACAGTAGTACGTTGTGGGTGGGAGATATTCAGGTTTACAAATGTCCTCCAAGGAGGACAAATTTGAACTGCAGGTAGTCACCGGTGGGTTAACGTTTGTAAAACTGGTCTTTCTTTTGTTTTAGAGTGTGACGCTCACTAAATGGTGACCTGACTCTACCTGAATCTCAGAAATTTTCATTGTTTCCTTGAAACTGTCATCATGTCTACAGGTTACATTAAAAATCCACTATTTCCATTTAAGAAAACAAACAAACAAAAAAAAAAAACGAAAGCACTATTGTATCACTGCTCTTGTTAGGAAGTGGAGCCACACTGTTTCTGTGAGAGGAGGGAGTACTGTTTGATTGAGTCCACAGTTCTTTGTCTCCCTTTCATCGTGGGAATATTACCTGGTTCAACTTTCATCTCTCCTTTGTCTCGGAGTGTTTTCAGCCCACTTGTTCTTAAAGACAAACTACGAACAAAGGATGAACAGATCACTTATTTATATGTAAATCATGGATAAAACAAAAACTTTCAGCTTGTTAGTGTCTAGAATCAGAGTTTCTGTAAGGACAAAGGGAATCATTTTATCCATTTGTGATGCTGAGCTATTTTCAAAATCTGTGCTTTTGTAAAACAATAAATGTGTTAAAACGTGTCAATAATCTGCTGTATTAGGTTGCTATAGCTTAGATTTTCTGGTAACAGAGATTGGATTAATTTAGGGTATTTAACTTTGCATGAATAGAAAGTATTTAAACATAAAATGAAAGAAAAGTCTCAAAACTCTATTTAACATTGGCCATTTTATTGAAACTAGCTGACAACAGTTTTGTTCTTTAGCTGTGGTTCACATTTGAACAAACAGCCAGTGCTTCCATTTTTCTTCTGCAGGTGTATCTTTTTATCCCCATAACGTTTGTGTTGGGCTGCGTCTTCATGATTGTCGTGTCGTTTTGGGCCGCTCCGTTTGAGTGTCTGGTCGGCAGCAGCATTATACTCACGGGCATTCCTGCGTATCTGCTGGGCTACAAGTGGAAAAAGCCCCATATGGTCCAGAAGATGCTGGGTGAGTGAAGAGCTGGGTCTGTTTGCTCAGACAAGGCTTAAACGTCATGTCAGCCTGTTACATTTTATTAGTTCTTAATAGCTACTGGTGCGAAGGCTTGATCTGTCGATGCAACATTTATTTTACTTTATCAACATAAATCAGCTTATAAGATGAGTTGTTTCTTCTCAGAAATCTTCACAATGTTCTGTCAGAAGATCTTCATGTCTGTTCCTGAGGAGAAGGAGCCAAACAAGGCGGCCGAGTAACACCGTGATCCCGTTTGTGGCATTTCTTCAATGTTTACATTCATTTCTTTGCAGTTCAGCTACAATATTTTTCTTTTGTCGTTTTCTTCCTGAAACGAGTTGGCAGTCGTTCCTCTTTGAACGCTGGTTTTACAATAGAGCGTCTTTTACTGTAAACTGGAAATGGGCGCACAATTATTTATAAACTACAAACACAAAATGCGTTTGCACATGTTGCTGTCCACTGACCAGCAGGTTTGTTTTTTTACAAATTTGAACGAGCAGTTCAATGAGAAAAGAAAAGACAGTCTAGAAAGTCTTTACTTTTTATAGAACTAACAATAAAAGTACACATTTAGTTTACAGTTCTTTCAAATGTGAACGTTAGCACCCTGCGAGGAATGACCCAATTCTGAAAAAGTTGTTTAAAATGTAAATAAAAACAGAATGCAATGATTAGAGCAGAGTTTTGTTGCCCGTTTCCACATTTCATAGATTCAATTCAGTTCAGTTTATTTATAAAGCGCCAAGTCCCAACAGAAGTCATCGCAGGGCACTGAACAGAAACATTCACATACATCATAAATGCCATTTAGTAAAGTTATTTATCTAAGGAAGGAAGGAAGCCAGCATATACGTTGAGTCTTCATTTCATCACAAGTCTCCCATCATGAGCTAGCACAAAGGTAACAGTGGAAAGGAAAAACTCCCTCATGAGGAAGAAACCTCCAGAAGATCCAGGCTCAGGACAAGCAGCCATCTGCTTCGACTGGCTGGGTTTGAGAGGAACAGGAAGAAGAAACAGACACAGAATGGCAGGTCAAGAATGGAGGTGAGCAGGTCCTCACTAAGAGGAAAGATAAAGAAAAAAAACACATGTTAAGATAAACAATTACAAATGAAAATTATACATTTGTATTCATTAGTAACTATTCATTTGATGAAGTGAGGTCAGTTTGTCATCCAGTAGTCTAAGCCTATAGCAGCATAAATAAGGGATAGCTCAGGAAGCTCAAGTTGACCCTAACTATAGAATTTATCAAAAAGGAAAGACTTGAGACTAGTTTTAAAAGTGGACAAGGTGTCATCCACCCGAACAGAAACTGGTTTCACAAGAGAGGAGCCTGATAACTGAAAGATCTTCCTCCCATTCTCCTTTTGGAAACTCTAGGAACCACAAGTAAACCTTCAGTCTGAGAGTGAAGTGCTCTGTTGGGAATGTGATACTTTGTTAGGAATTAGATGTGTTGCTGCCATCAAATTCAAATTTTCCCTAAAATTGTGAATTTCCTAGTTTATGCATACACTGTGTTTATTATTTTCCATTGTATATGCAATATGGGCTTATGCATCACATTCTGTTTTTATTTTTAAACATCCTTTTTTAGAATTAGAGGTTATAAACCAAGGGTGTATCTGCACTTACTAATGTAATCATACATGGCCTGATAGTGTATAAAAGTCAGTGTTTGAATAAGAAAGTATAACACTAGTATAGCTGCTGACTTCATTATACCTCGCTAACATCAGTGTTTATTAAATCAAAAAGCTTTTTTAAAAATCCTTTCTAGTGAAAGCACTCATCTTGGAGCACAGTTTAAAGTAAGATAAAACAGTGTTTGCAACGTCTTCTTTAGATGTGCTACAGTCAAGCAGGTCCACCATTTTATTGTAACGTTTTTTTTTTTTGTTCGGTATGTTTTGAAACATTGATGGAAACCAAAATGTCCGACTTAAAGACCTGCTTGCACCCATCACTGTAGTGGTTGTACTAGTGTTTGTAGTGAAAGTATTTGTTGTCTGTGCCAGCCTTGTCAGTGCTGATATTTTATATTTTTTAAAGTCACTCTCAGACCAAAAAGAATGTTGAATGTTTCGAGTCGCAGGCCCCCAAACCTTAAATAAAGTAGTCCCTGAGAAAATGAAACTTCTGATCTGCTGGCGTGTGTGTTGCCGTCCCCCTGTTTTTGCTGAAAGAAGTCAGCTGGGAAAAAGCAAACTCTGAACCTGAATACCGCATTTTTCGGACTATAAGGCGCACTGGATTATAAGGTGCATTAAGCAAAACTAAAACATTTTGACAGATTTTTGAGCACCGTGTACCACATAAAATTGGATGAGGTCAGTAAGCACAACCAGAATTAATACATAAGGCACACTGGAGTATAAGGCTCACTGTTGATTTTTGAGAAAATTAAAGCATTTTAAGTGCACCTTATAGGCTGAAAAATATGGTAGTGAAACATGATGGGTGAACACATGATCCCGTGAAGTACGTGCTGCTTCTCATGTTTTTACAAAGTTCAGAAAATTGCTTAAACAGCAAAATGAATGAAGCCTATTTAAAAATATATACTTCAATCTTTATTATTTACTCTTGTAGCAACATTTATCTTGTTACAAAAGATTAAATACATATTTTTAAACTTTTAAAGCACCTTTGACGTAAACTTACGAGAAAGCACCTTTTTAATCGATGAATTGCCACTAAAGCACCTAACCTAGCTTTATAAATAAATAAATACATAAATAAAACTGGGAAACAACTTTAATTTTCTGAGATTTTGTGATGAATTCCTTCTGATGAGACATAAGCACACCAATAAACAGCACAATTATTGAGGACAGATGTATGTTTACTGATTGTAGTAAATCTGAATAAATAGGAAACAGCGTTTATCTTAAACACAGACTCAAATAAAGACAAATGCTTATTGCAGGTCTCATTGTGCACAAATACTGTATCTGTGTAAGTACAGACTATAAGTGTATGTATGAATAAATCAAGAAAAAAAGATTTTTCCAGGTGAAATGTGACAAAAACAAAAGACTTGTATTTTATTCCCCAAACAGAATATCTAATAACTGTTGTATCTCAGTGACCATGGCAGGTACATGTAACAATAAAAAAGTATTTTCTTCAAAGTTTGATTGTTTGTATTTTGTGAAACAGACTAACACCAGAGAAGATTAAATAAAATATTACATAACTACTGAACAAATGCAGAGCCCAAACATATTAGTCTCGGTTAACAAAAGGCCCGACGCTGCCACCCTGCAGATAACAGTTTCAAACAGAACAAGCAATCCAAAAACACAAGATAGCTTTGATCCAAATGAGGATATCACAAGGCCAATTTTCTCCAAACGCAGTCTAGCAGCTTTTATCTCCTGAGCCATCGAGTGTTTGGGTAGTGATGTGTATGAAAAGCTCATCTCCTTTCTTGTTTGTCTTGAGTTGTTTGTTGGCTGTCGGACAATGATGCCACAGAAACCTGGACTGTTGGGGGAGATCATATCTGTTTGAGGAGGAAATGAAAGCCTCTGATGGCTGCTGATGGAAGACGAATCAAAGCTGCAGGACACAATATTAGTGATGGGAGATTGGCCAGGCAAGGCCTTAATAACGAACAATAATATTATATGAGACAAGTATATTTTGACAGGATGCATTATTGTAACATGATTATACACAGAAGTATGGTTAGGTGCATTTTTGGGGATGTTCCATTGTATATTTACCAGATTTGGCAGCAGGTTTATTTTTTACAAAGGAAATTAGGCAGCACTAGTAAACCGCTTTCCTATCACATACGCACAGGAACAGATTCAAAACTTAAACTACATAAAACGACATAAAAGGTAAATAATTTGATAAACCAAACTCATTTTGAGTATTATATGTCACCAGCAGATGGCGATAGAGGCACACAAATGCAGCGCTGCAACACAGTAAAGTTATCCACTCGTTTATTAATGCTCTAAAAACAACTTTCTATGCTGAAATGATAAAACACAGGAAGAAATGTTTTTTTATTTTGTTTGAAGCAGTTTATGTATTTAAGGTTAAGTAAATAAGTAATTTAGGCTTTAAATCTATTTTACATATGAAATAATTTTAAAATATATATATTAAGCTGTAGTCTCATGAGAATTTTCAGCCTTTTTTAGCCCAAGTATGATTTTTCTTTATTATGTAAGCAGGACACTTTTATTACAAATAAAACTCCTCCTGAGCATTCTCACAAATCGACTCCAGGGGGCAGTGCATTACCAGGGTCCATTGTGTGTGTGTGTGTGTGTGTGTGTGTGCCTTTGCATTGTTACATTGTAAGGCCCATTTTCCAACACATAACTGCATTGTGAGGACCAACCGCTCCTTATGGAGCCCAAAGCCCGAGACCCATAAGAAGAAGTGCTGTTGGTGAATTAGGGCTTAGGTTTAGGACTGAGGTGTGAATTGAGGATGGGTTAGGGTTAGATTTGCACTGGTAATGGTTAGGTTTAGGGTAAGGTCAGGGTTAGGCTATAGAAATGAATGGAAGTCAATGCAAAGTCTCCGTAAAGATAGAAAGACAAACGTGTGTGTGTGTGTGTGTGTTGGGGGTGATATGAGGGGGAGGGATGATAGATTCCATTTCTATTCTACCTTTAATCCAACTGTGAAATTCAAATATAAAAAGCCAGTTGCTTTTTTTCTCTTCGTCTTCTTTCCAGGGTAGTTTTCTGAAAAGCTCTGCACTGCATCAGCGACTCAAGAGTTTCATCATCACATATACCTTTAACCGAAAAAAAATAAAATAAAATAAAACACGACGAGAGGGCAGAAATATGTTGCTTGATAAACTATATTGATCTAGTCTGGATTGGGACGGGGGCTTGTGAAAAGGTCAAAGTGCATTTAAACACTTCAACTAATGAGCCATGTGAGCGCTGTTACATTAAGTTCTGCAACATCAAAGATGATCCTCCTAATTAACCTCAGAATCATGCAGGGTGGGGCTGGAGTGGGGGCAAAGCTATGTTTGTGAGCTACCATGCGCCGCTCATCGTTAAACTAATGAATATTTTGAGGATGTAATAACGTTAGGTGATGGAAACAGGAGGAGACATAACATTTTTTCCACTTTAAACATTTTATTACAGACAAAAGAAAACAAAAAGAGGGATTTGTGACACAAAAAATGAATCTAATGCAGGTACACATATGTGAGAAATGCACCAACAACAATCTCTGAAAATATTTATTATCCTAAAAATATTGTTGTTGGATCAATAATAATAATAATAATATTAATAATAATAATAATAATAATAATGAACCCTGATGAAAAAAGCCAAAATGTTTACTTCATATCATTTATAAATAGATTTGAAACCTGCAATCAAATTAAATAGAAAGACCAAATTGTAAACTATAATATGCAACAGAACAAAACGAGTTTTCTCGTCACTGGTTTCTACAAATCAAAGGAGTACATTTGGCAGGTTTATACACAAAATTAAAATATTTACCCCAATGACTTTTCTTATGAAATGCAAATCCTGCCACAGTGAAAAGAAAATCTAAACATAAAGGTAATTTTATTTCCACAAAAAAAGATAAAGATGGAGTTCAACACAATTCTAAAACACCTAATAAAACTAGTCAAAAAACCTTAAAATCCACTGTTATGTTTTTTTTTCTTTAATAACATTTCACATTTAGCAATTTTTTTAATTCTCCTGTACAAGTGACGTGAGACTAAGAGATGGAGGGTGGGGTCAAAGGTAGGGAGGTGGTCCTTATTGACCAAAAGTAGGAGGAGCAAAAAAGGGGCGGTTCTAATCATTGACCCCCCCACAGTTCAGCCATGCCCTGAGGCTGTGTAAAGAGGGTGACCCGTCCATCAGAGCTCTGCCAGCTCAGGAGGAAATAAAAGCAGTCTTTTGTGTTTCCCCCAGACTCCAAGATACAAGAACACAGTTTCACCATGAGTTTTAGTGTGTGTATTCCCTCACTGAATCTGTCTGCACAGAAGTCACAAAACCAAACAAAAAGGATATTAAAAAAGCAAGGGACTGCAGCTTAATACACACATAAGAGGGATTCATTTTGGTGATATTTACAATCACTCAGTGATAAAGGAATTGAGGGAGTCCTTTACTAAGAGAAAAGATGATTTACAAATGTTTTACGTGTCTGCGACTACACCTTTATGAAAATGTTTCACTCAGTCAGGGTATTTTAGACCGTCCTGAAGCCTGTCCACCACTGATCAGGTGATTTTCTGTTGATTTCCCTACTTAAACCCTTATGCTTTGAGCATTTCATCTCCCTAATAAGGGCAGTTCATGGCAAAGAGTCATGAAGTGAAAAGGAAAGAAATCTTCTTTAAAAAATAAGAAATAATTTGAGAGGACATTTTGGTCCTTATACTTCCAGTATGTTGGCATGAGCTTAAAGCTCACTACCAGCTCAGAAAACTGTTCACTGACGAGGAGGAAAGGAAAAAAGAATGCAAAGGAAGTGCCTCGGGCTTGTGGCCAATTTAAGTGCTTGGCAAAAAGGTGAAGTTACTGTAGCAGTCTTTGGGATTTTCAAAATCCATAAAAAAAGAATAAAGGATAGAAAACAAAACGGTGTGAAAGTGGATACATCGATGAAGCTGTTGTTATGTTAGAAAGCTTTCTGGAGTTTGACATGTGGAGGTCATTTAACTTCAAGTGAGGTAGAGAGGCTTGTCCCGAGCTCCCATTCCGCTGCTGAAAAAAAAAAAAAAACAGGAAAAACACAAGAACTTTATTAATATTTAACATTTTACATGCAAATAAATTAATAATATCGCTAAAAAATCCTCCATTTTACAGTATATTTCACAAGGGAAATCATTTCCACTAAAAACCTGGTTTAAGCAAAACAAGCATAAAAGCTGTCAACAAGCAACCAAGATCAATAAACACGAGTTCAACTTTTGCAGATCAGTTGGTATTTAAAATGTCAGATTTTGAAGTCATTTTTATTTATTTATTTTCCCTTACTGCATTTATCTTTAGTGACAAACTGGAAATAATCCAGCACCTTCCAAAAGTCCAAACTAAGACGATCTGACACCCAGAGTGAAGGTTTAAAGCAAAGACTCAATCATCTTCAGAGCGTCAAACACGATTTGACCCAGGCATGATCCCATTTGGCATACAGATGAATCAGCTTCAAATCCAGGAGACACATAACTTCTTGCTCAGCTGCCTCTCTAAGCAGAATTTCAGGTGGGAGACCAAACATCCGTCTGGCGCTCGTCTGAATACCTTTAATAATATCCAGTAAGGTGATGAATAAAGAGTGAAACACCAAAACTTAATTGGATGTCAACACTTTTATTCCCAGCATTGTAATAGCTTTGTTCTTGTGCTGCATTACTCATTTCATTTTCAAGAGATACATTGCTTTAGCAGGTAAATTGCTCTTTATGATTAATACTGTCTGAGTCTCCAAGTGTGAAGAGAAGTGCTTTGGAGTAACTCGCTTGGAAACGATTAACTGTGACACAACTACTCAGCATTCTCAACAACCTAACATCCTGAGCTGCACTAAAAAGGGTCAGGACATTTTATTTTTTCAATTAAAAAAAGGGGGCGTTTATGGTGAGTTTTGAGTTTACCTGCAGTGGTTGGGTCCACAGTCCCTGTTGCAGTATTCACCTTCCCAGTCGGGGTTCTGTCCGTGCACTGGATTGGGTGCCCCTGGAGACTGCGAGCCCCCGACGCTGTTCTGGTAATCAGCCTGAAGATGGGAGAATCCCTGCAGTTGGGAGGACAGAAGAAAAAGAGTATATCATCCAAGCTTTGCTTTGAAATGGTCAGCTATCGTGGTGTGCTGAGCTGTGATTCGACATGAGGTCAAACGATGTCAGCGCTCTGTATCAGTGGCTCCGAGAGAGGAAAATAGCAGCTTTTCTCTCTGTATTTGCCCTTTTTGCTTGGTTAAAATCACTCTAAAAAAAATCACACTTTATTCTGACATGAAACCCTGCTGCTGGATTAGAAATTTTAGTAATAGAGGAAATAAAAACTAAACATTTTTATCACTATATGAGCAACATTTTGTGTTAAATGAGTGATTTACATCAGTAAAACTGGATCATGGCATGCTACTGTTGCTTTTAGGTAACATAAATGTTTATGTCAGACTATTGTCAAGTAATTACAGGTGATTGTTATATTTTTATCACAATTTCAATACATGTAAAAAATGTAATCTCTTTCTGTAATTCGTAATTTTTTCCACCAACCTGTTGGCTGAGAGGAGGGGAATTCAGAGATGCCTGGAGCCCCATTTGGTGTGAGATAATTGGCTGCGGCTGCTGCATGCGGATTGGCTGGTTGAGCAGGGAGCTCTGGTGCAGAGAGAGCTGAGCGTGCGGGTGCAGAGGCGGGCTGATCTGGAAGGGTGCTGGGGGAGAGGCACTCATGCTGGGTGGGAGCATCTGGGACTGGCCAAGGGTTGAGGCCAGGGTGTGGCGGGGCGGCCCGCCATAGCTCTGGAGCTCCGAAAGAGGGAAAGAGCCCGGTGGGCCCAGGTAAGGTGAAGAAGGCTGGGGGGGCACACTGTACAGGGGCTGTTTGGGGGGCAGCAAGTGGGAGGGCTGGCTGGTCTGCTGGGCACTTTTTGGTTCAGAGTCACTGTATGACTGTGGATAAAAAAATACATTATTTTACTAAGAGAAAAGTTTAAATATGAACACATTAAAGAGGTAAACTGTAATCATGATGGCAGTTTGTTGCTTATTTATTAGACAAAAAATGTTTTAAATTCTATTATTTTACAAAAACAAAATTTCCAAGATATATTATTTTCTTATACAACTTTTGCAAGAAACCTTGGTTCCACATATTTGCTGTGTATCATACACTAAAAATGATTGCAAAAGAGTTCATTACAGTAGTCCCTTGTTTATTGTGGGGATCCGTACCCTGAAGCCCCACGATAAGTGAAAAACCACACAGTAGGAATAGTAGTACAAGTAGTAAGTAGTAGTTTTTTTTAGTATATAATGTTTCTAAAGTCTAAATGCTCTAAAAGAGCACATGTCATGAAATCAGCTCTCTGCCTCCTGCTGCTCTCTGCCACCTGTCAGTGCTCTCGCCATGCCCACTTCTCTGCTGCAGAGCAAAGATACCACACATTGCAGGAGGGAGCTTCTCCCTGCACGTCAGCTGCACACAGTACAGCAGGTGCTAAATACTTTAAAATACAGTAGTCCCTCGCTACTTCGCGGTTCATTTATTGCGGACTCGCTCTATCGCAGCTTTTCAAAATAAGATTGGACATGACACGCAATTGGCTAATTAATGGATGAGATGCACGATCGACATAGAATTTTTATTTAAAATAAATTATTTGAAATTATTTAGCACCTGCTGCACATTTGTGCAGCCCAGAGCTGTAGAAAACGCTTCCTCCTGCACCTTTGTGCAGCCCATACTGCAGGATGAACTTATTGATGCAGCTGTTCAGCTATTCTCCATGCAGAGTAGAGAAGTGGGCGTGGCCAAGAGTGCTTGCAGATGGCAAAGAGCGGAGGAGGCAGGGAGCTAAAATCATGACATGCTGTGCTCTTTTAATGCTTTAGAGTTTAGAAGCATTGCTTAGAATATTGCGAGTGTTGGGAAGGGTTTTAAATGCCTTTACACACACACATATATACATATATACATACATACATACATACATACATATATATATATATATATATATATATATATATATACATACATACATACATACATACATACATACATACATACATACATACATACATACATACATACATACATACATACATACATACATACATACATATATATATATATATATACATACATACTAAAATAAACTACTATTTACTACTTGTATTACTATTCCTACTTGGCGGTTTTTCACTTATCGCAGAGCTTCAGGGTACAGATCCCCCACGATAAACAAGGGACTACTGTAATTTATTTTAAATAAAAATTCCATGCCGATCATGCATCTCATCCATTAATTAGCCATTTGTGTGTCATGTCCAATCTTAATTTGAAAAACCGCGTTAGAGTGAGTCAGCAAAAAATGAACCACAAAGTAGCGAGGGACTACTGTAATACACAGCTTTAAATGGCTTATTGGATTTTTTTTACACAAAATATGCTTTAAACTTAGCTTCACATAGCTAAGACAAATATAAATGGCACAAGTCTGAATCACAGGTTGGTCAGTTATCCATAGAAACAACTTTTGCAACATCAGACGCCTTCACAGTCTTGATAACACTTATCTCACCACAAAGATTCAGTTGAAAACATTCATCCAGCACCTAAAGCTCCCTGACGCAAAACCAATTAAACAAAACCAGAAGTGCTGAAGTCCCAACCTCTGTGTTTGTTTGCTTATTTGTTTGTTTGGTTTTCTTGTTGAGCTATCCCATGAACCAATGAATGGATTTTAATGAAAATTAGAAAAAGTAATTTGATGTAAAAATAGTTGAAAGTTGTCTCAAAATGTTTGTTTTATATCTTTAAAGTTTGTCTTTAACTATTGGAGTCAACTCTGTCTGTCTGCTAGCAAAAAAATCTCATGCACTACAGGACAAACTTTAATGAAACTTTCAGAAAGTTATTTTCATTTAAAATGGATTAACTTGTAGAGTCATCCCAGTTCAAGATGGCTACAGCCAGCTTACCTAAAGAAACAATAATGGCTGTAACTCCGTCAACTTTTCAGATATTGAGCTAAAATTTGATGTGGTAGTAGTTGAGCATCATCCCCATCACATACTCCAAGCACCACACATTGCCTGCGGAGCTTTGTGCAAAGCTTTGACTAATGCTTGGCACGATTCCTGTTTGTTAGCAAAAGCTCCTATGAACCATTTTAATGAAACTGAGTTATTACTGGATGCACAATTAAAACTGATGTTTTGGATTCACATCAATTCAAAATGGCTTTTACTCTGTTACTTCTCATCAAAGCATGATCTTAGTTTAAAACTAGGATAAAAGGTGGCAGGTGGTGTGCATTCTTCCATGAGTGTTAAACTTTGACTTGTGTTCTGTGATGCTTGGATGAGTTAGTTATTCAGGTAGAGTAAATTCAGGTGGTTTTATTGGTGTGTGCTTAGATACAATTTTTGTTCTTACTAATACTTAGATTAGAAAACTGACAAAAACAAGGCATGTCCTAACTTTTCTAGAATATTTATTGACAACACATTAGAGGAGGTTGGTGTTATTTAACACAAAAAAGTTGTTAATCAATCTGCTTTTATAGTATTTCTAGACTGAGGAAATTATTGACATTTTTTCCTACTAAATGTTTACTGAGCATGGTGGTGAGTAAAATGATGATCAATAATTACAATGAGTCCAACAAAGGAATAAAAGTAGAATGAAACATGCAGTGATCATCCTGCTCCAGTACTGTTTGCACCTTTAGGCTCTTTATGTCCAGACAGAGTTCAGTAAGAATTTAGTACATGTTCACATAGAGAGACTGGCAGATGGAGAAACAAGTTAAAGATTGAAATCAGCTGCATTACTTCATAGGAAAACACAAAAGTCTTCAAAATCCTGCAGCCTTGACCTTTATGTTTTCAGGACAGTGAGCAGGTGCAACACCCCACACCTCACTCCCACCCCCGTCCTCCCCAGGCCTCTGTGATGAGCTGTCAGATTGCTCATCTCCAGCCATCAGTGTTGATTAGAAGGTAATGGAGCCCATTTGTATGAATAGAGCTAGGGCCGAGGTAATGATCAATAGACACCTTGACAGATAGATGGGAAAGGGAGAGGAGCACACACAGCCTTGCAGGCACACACTTACATACATGCACACATACAAATATGCAGGACCTTAGGCAGAGAAATGAGACTGTTTGCCTGCAGAACAAATGGAATGACAAAAGGAATCTTCCCAACACTATGTTGCGTGCTGTTAATACAAGTCGGCACTAAACAATGCAATCCTCTGCCTTCTTCCTTGCTTTTTTTATCCCTAGTGCTACAGTGCTGGTGAACACCAGACACCATCATTCACTGGCTACAAAGTACGTCATATATCTGAATTAGCAGCAAAGTGTCAAAGTTAGAAACAGAAGCAATCCAATGATTTCCTACGTTGTTTTGTGATGTATTCCCTAGATGGTGAACGAAGGAAATCAATAATAATGCACGACAAAAGATGAGTTCACGATTTTTGTTTTTTACTCACTACATTTAATAAATTCACCTAAAGAGATAGTTCAGATCTTTAGCGGGATTCTGTGAAAAGGTAATGAACTTTGAATATCTTATCTGCTGCAGATGGTTCTTTAAACATTTTTATTAAAGGAGATTCTGACTGGACTGATGACCCAACAGCTAATTGACGTGCAGACAAGACCAAAGTAAATTGTTGCTGTTTAATAAAAAACAAGCTCAACATTTCTAATTGGTTCACATGAACAATATTTTATAAACTTGTACAATATTGTTAGTTTTGCTTTAGGTGATTACTATGTGAATAAAAAGCTACTGTTTGACCGTTTATCTGAACTTTGGAACTTTCTGGAGTGTTTATGGACAACCCACCGCCTTTGTCGACCTCTATGCATAAATGTATTATGATGTCATTGTATGTTGCAGCTTTACAGGTATGTTGCGAGGTCTTTTTTTTTGTTGCATCTTTTATACTGTTTCCCGGCCAGGGCATGGTGTGAAACATGCTTTTTTTTTTGCTTCTTCCACCCTCGTGTTCTCTTTTTCTCATCTGCCTGTATGTTGTATGTAACAGGTCTCTCTTGTAAACGAGTCTGAGGCTCAATGGGAACTAACCTGTATAAATAAAAGTCTAATAATAATGTAGTTAATTTTTTTTTTTTACATTTTTGGCATCTGACCACATCAACATATTTTTGTCATATTGTATTTTAACCATTCAGATATTAACGTTGCTAACCTTTTAAAGTTATAAAATATGAAAAAAGTTGAATTTTTTTAGTTTTAATTAAAATTAATGCATTTTTTATTTTATTTTAGCTTATTTAATCTTTTATGTGTTTTTTGTCAATTTTATCTTTGCGGTACTATTTAGCTCATTTTAGCTTTAAGTCACTGTTTTCATAATCTAGCTTTTAGCTACTATTGTGCTAATTTTAGCCTAAGCTAATGTTTTAATGGGTTTAGCTTTTAACTACTGGTGCTGTTTTAATGGCTTTATCCTTCAGCTGCAGTTCAGCAAATTTTAGCTTTTAGCTACAGTTTTGTTCATTAGATTTTTTTTGGTTGCTTGTATATTTTAGCTTTTTATTATTTTTATTTTTTTGTTAAAATTATTTTCCAGTTTCTTCAATGCATTTTGTAGAGTCAAACCATCAGCAACCACTTTGTATTTTCACAGAAAATGCATACTTATCTATTTAACATTGACTTTATTCATTGTTTTTTTATGTGCAAATAGCAGTAGCAGCTAGCACAAATGCATTCAGGACATATTCAGCAGGAATATAATGTTTTCTACTGGAATGACAATGTACTGTAGAACTGGCTGTCATGTGAAGATTTTAAAAATACAATTTGCAACCTTTATGAAACTTTAAACTGTATTAAAATGGAAATTATCTACTTTAGTCCAACCCTGCTTAGACTAGCCTTAAGCCTTCATCAGTTTGGTAGTTTGGTCAGAACTGATTATTATTTTTTCAAACTAAGGTCATTCAAAGAGGTATTAATTGTTCATCACATTTCCACAGAACCCCAAATCAAAAGATCTGCTCTATTCCTTTCAAGGCACATGAAAGAACAATTATTTTCTATACACAATTGCTCTCAATGGGTGACCCCATCCCCCAACCAGATACTGTAACATCATGTGTTACAATTGGCAAACCCCATTTGCATTCTATGGAAATCAGGTATTGCTCCAAATATATTCTTCTCTTTTTGCATAAAAAGCCCCACCCCCCCCCCCCAAAAAAAAAAAAACCCCTCTTCAATACCCACCACAGTCTCATCCAAGGGAGAATACCCCCACCCCACCCCACCCCATCCCATTAGCAATGATTTTCCATCCAATCCATCATCACTGTTATCCAGGGTCTGTGTGTCATGAGCGTTACCTTGGAAACCAGACTGGCTCGGTACGCGGCCAATGCTTTTAGGTACTCTTTCTTGGCTGCCTCGGTTTTCCTCTTGTATGCCTGTGAAGAAAAACAACAACAATCAAAACAAGGGACTTCAGATGAGAGAGGAGGTTGACATGGTCACAAATGTGCAGACACACTGGTCTCAATACACACACACGCTCCCACACAAGCTTTCTTAGTTCACCAAGGCACATGCTGCACACAAACATGTCCGTAATAGTTCCCTTTCCATCAGAGCCAATGGTACAGAACACCTCTATTTCCTCATCATGACACTAATACTCCCTCATCTCAATGTGTCTCCCTCTATTGTAGCAACACATCATTTCCTTTCCAATCCACCTAAAGAAATGAACTGGAACTTTTTTGCTTCTTGTGCCCTCTTCAGCAGCACAATAACATTTTCAGTGTACCGACATCCATGCTAAACCAAAATGGTTGTTGTCACTTGGCATATTAGAGTCCCATCTTTTTGTATGAGTTTTGCTTGTACTTGTCTTTAGTATTATTGCAGGGATGAATAAATATTTGTATACCAACGGTGGTGCTTTCAAGGAACTACAAGGTTTTATAGTAGGAATGTAGGTTTAATGTTCTTACACTTTAAAGTATGAGTTTATTTGATAAATAAGACACATTCATAGAAAGTGTTTATACAAATTTGCCCAATGGATAATAATCCTGTTCATTATGCAAGAGCATAGCACATTTACCGTATTTTCCGGCGTATAAGTCACAGGTTTTTTGCATAAGATTTTTCAGTCCTGCAACTTGTATACCAAAGCGACTTATATAAATTTTTTTCTATATACATAATGCAATTTTTGACAGATGCTTTAAATTTCTAAGAACTGCAACAGTGAGTCCTTCCGTGCATGCTCACTTCACTCAGCTGATGCAGGCGGAAGAACGCTGGAGAGCTTGTGACTCCGGCCGTGATGGATGGATGACACCGTGCTGCCCAGGCAAAATGAAGCTGTTTTGATAATTAAATAAACGCATAATAAATGTGACAGGTCAGCGGTGACGCATAATAAATGCAACTTATATGCCAAAATGACATATATGTTTTGTTTTCCTCTTCAAGATGCTTTTTTGACTGATGCAATTATGCCAAAAAATATGGTAAATGCTTAACATTCATTGAAGTAATTCAGCTAATTGGCTGTCTTTCATGCCAGAGTTTTGAACGAAAATTAACTTATGTTGAGAAATAAGAGTTACAGCTAACATTGTGAGCAACTCATGCTATTTTGCAATATCAAGTAGTCCGACATGATCTGTTGCGCTTGGAGTTTGAGTTGTGAATGCCTGTCAACAACCAGAACACCAAAAATAGGCAGAATATTCATAAAACTGATTGAGTAAAAGCCACTGAATTGTATCAACTCCAAAAGTTAAATCAGTTGTAGATGCTTATTTTCTTAAAATGTCAATACCACACACACATACACACATACACAAGCAAAAACGTTATTGCTCTTTTATTCGCCTATGGTTGCGGGCAATAACAGTATAACCACCTTGATTGACCACCTTGATTCCAAAACAATACATTTATATAACTGGAAACCAGTTAAGCGGGCTGAAACACCCATGAAACACAACACCATGACCTTTTACTGTACACCTGTGTCATTATTAGCATTTTTGATTTATCACTACAGAGAAGGATGACATTAAATACTGTTGCAACAAAAATAATAAACTGTTACTCCTGTACAGCCAAGACGCCCTTCAGCTAAAAGCAAGGATGAGAAAGAAGTGGACGGGAATCCCTAATTGTGTATTCTAGGCAGGATCAAAATAGCAGGTGAGAAATATAAATAAAAAGAAAGGAGAAGTTCACACATCCCAACTTGTCAGAGGGCAAATGAAGATGCATGGTAGGAAGGCATCAGCTGTGGAAGGCCTGGGTCCAGAGCATTCACTTTTTTAATACCATAAGTTTTTAGTTTTGATGGGCATTGCAGTGCTGATAAGGTAGAAGATACACGTGCGTTGTCATTGTTAGGATGCAGAGCAGTAGTTAATATTGTGCTTAATTTCAAAAACGATTGTTTGCTTTTGCAGGGGTGTATTAGCACATGGCTTATACGCATATTTACCCAGCGCTCACTGTCTACTGAAATCTCCCAAGACACATTTATGTTTTTCCCACATTGACCGTTGCTTGCTTGTAAAACGTCCTACTTTGTTAGTCTCAGACTGTTTTATTGTTGCACAGAATACTCCCCCACTCGGTCTCTCCCTCCCTTTGGTTGAATTAAATTTAGAAAGAAAATCATTTTAATGAGAGCCGGGGGAGTGGGGATAAACGGATGGATTATCTTTAGAAAGAGAAGAGCTCATTAAGGTGAGCTGTAACTCACAGCAATGTTCTGGTAATTACACAAAAGATAATGACAACAAAAGGCTGCAGAAGCACCCACCCATGCCATCCAGTGGAGGGGCCAACATGTTTGTGTGTGCTCATATTTATGTCAAATAAGGAACAATATTCTTAAAATGGAAAAAAAAAGTGTAACAAAATGGTCAACAGATAAAAAAGTAAAATGTTTAAAAATGCCTACATGAGTGCCAAATTTTTGGTTTTCACAAATGCCAGTTTGTTTCCAACACATTTTAAAGTCCCGTAATACAATTCTACAAGAGCTCATGTAACAAATCACATAAATATTACATTTTATATGGACTCCTCCATATGTTTATAGCTTTGATTTGTTTTTTAATCTTTCGTACAAACAATCTTTATGATGTTCTGAAACTCTGCTCCTCACAGATCCACAAATACAAGCAGAGTCTAAACACTGATGTATTACAAAGACATCAGCACTATTGTAGCACAGATGTGTCATCTTAATATGATGAAAACATGTTAACTACAACTTAAAGTGTAGAACATCTGGTTACCCTTTTTCTGATCAGTGAAACAAATTATAAAAAAATTTTGATGCCAGGTGACCTGACTAAATTTTGCAGCCATAACCTGTACTATTTTGATCATATATAAGGTTCTACTCAAAGCCCACATGGCACAATTTTCCATTAGCAATAAGCATGCTTTTATGAATCTCAACATTTCAGAATGGCTGCACAACAGCAAATTCATGCACATATAAAACCTCTTTTTAAAAAATAAATACTATAGTTGGGGTTGGCTTGGGTTTCCTGAGCTATCCCTTAGTTACACTGCTATAGACAGACTGCTGCAGGACCAACTGACCACATCTTTACACTCTGCTGCTGTCTTTCCTTACTCTACTCTTCCTGTATTTGTAATCATTTCTATCCTTAAAATGTCTTTTTGACTTTCTTCCAATAGAAAGTACACCTGGACCTGCCATTCTGTGTTTGCCTGTTTCCCCTTCCTGCCCTCTCAAACCCAACAGGTCAAAGCAGATGGCCGCTCGTCCTGAGCCTGGTTCTGCTGGAGCTTTCTTTCTGTTAAAAGGGAGTTTTTCCTTTCCACTGTTGCCATTGTGCTTGCTTAATGGGAGATGGTAACGGTGAAGATTCAGCACAGTCTGCTGCTTCCTTAGATATATAACTTTTACTAATGGGCTTTTTAATTTATGTGAATTTTTCTGTTCAGTGTCCTGAAATGACTTCTGTTGTGACTTGGTGCTATATTGATAAACTGAACAGAATTGAATTAAAATGTTTAAAGTTTAGGTCAGAACACACTGCACAAAATAATAATAATAATAATACTTTATTCTGGTTGTGAAGTGAGAAGCTGCAAAATAACTCATACTACTGTTTTGCTGGTTTTCTACCTGTTTCTGTTCCTCTCCAAGACTGTCCCACATGGAAGCCACAATCTTGGAGACGTCCCCAAAAGTGGCATTGGGATTTTGGCCCTTGATGGCTGCTTGGGTGTCTCTGAAGAAGAGCGCATATGCCGACACAGGCTTCTGTGGCTCATTGGGGTCCTTCTTCTTTTTCTTCTTTTGAGGTTTGGGTTTGGGCTTCATCATTTCTGCAGAGGGTCGTTTCTCGCTGCTTATCTGAAGGCAGGAATAACAGAAACAGAAACAAGGTGAAGCAAAGGAACTGCTGATCAAATTAAATTGCATTGATGCTTTGACATTACAAAAGCAAACTTTTCTGTTTTGTTACAAACATTTGTTACATACAGTTTTGAATTGTCACATAGAGTTTTGAGCAGTGAAAATTATAAAGGTTTTGAGACCTTGGCCTAAATTTTAGAGTTACCAATTAACGTAACGTGCATGTTTTTGGTCTATGGGCTGAAACTGCAGTGCCAGGATATTTCTATTGGAAACCTCCCAAAAATTGTAAAAACCCACATAAACATTGGCAAACACATTTCAACTTAAATGTCAGAGCAAAGGCTAAGAAGATCAAAGTTACCGGTAGTTAAATTCACTTTGAGGTTAAAGCAGCTGTCTTTGAGACAAATCTAATTAACTTGGATTGGAAAGGGGCCTCCAAGTCTCATTTTATGATGATTTGATATTTTCTTAAGTGGTTTTTAATGAAAAACAAATTAAATACATCATTTTTATTATGTGTACTCTGAGTTTTTCCAGTAACATTACGTTGCAATCTCCGGTGCTTTTTCTGACTGCGTAATTCTGTGTGAAGTACTCAATCCAATACACATGAATACATTTCCATTTTCAGGTGGGGCTTTGACTGGGAGTCAAATCCAGGTCACCTGATTCTGGTTGTGACTCTTTATGGAAATTGGCTTCTTTGCTCTGGAGAGAACATGTCAAGCACAGGACAAAGAGAGAGAATCAGTGAGAAGAAAACAAAGTGACGCCTTGATCTCGTTCTTAGTGTCAGCAGAACACGAGTTAACCTGATTTACTTGGTGCCACAAAGGCAGAAAAAAATGTGATGTGTTTTCATCATATTCAATTCATATTTTAAAAAATGGAATGACCTGCTGAACTTATACAGACATTGTAGTCTATGTTTATGTCACTATTTTTATTTGACTCCATTTTTTTTCAAGGTTAATGACAAAGTTAAAGGTCCAAACTGCCTTTTGTTAATTTTATTATTTTGTTCTTATAAAAGACACCATTTACATGAAGTCCCTGATTATTTCATCATGTAAAAGCTCAGAAAATGTAAATATATTTAAGAGTTTCTTTCTGTTATTAACAAATCCAGCATTAAAGCTCAGCAGAGAGAAGAAAATCATAGAAAACATCTGTCTGCATCAAACAAGAACTAGACATTCAAGATTAAACTACATGTTTTCCTCTTACACTGTCAAATGGAAAACAACAAAAGGAGCTACTGTAAAAAGTGCATGTGTATGGTAAAGCATTTACCAAACTGTATTCCACTGCATGAAATGAACTAATCTAAATTCAAGGTCCAGGAGCACATTTAGCAACTACAGAAAAACTTCTAAATTGCTTTTGAGGTGTGCAGAAATTAATGAATGTTTTCTTTCTGGGTTATGCAAAAAGCACTGCTTGTCTTTTCACAGATTTCAGGTAATGTTCATTTGGTGTGTTTGTGTGCAAGAGGGTGTGTAAAAATGTGTGGTTTCATTAAAAAATAATCACCCCTCACTTTTAAGCAATGAGGCAGAAGACAGGCGTTTGAAACAACATCTGTTCGACTGAGCCTTTGAAGTGAAAATAGAATAAACTGATGACGAAGCTAATGAAATGACAGAAGAAGAATGAACAAAGAAAGAAGGCTAAATCATCTCCAGGAAATTTCACATGTATTCATACGGAGGGAAAAGTAATGACATACAAGAGCTCAAAGCAGAATGCAATCAACCAGGAGAGGAAGGAGCATATCTTTCATTTTTAAAATGTGTTTCTTCCACCGTTACTGTGTTTGTGAGCTCCAGCATATGAAAGACAGGCATGAAATTCCAGTCAATCTGGAAAGAACCTGGTTGATAAAATGTTTTAAAAGGCTCATTATAATACAGTACAGTAGTCCCTCGTTTATCGCGGGGGCTTCCGTTCTCAGCCGACCCGCGATAAGTGAAAAAACACGTAGTAAGGATAGTACTGTACTATCTGCCGTACACGTCGCACCACTGTATACAGTAAGTCGCATCAGTCCAAAAATGTCTAATAAAGTGGAAAAAACATTAATATGTCATTTTGCCGTATTACTCGCATCTATTGTGTGTCACCGCTGATGCATCACAATTTGTTATGCCTCACCACTGACCACCTGGAAATGTGGGCCGGTGTTGTGCCAAATCTGCCTAATGGCAGCCCCCCGGGAGCGTGCACGGGAGGACTTAAAACCAATTATTTGTTTGCTCGGAATTATAGCAAAAGTGCATCTCAGTTGAACTTTTCCTTAATAAATGCACTATGATGGTCAAATCAGCTGCATCTTAAAAATCGATTAGCAGCTCCAGGAGCGCACAGAGGGAGGACTCGCTGTGGATTTCTTCAAAATTTAACAAGCTAACCACTTAAAAACAATTATTTGTTTGCTCGACACTATAGTAAAGGTGTGTCTCAGTTGAACTTTTCCTTAATAAAAGCACTTTAATGGTCCAATCAGCTGCATTTCGCCTGAACGGCGCAGTGAAATGCAGCTGATATGAAGTTTGCTCCAGGAGTTCCGGGGCGAGACGAAGGTGGCCTCTTTGGCAAGCCAAGCGTCTCATTAATAGTAACTTTTACCTATTAATGAGACACTTGGCTTGCCATATTATTTGAGGGCCCTCTAGCGGCTAAAAATGGTAGTGTTTAATATTTTCCATGTCAGAATGAATGAAATCGTCAGATCTCAGCCAAAAATTGGGTTATAAATATGGGGAAAAACATAAATATGTCAATTCGCATTATAAGTCACAGGGCATGCAAATTTATGCAAAAAGGTGTGACTTATACGGCGAACAGTACAGTAGTACAAGTAAGATATATATATATATATATATATATATATATACTAAAATAACTGTGACCATGACTATGGCTTGAAAACATTTAGACACGATATATGTAGCATTAGCATTGTTTAAGCATGGGGTGTCCTCTAGATCCTGTATCCTGAAGCAGTCTTGAGTGTGAGAGTATAGAGCATGGCAAGGTGCAGGAGCGGCACGTGCTAAAAGCAACGTCATGATTGCCTTCACACAGAAGAAGGTTTTTTAAATTTGCCGTGATCCAGCCAGGTTCTACTAAGTCCTATAGGTCAAGGAGAGAGAAACAAAGTCATTGTCCAGTGTGAGAAAAATTATGTTCCATGACCAAATTGTCTTCGTGACCCCATACACAACTAAAGCAACATTGGCCCAACAGCACAACAGTGAAAAACTTAGATTTGAACAATGTAAATTAGGATATTTTATGAGCTTAAGATTTCTTTAAAGAATGGATGATGGTGCTGCAATCAGAATGGTGTCAATTGTATTTTGTTGTATTGTTTTAATGAAGAGACAATAAAGCATAATCTAATCTAATATAATCAAAATAGATTTTTAAAAATAAAAAATTATATTTTACTCACTCTAACCAAGTAGTTTTGTTTTATAAACCCAACCAAATTGTGAGCCAGACATCGACCAGTCCCAAATGCAAAGTGTTCACATGTATACAGTTCGTCTTCTTGGTTAAAGTCTTGAAAACATTTCTGCCAAAATCCCCAATCTCCCCATTTTAAACCACATTTCTCAGTCATCTATATAATATTTACACTTCACTGGATACGTTAAAACAAATAAGCTACTTAAATAATTGTACTCGCTGGCCAGCTACAACGTAGACTCATAAAAATGTGTTAAAAATATAATTTTTTTTAAATAATCTGCACTGTAGCTCAACAAATAAACAGCGTCTGTCTGTTGCCAGGTAAGACCAAAACACTCTACAGAGCAGAAAGGTCTCTATATAGTTTGTCCACAGGTTTCTAATTTAGCAAAAAAAAAAAAATTTGAACTACAGTGTCAGCCTTCGCTTGCTCATCCCATCAGCGTTTCTGTTGTCTGAGAGAGAAAGAGATGGAAGGAATGGTAAGTGAAGAGAGGGAGATATGGGGTGTAGGAGATGAAGGAGGGGGGTAGCAGTAATTCTGAATGGACAGCACTGCACTGGCAAGACAAGATTAGAATTGACAGCCTGATAACTGCATCACTATCAAAACAGCAAAGGGGAAAGAGAGAAATAGAGCGAAGGAGGTGAAAGCAACTGAGAGAGGAGTGAAAAAAGCGAGATGAAACGAAGAAGAGACAGAGTTAATGTAAAGAAGACAGAGCTGGAGAAAGAGTTGATTTAAAAAGAAGAGGGCAGATAACAACAACGGGACTGATGCAGACGTGAAGAGCAGCAGAGAGGTTAAGAGAAATAAAAACTGCACAATAAAAGCAGGTAATAATAGTTTGAGAGAGAATAAAATTGTTTGTTCAATAACAATGTTTTTTATTATATGCATCATCACCATCATCATTACTGATAAGCAATGTGAGGAGTGCTTTGTGGCGTATTGATTTCAACAGGCCATAAAAAGCAGGAGCTGCTCTGGTGTGATGCACAGAGATGTTTCTTTACAAGCAAAACATGATGCAGAAACTCTGCACACTACATCAAAACTGCATGCATCTACTTTATCCTGCACACAGTTCTTGGAATTTCAATTTCCCCAAAATATGTCAAATGTAGAATTAACACAGGCGTAGACAGAAAGCAGTGGCAGAACGTCCTTGATAAATTTATGTTTTCCATGCAGATGTCTGAATGTGACAAGCAAAAACCAAAAGAACTGTGACATGTTTATGAACTTCCATCCATACATCCATTCATCAGGGTCACTGGTGACCATGTCCAGCTATCACTGTGTGAAAGGCAGGGGACACCCTGGACTAGTCTCCAGTCCATCACAGGGACACAGAGACAAACAACCATTGACACTGGTGAAGTCCTTTGGACGAAGGACAAAATGTCTCAGCAAAAAAAAAAGAGGAGAGAAACCATCCAGATGACCTGACTGAACATTGTTGGATTTTTACCCTGGATTATTGAGCATGAACTTTGCTGTTTTGAACCATTTTGGCATGGTTGCCTTAGAGGAGTTGATGGGGGAGAGGGTGGGCCCCAGAAACCATTTTATCATCAGCAAATTGTTTTTTTCCACTATGGGAGTTGGTGCTTGTGGGACTCCAGTTTGTTTGTGGCTACTCGGACTGAATAAGTCCTTTGGATGAAGGGCAAAACACCTAAAAAAAAAAAAGAGAAACCGTCCCGATGACCTGACGGAACATTGTTGGATTTATACCTGGATTATTGGGCATGAACTTTTGTGAACCATTCACTCTCTCACTCACACCTAGGGACAATTTAGAGTGACCAATCAGTCTAACATGCATGTTTTGGGTCTGTGAGAGGAAACTGGAGTACCCGGAGGAAACCACACATGCATGGAAAGAACATGCAAATTCCCAGAAAGGCCTCCATTCAGGATTTGATCAAGCGACCTTCTCGCTGAGAGGTGGCAGCTCTACCAACTGATCCACCGTGCTGCCCCTCAATCAAACTTTGGTAGTGAAATACTTTGTATTTGATTTCAGACTAGAAAAAAAAAAGAAGTAAATTTTCTCTGTTCTTAAAATCTTGAAACTAGGCAGCCAAATTTTTACATTTTACATCGGGATAAGTGAAGGACTAAAGTACAAAGTAATAGTTTAAGATATTTATGTAAATTTTGCAGCAACAAATGTGGTCAAACTCTTTTGTTGAATCATAGCAAAAACAATTGGACAAAAAATTATTAAAAAGGCAACCATCGTTGTTTTTGGTAGCAGCATGCAAACAGTAAAAACAGCAAGTAAAGAAAAAGTTCAAGAAATAAGTATTATCCATCTAATCAAAGTATTTTGACGTAGTTGTAGGACTAAAAATAATAACTGAGATACAATGTAATGCATTATTTGTTAAATATTAACCTAAAATAAATCTGCCAATATTGATTTAGTTTGATAAACAGTTAAAATTAAGATGCATTATTACATTTTTAAATCTGATTGCAAGCATTTTCATATTTACACATACATCAGAAATAAAGGAACTTAATTATCCAATTCTTCCTTCTCTCTTGTTCATTTGATGAATCTGAGTCCAATCTTCTCTCTGCTTTCAGCTTCTCACCTTCTCCTTGGGGAAATTTCCAGCTGTTTAGCAGCTAAATATTCCATTATTTCCACCAGCTGGTTTCTAACCTTGCCTGTGAGCCTTTTGGTGCTGCATGGGCAGAAAACACACTCAATGCTTCTCCATTCTAACCGTGTGCTTATATGAGACTAATCAAAGGAGTGAAACACCAGTGATATACTGTAATTATCACTCTGTTCAGACTTTGACATAAACATACTTCTTTAATCAATCATTAATGTACAGAAATTACATAAAATCTGGTTCTACAGAGAACAGTATGAATGGTAAATTGACTTGTTTTATTTAAACCAATAAAAACAACAATCAACACAATTCAGTCGTGGTTTTAAAATAAACCTGCATGTTTAGTACCTTAATTATTCCCCACTTATTTTAAGCTCTTGAAGAAAATACCACCCAAC
>NC_056508.1:35351223-35407705 GCF_014905685.2 Nematolebias whitei | reverse complement strand
ATATTTATATATATGAGAAATAGTTTGAAACCCTTTTAGATTTTGTGGTTTCTATTAATCCCAAGTGGCTAGGATAAATTTATACCAATCAAAGGTTAGGACTCAGAAGGATAGGGCCATTGATTCTATAGTAGCAGCCGTTGCCTCTTTGCCCCCCTTGGCACCCCCTTGGTAGAACCTCTGCACAGTGCACAGAATAAATGCTGCAGAAAGACTTTTTGCGAGAAACAAGCACATCTTTGTTACATTACTATAACAGGATAATGTCGGATTGGATTTTGTTTTTTATAACATGCATTGAGCTATTATATAAAAACCAGCAATCATTTCAACATGTACCTGTGTATAATGTTGTCTTGTAAAATGTTGGCAGTCAGAATGAGACCATAAACAAATCTGTTGGAGATCTGAAGGTTTCAGTGGGCTGTTTATACCATAAATGGACTCCGACAACTCAAGACAGCTGCAAAAGTACTTTTAAAGATATATGTAGTTTGTCAGATTTAAATAAAGGTTTGCAAAATTCCTTATCTCAAAGTTTGTCTCAATCATTTAACAATCCCTGCTCTGTTAGCGTTGTCTGTGTGCGTTCCCTTCATCCAGTTTGCAGTGAAGTCTCGATGAGTTAAAATATGTCTTAAAATACAAACAGTGCCCTTCTCATCTGGAAGCAATTACCGCTCAGAGTAAGGCCGACCGTCTGCGTGCAATGAGCAGGTCTGCATGTCAAAGTCACTGTGCAGATTTCTGAGTGGAACCAGGCACTCGTCCAGAGAACAGCACTCATCAAATAAAAACCCAGTCCAGCCCAAACAATACCGCACCGGAAGTGCACATTCAAGATCACAATCTAAAAGACATGAAAGGGCCTCAGTGGGGCTCAGAAAGGTCTGACTTATGAGGAGGGTCATTTTAAAATTTGTTCCCAGTGCAGAATTCATGCCATTATAAATATACATGGTCTTCATAATGTAGAGTGTTTTGTTAGTATTTTCAGACAAGCTGGCTTGCATTACCAAACATTCCAATTGCAAATATTTTATTTGAACTCCAGCCCAAAGCCACTGCTTGATTTATTTGACGTTAGAGGATGAGTGACAGATGTGAGGAGCTCCTCCCCACCAGCTTTGCCTAACAACATTGGACCCACTTAATCAGTCTAAATTGCAAAGTCGAGGTCCTTGTATTTGGTAATGTGGTGAAAACAGTGGCAAGCGAGAGCTAATTAGATTAACGGTAGTTTAACGAGCTGTTGGAGGAGCCCCCGCAGATTGGGTTTTAATAAATACGTAGTGGCAAAAGATTCTGCTATGCACTTCCTGGCTTTGCTGGCATCCTAATTGGCCCCAGTGGGTTGCTGTAGCTCAGCACTACATGGTGCAATTTAAAAAGAGAAGGAAAAAAAAGGCCAACAGCTTATATTCTGTCCAGGTAAGTCTGGAGAAAGAATATGTCTTTATAATTGTATGGCTTTAGATGTGAGGTGTTCTCATTTATATTAAAGAACGTTCCACATATTTACAACTTTTACCCCCCAACAAATCATTTGTAAAATGTTAAAACAGCGGTGGGAAATATAATTAAAACAGATTTGCACACAGTCACCCCTTTAACAGTTTGTTTTCAAGATAATAATATGTTCTCATGATGGAGTGTTTGAAAGAGAAAAGGAACAAAAAGGGAAAATAAAACAATTAATCAAACAAGCATGAGCGACCGTCCGTTGCAGGGTTATTTCCATAGCAACAGCCTGAGGGGACAACTTGAACCCTTTAATGTGAGCTGGTGATGTGTCTTTGTAAACATAAGCACAGCGGGGGGAGAAAGCCAATGAGAGAGCCTGGCAACAGAGGCATCGCAGGGCAGCAACCTCCTGGTATCAATCGAAGTTTCCATTATCTAGTGGTGAAAGGACCGAAAAGTACGCTGAAACATTGCATTGAGGAGCATTTGGAGTTAACATGCATCATGGTGACTCCGCTGTCAACTGTCTAAAAATTTTGAGCGTTTGTTCAGCAAATCTTGTGGCTGATAAAAGCTTGAAAATGATCAGACAAGGCTGTTTTCTGTCTTTCTACAATTGCTGAGCTAGAACTCACCTGGATTTTGCTGTTGTACATTCACTCTAAGCCTAACATCGGAGCCATCTTTACACGCAGTTTCTCAAAGTTACTCCTCCTACATTAGGCAACAAATCACAGAGATAATCTCTGCCATAATCGTGCATTATGAAATCTTGATCCAGTTGGCTCTTTCAGCTTCCAGCTGTGACCAACAGCAGGAACAATACAAGTGCATAACAGCACTAACAGCTTTTATCGGGATTGCTTGTTTGCGGCGATGGCCAACTGTCATTTTACAATTCCCAAACAGGGCAGTGGGGAGCTGCTGTCAAGACAATCTGCTTTCTTTGTCCACACACTTGATTAAATGGTGCTAGAAACATCTTCAAATTCACCACAAGGATTTTAGAGTAATGAGAGTAACGCATGAGCTGAAGAGAAAATAAGAGTGTCATGCTTAGAAAGAAACCTGATTGTAGTCTCAAAATGACTGGAGCTCCATAAGTATACAGTAGAAGGACGGCAATTCAGTCAACCACAAAGCTCTGAGCATATAAAAGGGAACAAGGACATATAGTTTCCAGTGGTTAAAGCTCAAGTCAAAACCTCTTGTTAAAATCAGATTTTACTGAAAGGCCCAGAAGGATTTCAACACAAAGGTTTTAAAGACAACAACAAAGACAGCAGCACGCTTTATAAGCTTCAGAAAACATATAGAGTGTTTTTTACTTATGTTAGTTATGAAACAGCTTTCGATGGCCGTGCTTTTTGGGGAGCATGCTCCGATGCTGGATCAGGAATCGGCAACGTTCTTACAAAAGCTCTCGGTCCAGACCTCATTGGTTCTTTGGGTGAGAGTAATGGCTTCTTTGCGCTGGGCTGTGCAGTGCTATTGTAGAATCACAGAGCGGTTAATTGAAACAAATGACTCTAATAATGGGACATTATCCCCACAGGCTGGCTTTGTGGTGAGCCTAATTAGCGTTGCAGCGAAGGCGATGAGGACAAGTCACCATCCTGATCCCTCAAAAGGAAGCTGCCAAGGCTCCTTTAAAGTGGCTAATATGAGATTGTCCTGCTCCAGGTGTGTAACGGTACTGATTTGTTTTTTTACACTGCTGGTAAACATTACAGTTAACCACTGTCTGGACTGAGGTTTCAGTTCAGGCAAATTTGTACTTCTTCTGTTCTTCAACCCGCCCTTAAAGGGCCACCTCAAAAAGATTTTAGGTCAGGCAAGTTAAGTAGATTATTATTAGGATTTAATCTACAGCAAAAGGTGTTTTTTCCTAAAATTTTTTATTGCTTTCATTTAGGGATGGGATATATGGACCAAAATTAATATCTTGATATTTTAAGATGAATGGCGATATACGATATACATATATCTCTATATTTTTTCTTTCCATAAAGTAATAACAAAAATATATTTCAGAGTCAAAGCTTTGTCCCATTGTCACACAGACACCTTTATTACTTTATTATGACATATTGTTTTTATTGTTTTTATACTATTAGTGCTTAGCATATTTTTAGTTGATGTTTTTCTTAGTTCATATCTTAGATCGTATTGCTGCTTTTCTTTTACATTTTATTGTGGGATGTAACTGGGACCCTGAATACACAAGCTTGTTCCACCACAAGTACCACATGTGGTGCGAATGACAAAGAATCTCTGACTCTGACTGACTCTGATTAACAAACAGCTGTAACTGTACAAAATAAATATCTAAAAAAAAAAAAGCTATTTACATATATTACATATTAATCCTCTTCAGCTGCGTCACCTTCACCATGTTAGTATGTGTGAAATGCAGCTGCAGCTCTGGCTGTGATTACTTCAGCCTCCTTCCCTGAAACAAACCACGGTACAAAACTCATTTAGCCATGCTGTGCCACATGAGAGGAACAGTTAGAGGTAGCACGACATTAATAAAGCAGCAGCTTATATCGCTAAAGACACGGTCCCAGTCTCAACTGTGGAACAAGACAGCATCTTGTTCCACAGTTGAGACTGGGACCGTGTCTTTAGTGATATGATGTCACATTGTATAATAACAAATAACAGCCATCGTTTTTCTTTTTGCTCAGCTGCTCTTCGATATCTTGTCCTGTGTTTACTTGTGCTAAATTTCCCGCCCACCTGGAGAAGCAGGAAACGGGGGGAGCATGTGCGGGTGAGGGGCTGGGTTCGTATCCCGTGAGGGGAGAAGGAGGGGCCTCGTGAAGTTGGTGGCACAGATGGGAGAAAAAGAAGAATTACACGGCTTTTCAAGTCTACTCAATGTAAATATTGATATAGACGATATAGTCCCATCTTATATCGCATATGAACTTATCTTGATATTTTTAAAAATATTGAGATATTGCCCAGCCCTACTTTCATTTGTTCAATAAACTGATTTGAAATAAACAAAAAAACACATTAACTTAACAAGGAAAATGCACTTGTTAATTTGCAAAGCCTTAAATAAAAATAATAATAATAATAAAAAAAACTTAAAACTAAGCTAAATAAATGACTTTGCCATTCATTATCCTAACTGCTTAATTAGTCAACTAATCAGTAAGATTATTAAGTTTTTTTAAACTGTCCTCCTGCTTGTTATATCGCTCTCTTTGGTTCATCAATGGCCCACGACTAATGTGACACCATGGAATATTGTTTTCCATAAGCATTTTGATCACCAGACAAAATCTGTTTTTGTCATTCCTAATTGTTTACCCTTGCGCATGATGCTTCTAGAAAGTCAGATTGAACGCAGTGTTCAAATCTTTATAAGTACCATGTTTAATATTTATTAGCTGTAACAGTTGCCTAAGGTTATTTGAATTAGTGCCATGAATATGCATGCCCCACAATAAATGTGCATTTGTTTTTAATGCTCAATCCGTTAATGCTCGTCTTCATTACGTCGTTCTGAGGCTTGCATAATAAGGAGCGTAAAAAACAAAGATTTGCTTTTTAAAAAGAGCAATTCTCTTTGGAAGCCTATTTGTTTCGGCATAAATGAAGCAGGAGAGCCCTACCAATTATCTTGCTGTCATTTATTTTGACAGCTACTAGACGCATTGTTCACCTCTGCTGTGGAACATGGCACTGAAGGGCATCTGTCTTTTTTGTGAAATGAAAAGTCAAGGCAAAGAAAAAAAACATTTTGCCGTTACAAAAAGTGATTTATCTGGGAACGTCACAGAGATGTAAGTGAAAGGCAGCAGAGCAAGCAGGTCATATGAGATATGTCTAAACCCAGCACTGAAAAAAAGATTGCTGTTTCACTTACATTTAAAAAAAGAACAAAAACTCTTTCTAGTAATCCAGTTGCACTGAGTGATGTCAACTAAAACATCAATTTTTGGCAACATTTATAAGAAAGAGTTACCTCATTATTAGCAGGTGGTGCAACAAGACTGGAACAAATAATAAAAACAAGCTATTTTCAAGGCTCAAATGGTACAAGATGTGCTCCTTAAGCAGTTAAAATAATTTCAAACATCAAACTGCAAACACATTTTGTGTATTTAGATTTTTGCATTTGTTTGTCTGAATATAACATAATGAACATCTATTGTTGATAACCTTACCGCAGTAAGGTTGATGGTTTGGATCGGATGCGTTTTGAAGCTATCTGTTTGCTTTTATAGCCACAGCTGTCAGTACAGCTTCTGTGTTACTATTAAAATGGTTAGTACATATTAAATAACAGCTGCCATAGTCCACACACTTCAATGACTCACATTCAGAGCAGGTGTGTTGTATTTATACAGTAGATTGCAATGCTTATAACTTTAAATTATCATTAGGTCTTTCCTTTAAATAAATCAACTCTTTAATCATTTTTTATTATTAATGCAACAAACAGTAAGACTAAACAAGTTGTTCATGTTTTACATCGTTAAATAAATAGTGATGCTCACAGAATTTTTGGACATTACGCTGAGTTTTACGTCCGCTCTGCAACACTTCTGCACAGCAGTGTGTGAGAATCATCTTATTAAACAGCATGTTAGATAGACATCACCTTGCCCAAAATATTAACTCCAGCATCAAATATTTAATGATAAAATTCCCACAAGAAACCATTTGAGTGGATATGTGTCATATACTTATAAAAAGTGGCAGCTGCTGTATTTCTTTTCTATGTTTTTGTAGCAACAGGGGTTCCTCCTTCTTAGCCACCCTCGTTATTCTGGTAACGAGGCAGGGCATGGGGCTTTGTTTCAATATTTAAACACACAGACACCCCTCAAGGCTCCACGTCCGGGCCGCCTCAGCCTTTCATTACCGTCTGCTGGCAAAGGGCCCTCCTTTTTTATTTATTTATTTTTTCAAAGAGATGGATCTCTCTGACAACTCCCCCCAGCTGTGCCACCATCCAGACCTGAACAACTAGCGGGGGCTTGTTGAACATGAGGCCCCTGGGTGACACCTCTTACCCCCGGTGCCGAGATGACAGAAACAGTGAAAACTACGGGTGAAAAGGGAATTCTCCCTCAGCAGTGAGCGTTGGCAACGACAGCCTGTTCCATTTCACAGCATCCAGTCATCCTCGGCTCTTTCTGTCTCAGTTCAGAGAGGCTCACGGAGTCTGTCAGCAGCGTGGGGAGGAGCTGGCTGAGTGCTGAAGCATTTCTGACGGACAGCTCTATAATCTATAATGCCAGTGTTGATGCTTCACCTTGCTGGATTCCTGCAATTTGAAGTTCACGAAATGCTCAAACTGGCAATAAAAATGATTCAGAACAAAAATCTACTGCAGCAGAGAGAATCAGCCCTTACACCTGAATAAAAAAATATCAAAGTAAACAAAACCCGGCAAAGTAGCACAATTCTAATTTACTAATGTTTCAGTCGCTCGTGGAGTTCAAGTTCAAGTTCAAGTCTACTTTATTGTCATTATCATCACATGTGGTGCATGAGGTGGAACAAAATTATGTACACAGGGTCCCAACAATAGCAAAATATAAAGTATAAAAAGAAACAGTAAATAAGGATCGAAGATATAAAGATACGACGAACACTAAAAGATGATACACGCTAAACATTAATAATGTAAAACAATATGGTGTAACAGCAGCCCAAACATGAGTCTGTGTGAGCAGATGGGTATAAATGAATACAGCAGCATGAGATAATCAGCAGCATGAGATCAGCCGCATGGATGGATAATGAGCAGCACAGATAAGTCACATATCACCAATTAAAGTGGCATTACAGTCATCGTTACATTAAAAATTAAACTAGCATTCTTAAAAATAATGCATATTTGCCCCAGTTTTGAAAACCAGGGTTTTACACAAAGCTTTCACATGATTTGTTAAGAATCAAACTATATGCTTGGGATCACTCTCAGCTACTACCACACCAGATCTTAGGTCAGTATGTCTTAACCTGACTGAGTAATAACCAATTCTGTGTTTGACAAAGTTTATTAGCTGTGGTGGCCATTTAATTTGGTTACCTCCAAAAGATAATCTGTTATATGTAAAGCTGACTGAGGAACAGCTTCTACCCTGAAGCTGTTAGACTCATAAATCCCCAAGCAGGAAAATCACTGTAATGCCATTTTAATTGGAGATTTGACACTTGATCTGTGCTGCTGATTATCCATGCTGCTGATTCTTACCCACCTGCTCACAACAGACTCATGTTCAGGCTGCTGTTTAATACACTGTATTATACTATACAGTATTATTATTGTTTAGTGTATATCTTACATCCCTGTATACTGTTTCTTTTTTATAGTTTCTATTTTTGCTATTTTTGGGTGTAACTGGGACCTTGAGTACACATTTTCGTTCCACCTCATGTGCCACATGTGATGCATGACAGTCACCTTGAACCTTATGCATCCAATAGGAATTTGCTGTACGTTTCAACATAATCAGTTCACTGTTTGATGAGATATTTTGCTAACACAATGACAAATGAACCCACAATTACATGTAGGTCATTCTTGACAGTTTTTTTTTATTAAAAAACTTATTTTTTTCCCTTTTTATCAAAAAAACACACAAGAAACATAAAAAGCTTGTCAGCGGATTGAAAATCTAAATTTTGTATTTACTTATAAATTAGCAGAAATTAGGAACTAAAGCTATGAGGACAAAATAATTTGTCCATGCTGCATGATGACGGTCAAGCCGCTGCGCTCAGTCCCGTAATGATTTAACTCTGCCGGCTGTGGGATCGATGCATGCTGATAAAGAGAATCCCAAAGCAGGGTGAAGTTTACAGAGCTTTAGCCTTAGGCTAAATGTTGTACAAAAACCAGCAACAACATCCCCTGAGATGAAGCGTATCTGTTGCTCCAGCTGAGCTTGTACTTGTAGGAGGTTTTAAATGTGCACTGAAGGATAGCTCTTATTGAAGAGAAGTGTATCCTAAAGGTAACACTGTCGACTTTTCATTTCATGCTTTTTATTTTCGGGTTTTTTTTTTCTTCTGCGGCGGTGAAAGTCGACTGCTGAATGATTAGCGTTTTGGTTTTCCAGCTATCTCCTCCAATTTTCTGAGTTGATTGTACGGCTTTAGTCAATACAATACAACGGCGGAAAAAGCTTTTTTCTCTTCATTTCTGACCCTGGTTTTTGCTGAGAGCTTATTTCCATCCCCCTTTATTATTCTTTAAGCAGGCAGCAGACATAAATTCAATCTTCCTTATTATACCTTTATCAGTATGAAATTAAGGTTAATTGACTTTGCTGGGGAAGCATCAAATGAAACATCCCTAATGGAAGCAAAATGAAAATAACGTCATCTCCAATTGCTTTAAAATATTTCTCAATATACAGCCTACTTTCCTATTCCTGAGCCTCAGAAATAAGCTCCTCTTGTCCCAGGAGATAATAAATGAATTGAATCCCCCAACTCCAGCCCTTCCTTTACCCCCCCCCCCCCCCCTTCCTTATCGGTCATCTATTTTTCCAGAGTAAGCTATTACTTGCTGAGGTTGCTAGGCAACAAGAAATATTAATAGCGGCTATTATTAGCCAGCCTCTGCTGGAGTAGTACTAAAATGTGGAAGTGGGAAACATGAATGTGTTACATAAATCTCTGGACCTTTCACAGTGTGTGCAAGTCTCTGTTTGTGCGATGATTTATGGCGATGACGGTTCTTTTATGAGAAAAGGGGGTGTGAAATAAGAAAATGGAACATTACCCTGAAGGGCTATTTGAAAATAAATAATTGCAAAGGTGAAACAAAAGCTGTTTAAGAAACAGGCACTCCCTCTCTGTTTGCTGCTTAAATGTTACAGAATAAAAAAAGGGCCTTTCTTTGCCCAAATGGGTCAAACGCATCCAAACACAATGTACAGGATATCTTAATATCAATAGAAACTAATTGTTCTAGTCCTGTCTAAACATCTATCTTAACTAAAATGACAGATTTAGTTGCAGTCAACAAACATGTGGTTTGTATGGTAAATCTAAAGACTAGTTATATTGGAGGCTTCAGCTACCACCCATAGAAAAACAAGGAGTCAGTAACTTATGCAGTTTGATTCTGAAAATCACATAAGACCTGATTATTGGAGGATAAATGCCATGGATGCTCACATTAAAGCATAAATATTCATGGTGCAGGGCAGAGAGAGAAAGAGAGAAAGAAAAAAAAGTAATATTTATGTCAGATGAAAGTATATAACACTGAATAATTCACCACACGAGCCATCTATAATTCATTTGATTCGATTCTATGATTAAAGCATTGAAATGTGTTCGCCAGGGGTGTTTACATGTTCAGTCTGAAGCGTGTTTAACATAAGAGAAAGTCGCATCGCTGGAGTGGAATGGGGGAATGGGCATCCTCAGCATCTCTTTGAAAAGAAAAAGTAGCTGACAAGGGATACCGCCCCACCCACCACCACATCCACCCTTCATCCCCATCAAGATGTTCTGCTAAAACCAATGCCCCACTACACCCCACTGTCCTGTTCTCCCTTTTTTTTTTTGCTTTGGGAATAAAAACGTTCTTTTATGAATTATTTTGAGCCAAGCAGCAGATTGGATGTTGACGCTGCAAACGTCTCTGAGTTAAGGTGTTAGCTGGAAATGAGAAAGCTTGCCCCCGTGTGTTTCCATTTTCTTGGCCTTTAGCTGACAAGAGAGCTCCTAACTATTAAAAATGCACAAAACAAATTGTTGAAATAAGCACGCATGCGATGATATTTAGCCATTTCTGTTTGGTTGTTTCACAAGAGTTGTGAATCAAACTGAACTATCCACGTTGGAAACATGTGGAACCTTCAGAGAAAATCTTCCAAGTTGTTGGCTGGTTTCCAATGACTGCAGACTGTTGTAACAGTGTTTTGACTTGCATAAACGCCCAAAGCTAAAAAGAGGAAGAAAAAAAAAAAGATATACTTACAGAGTGCATAGGCCCAGAAAGGAGGTGAGTGTCCTGACCCAGCATATTGGACATCATGAGGGCAGGCAGCTCGGGGTAGGAGTAGGAGTTGAGCAAACCATTGTGGGGCAGGGAGTGGAAGGGGTAGCCTGACTCATGCTCCGCGAGATGGAGCAGAGAAGGGTCAACGTGGTTTGGAGGTGTGATGGGGGGGATCTCGTAGTCTTCATCCCCTGCCCCTCCTCCTCCTCCACCCCCACCGCTGCCTCTGCCCTGATTAGAGTAGCTCTGAAAGAGAGTAAAAAGAAGAAAGGGGTTGCAAGTAAAAAAAAAAAATGCATTCACAGCAAACTTCACTTATTTACTCGTTGTCATGCTTTGCAACAAAGTGATTTTGTCTCCACATGCATAGAAAAATGCTTTTAAGTCACAAAAAGACTATTTTACACATGTGGGCGAATTGGAATATACACTGTGCAGCAAATAAATACAAAATACAATTATAACATATCTAAAACTGTATGACCTTGCACCTTAAAGCTTAGCTTATACATATTAGCATGCTATCTGTTTTAAATAGCTTTTTGAACTAAGTCAGTGTAAAGAAAAAATAGATCAGACTGACATGCTAAATGCTAATCCAAGGGGGCCAAGAGAATTACTGACAGCCTTAAAACAACTCCAAAAATGTCTTAGTGATTCATGCAAACATTATTTTATTAACGTTAATGCTACTGAAGGTTTTGTATTACACAGCTATTTACAAATAATTCTTTAGTATGGTGTTAGCAATAGCTAGCTGTAACACTTCTGGTGCAGCCCGGGGCACTTCCTGCAGGGAAATCACAATATTTCTGCCAGAATAACTAAATAAATGCTAAACTAGGAGCAGTGTGAAGGTTTATAGTGTTCACATGAACAGCTATGAAATATTGGTGGTTGGAATTGTTTTAAAATGGCAGCAATAAACGTTTACACTAAATTCTTTAATCTGGTCGAAATTAAACTGCATTTCTCTAATTTGGAGTTGTTTAAAAATCTGTCTACAGCAGGTATGAAATACACAATTCATAACTTTTCCACAGAAACCCACACTGAACAATTCAAATAATGCAATAGTCATAAAAAAGAGACAATGAAAATATTGCTCTTATATATAAACCATTTCAAAAAGTGCACACAAGATGTTCCAGTCCAAATAAAAAAGCTTCTTAACTATCATTTAAATGCACCTTGTTGGTTATTGTTGTTTATATGATTATTCCTGCAGCCTTTACAAAAAGAACTGCAGCAGCCTGTTCAGTCTGTTGTACAACAAAATAAAGAATAATTACAAATGCAAATTATTTCGCTTCAGAAAGTGTAAAGAATCCATTCAGTACAAATGTACGGAGTAAATTAATTAGCGCGACAACAACAGCGGCTGTGCAGAATGATTTACTTTAGAAATACTGACAGCTTTGAAGCAACAAACTGTCAGCCTGAAATGCCTTTAAAACCCAGTTAATCAATTTCATTATGTGGGGAAAACACACCACTGATAGTCACTTAGTGGCTATTTTTTATTCTCAATAATTATCACTACAATTATATTTTTATTCAACAGAAAAGTAAACAAATCTCACAGTTCTCATTGTGAAATAAACATAGAATGACCGAGTGACCCAGGACAGTTAAAACAGCAGAGATTTTTTATGGTGCTAACAAGGTGATACATGGGAAACTGTCTCTTCCTGGGCATATCTTGACATAATGTTGCACCGAGAAATATGGTTTTGTGCTCTCAAAAAGCACACTGAGGGTATTCACCAGGGAGTGAAAAGCAATTTTGTCAGAGGCAATCTGATGCCAACTCTCTTTTATAATGACTGAAGAAAATTAATCATTGCAAATAATATTCCAGTGTCAGCCACTCAAGAGCTTTTTAATAGAATTTTTATTATTCATGTCTCGTGGTACACATCAACTAGTCCGTTCTGCAACATTTCAGAAATCAATTCAATATCATCTTCGTGTAGGCTGTCATCCCGCCTGCCAGCGCAGCAATTCATCTTGAAAACAAATACTTTTAGCGAACAAATGGCAAGAAATGTTGGGAAACAGCTGCAATATGTGCCCAATAGTAGAACTGGTGCTTGAAGATAGGATAAAAAAGTCATAATGTGCACTATCATTTGAGAGCAAATAATCATGATAATAAAAAAAGAAGAGTATGTTTACTATCAGGGGGGTGATGTGCTATTTTCTTCTCCCATAACGTGAATCGCTCCGTGCTTGTTCAGAAATATTATCAGGACAATTCCTTTTCCCATTTTGAATGTTTTGTCTGTTTTTGAACATTTAGTCTCGTAGCCGTTTACAATTATTATTAGCAAACATGACATGCAGACATAATTCAGCACAAGCACAAATAAATCCCATCATGCTGTGCTCCGACTCTTTGAAATGACGTCGGACAACTTATCAGGGAGCAAAACTGTGGCAGTAACAGTCTGTTGAACAAATGTCATTTAAACAGCGACAGCTTGCTTTTATTCTCCACGACACCAAGGAGCCTCAACAGGTAAATACTTGGCATTCATATCTCTTGGATTGTGGTGTGATGTGAAATTGTTGCTCATTATCGCCCGCCGACAGAGAAAGAGGTGATATCTTTGTCTGTCTGTGTGTTTGTCTGTTAGCAAAATATCTCATGGACCTTTAAATAGATTTTAATGAAACTTTAAGAAATTACTGAATGAACATCCACAAGGGCCACCTGCATCATGAAGGACTCCACTCACCCAGCACACACTTTTTGCCCTGCTCCCCTCAGGAAGGAGGTTAAGGAGCATTAAGTGTAGAACCACTAGACTGAGGAACAGCTTCTACCCCGAGGCTGTTAGACTCATGAATCTCTAACCAGAATAATCACTGTGAAGAATCACATCATGTTGCTGCTGATCTGTTTCATGTTGCTGCTGATCTGTTTCCTGTTGCTGTGTTCATTCATGCTCATCTGCTCGCGCAGGCTCATGTTTGTGCTGCTGTTTGGCGTATTGCGTTAATTGTTTTTATGTTATTGATGCTTAGTGCATATTTAGTTAATGTTTTTCTTAGTTCATATCTTAGATCTTATTACTGTTTATCTTTTACATTTTATTGTTGGATGTAACTGGGACCCTATGTACATAATTTCGCTGACAATAAAGAATCTCTGAATCTCTGAACTGATAAACTGTTGTAGTCAACCCCATCCAAGATGGCCACCACAGGTAAGCTATAAGGCAGCTCACTTTACTGACATTGAGCTAATATTTTAAACACATTATTTTAGTGCTAACTAATTGCATGAGATTGTTTTTGAATACTTTGCCATAAACCAAATAGAGCCTCCTGTGCCTGTCTGTTAGCAAAATATCTCAAATCATTGGACAAGTTTTAAAGAAGCACTTAGATAGTAAGCTTTATGTGTACTTACAAACCATTAACATTTGGAGTCCCAATTCAAGATGGCTACCACAGCTAACTGACATTAGCCAACACACATATGGCTGCAAGTCAGCCAGTTTTAGTTATTGTGCAAACAAATTTGGCGTTTGAGAGTCATTCCCAAAACACTCAAGTACTACACATTGGACATCTTTGCCTAAGACTTTCCTATTAACTGTTAAAGATAACGTTGTCTGACTGTCAGCAAAATATCTCATGAACAGCTGGATGGGTTTTAACCATTTCAGAGAGCAACCATTAGCTGCAAATCTAAAGCAGCTAATTCACTCCATTAGCGCCCTGTCAAATTCAGAATATAATTCTTATAATACAGATCTTATTGTTCCATATTTTCCTAACAGAGCACTTTGCTCTCAGACTGCAGGCTTACTTGTGGTTCCTAGAGTTTCCAAAAGCAGAACGGGATGAAGATCTTTCAGTTCTCAGGCTCCTCTCTTGTGGAACCAACTTCCAGTTTCTGTCTGTGAGGCCGACACATTGTCCAGTTTTAAGACTATAGACATAAACTGAATTGAACTGAAATGAATTTATGGGTTCACTTTTGGATTCAACTCATTGAAAGGTGGCCACCACACCTAATTGACCTTAGCCAACACATAAATGGATACAAGAGTCATATTTACTGATATTAAGCCATATTTTGATGTAGTAGTAGGAAAGGAGTAAAAATATTAAAAAGTTTGGGATGTAATCCCCTGATGGATGGTAAAATCCTCACTAATAGTTGCCGACCATTTATTGAGCATAAATTAACATACTCAAGTTAGTTATTGTATCCTAAAGTTTCTTTTTTCCAGTAATTTATTAAGGCACCAAATAGCAGAAAAGAGCTGATGAGCAGCGTACACTATTTTAGATCTCTCTAGTGTAAACAGTTATATTTAGGAGGCCTTTATTCTTCCCAAGATGAAACATAGCTGTAGTCAAATGCATGCGAATTGAATTCTGTCAGAGACAATTTTATGATCATGCTTTTCAATGTGTTCGTGTTTACATTTTTTCCCCCTCTTTACAGTTTTTTATGATGCCCTTTGAGATAAGACACAGGACAAGGACATCACAAGTTTAACATTTTCAAACATGGATAAATAATTCATAAATACACTGTCTTTCAGGACATGGAGAGGAGAAGATAAAAGAAAGAGGGGTCAAAAAGAAACACCAAATGTTGATTAGGCCTTCTCTCACTATAACCTTCAACCCCTCCTCCCCCCTTTAATGCACACCCCTCTACACACACATCCCTCTGCAGAGGTGAAACTTAAGCAAGTCTGTCATCTTTCTCAGACAAGGACTTTTGAGGACTCTACAACGCAATCAAAGCAATGTTTCCTTAATTTTCTTTTGTTGACATTTACATGATGGCGGTCGAGCCATCATCCGTGACTGCACATCAAACACCATATTGTTCTTGTTACTCTTTGACCGAGTTTCGAGATGTGAAATGGTGCTCAGAGGCACATTGGCTGTCATCACGTTTAAATCACTTCCTGGTTCTGTAAAAGTCACAATATACCACAAAATAATCTTAATTTAATAAAAACATATAGGAAAACACACATGACAAGCACAATTTCTGATGTTCTAAAGAAAAAAAAACATCTAAGAGCTAATTATTATAGTCATTTAACACAAGTTGAGTTTGCATTAAGTAAAATGTAAATATATAGCAGAGATGCAATATACGCAAACCGTGCTTGAAGGAAATACATAGCAAATGATTTTGCATGGTTAAAATCTTTTTGTTTTTGTTTCAATTTAAGCTTGTGTGAGAAAATCTGACCGACTGTTCAGAAAACAGTTTATTTTGACTTCAGCATTTCTCAGTTCTGCTCTGAGTGCAGCAAAAATGAGATTTACTGTTTTTTTTTTAGTAAGATTTTGATGAAAGACTGAGCAGTTCCCTGCAGAAGAGAGCAGACCGGTCTAAACAAAAGGTTGCTGGGGCTGACATAGAGGCATTTTGGACATACGCTGATGATACAGCTTTTACATCCAAAGGAATAAAAACCACTGGTCCATCATCTCACCTTAGAAATAACTACACTGTCACCTTCAAACCATGTGTCTGTTCTTTTTTTATTCTCTAAAGTGCTCTGATGACAACATCAAATTTCTCAGCTTTTCTGTCATGTTGGGTCTGAGATTGTTCTGTGTTGCATCACAGCACAAGTATAGGTGAGACAGAAGACACTGACCAGACAGCTCAGACCGAGACACGGTTGTTGAAACTGGACTGTAACTGCATTTCAAAGATCCTCAAAATTCAGTTTTGTTGACTTTCTATGATGAGTCTTGTTATAATGAGCGTTGTTTCTGCATTAAAACAACCTTTTCTGTTCCAGTTCATCGAAACTGCAACATTTTAGTCCTGACACCAATGCTCAGGCAGATTACCCGGTATAAGAAAAAGTATCCAAATTTTTAATCTAAATTATATTGGCCAATGTCTTTGACATTAAACACTCTCAGAAGTGGAGTAAAAAGAGAACGGAAACTTGTTTTTTGCTGTTGCAACAACTCTAAGAAACATTAAGGACGAGAAAATAATGTTTTAGTTTTTAATGAAGCGTAATTTAATACGGAATAATAGCTCAAATTAAATATATACAGAAACAAAAAAGGTAAATACTTAAAGTGTAGTCTTTAGCTCTACCCAATGCATGTTTACTGTATATTCCAAATTTCTTTTTTTACATGTAAACATAGAATACCAAATAGAACATTGAATTGAAAAAAGAGCTGTTTTACCTTTCTTTAAGTGTGTTAAAGAACATCCTTAATGACATCACCCCCACCCCCCACACACAAATAAACCTTCTGCCCTAAAAAATGTGAGAAAGCACCGTTCTGCAAATAATCTGCAGTTGACACAGTGCAAAGAAAACAAATGTCTTAAAGTGTGTTTGGTTAAGAGATCACCAAAAAAATACTAAAACTTTGAATCCTTCAATCTGTTGTTCAGAGTTGCCTTTGTCTAAGAAAGTTGATCAGTAATATTTTTTGTATTTTGTCTTAATAAACAAGCCAAATAAATGGCATCAATTAAAAAAACAAACTAGCATGCAACAGTTATTTTGACCCACGTTTCTGCATAATTATCGGCCTAAACCTCTTGGTAATTAATTGTTTAAAACGTGAAAGCTTCCAGACAACTATCAGTTCGTTCACAAAAATGATGCAGTCAGAAAAGGCACATGAACATAACATTATTAAAATGTTTAATTAGATTTTTCTATTTACTGGTACTTTGAAAGAAAACAGATATTAATAAATCTGAACTGGGAAAAAATATGTTTAATCATTATTGTTCTTGGTGAGAACAGGGGACTGACAGCATCAGAATGTGGGTGGGAAAGGTGAAGCACCCACACCTGCCTCCACTCTCATTTGCCCCACCCTGGGACCTTGAGCAAGGCCCTTAACCACCACCATCTGCTCCCCCAGGCATCCTACATGGCAGCTCTCTGCTCCTCACAGAGGGCTGTGGTAGCTCGGTGGTCTGTGGTTGTCAGGAAGAGCATCCGGTGTAAAATAATCGCCAGATTCTCGTGCAAGTTAGTTCACTGTGGCGACTCCCGAGGAAAGGAGCAGTCACAAGAAGATAAATAAATAAATAAATGGTTCTTGGTGAGAACAGTCTTGATAAAGGCACCTTACAGGACCTTTCCTATTTCTACCTGCTTCAGGTACTAATATACATCTGATGTATTGCATTTTTGAGGGTGTGCAGAAGCAGCCTCGAGTGTTGAAAGTGAAACAACTACGTCCAGACAATTAATTGGTGTATTAGCTTGTTTTTCCAGCAGAAACATCAGCCAGACTGATAAATGAAGCTCCCAGTTTGCCAGCCCAACTATGGCACTGGTGCTGTAGTAATAAAAATAAGTGTGCACAACTAAATTTGGCACCACTTTGTCAAGGTAACTTAAGTAATTAGGTTACCATTCAGTGGAAGAAAATTGAATAGCTTGGTTTTAGGTGTTATACACAAAATTAGCAGGGAAGATGTTTAGTGCAAGACAGCTCATCTGATGGGAGGGAGGAGAATATTTTGTACACTGAACCAGGAAAAAGTTCAAGTATAAAAGTTTCAAGTCCTAATGAACTGCTTCAACTTTCTTTTGTCAGAAAATACCTGAAAATTATTGCAAATAACCCCCTTCCCCATGTCACATTATCATATAACAAAATGAGTTTAGAGTGTCCTATTGAAAGTCATCTAGCCATATGTTTCTTTAAAAAAGTGTCAGAGCAGCATGATTTGGTCAACAAACAACAGCTGGCCGTGCATACATAAGGGCTTTCACGCTCACTTTATGTGTTTCGGATAGACGGATGGCAATGGTAAATCTTTTATACATCTCGTGGAGAATTTCAAAATTCACCTTCAACGATGAAAGCAGCAGAGCAGAGAAAAGGGCAGACATCAAACCCATCATCAATGGGTGTCTGAGCTGAGGCGCGCTGAACGAGTGACCATTACATTGATGCGCTGCAGGTTCCATGGAGGCTATCTGACCTGGCTTTGAAATGACAGGGAGCTCGATTTGGATGATGGATCAAGAAAGGCGGACAGTTTAGTACAATAGAAGGAGAATGAAACAGCAGAACGACCGAGGTTGACTGACAGAAAGACAGAACTGGAATAAGTGAAGTGAATGTATGTGTGTGTGAAAGGGAGAATTTCAGCACATCCAATAGTAGCTCAGGGTCATGGGTAGCGTCCATCAGTAAAGGACAGGTAGACTGTGGTGGGCTTCAACCAATAGCAAAGAAGTGTGCTAACCTCTTCCATGCTCCCCCATGCACTGGTAATTCTCTCAAATGTCACATCAAAATGGATCTTATTTAGGTAGGTAAAAAGGACCTGACTCTCCATTGCAGATGTGGGTGGACCCACGCCAGATTGAACGTGAACTCTAAAAACACGGTCGTAAAGGAAGTGTTTTGAAAAGGGTTGTAAAAGGGGCCGCGCACTGCACATTTATGTCAGTTCAATTTAACTCAGTTATAGACAAAAAGGATGGGGTGAAAAGCATCTTTGATCTTTACTGGGGAAGCAGGAGAAGGAGAAAATTCTTCACCGTTTAATTTGATGACTGGACGTAAGACTGTAGTCGTAGACACATTTTCTATTCTTACTCATTAGGGAGGAATGTATAAATAAAACAAAAAAATATGTTGTGTCAGAGTCACTATCTCCCCCAGGGGGACATGGAAGCCCCAGTAATCACATATGGCACAAAAGCTTACCCATAATCCCCTTTATTTTTATTTTCATGATGTCACTCTCTTTAAGCCCCTTTGCTTTATGAGTTGCAAACGGAGAGGAGAAGGGAGAAGAGGCGGGGTTGAGAGGAGAGGAAAAAGCAAGGGAGGGGTGAAAACAAATGATGTGGATCCCTCATTGTTCTTTCTCTATGCCCTCATTCCAGTCAGGGCAATAAGAGAACATTGTGATTTACTGTCAGTGAAGCGCAAGAGTGCATCAGAGAGAATCCACTGCGGCAGGGGCCATTAAAATAGATTTAACTTCCCACAGTATTAGGCCAGATGTCTGCACTTCTATTATATTTCAATCAGCCATGACCTTGGTCTCAACATGATGAGAAAGATCACGAGGAGAGTGGGGAAGCGAGAGTGAAAATATATGCATAAAACCCCCAATAGAAATATCAAACTACTTAGACCCACTAAATCCCTGTGTACCATTGTGAGCATGTACAGAAGTAGAAAGACCAAAATAGAGTCAAGGTTTCAAGTTCTCTGAAAGTGTATGAATCATTGAGAGCGCTTCTGCTGCTTCTACGCTGCAGTTTTGGGGTTTTTTGGGAGGTGGTGAGATCTCGTTTTTCTGTACTTGAGGTGTGCATTTGAGGAAGAGCCAGAGGAGACGCACATAAAGAGTGAAACAGTAGAAATTATTTTAACACCCTTGGAAATTAAATGATGATGGATGATCGGTGCACAGTGTTTGCACAAGGGAAACATTGACTTCTTACACAATCATGAATTTTCTTTCTTATAATGCTCATAATATTGTTCAATTTGAATCAAATGTTAATATCATTTCTTTAAAATCCTTTCTCTCTGGCAGCTATCCAGTCATTTCTGCTCTATAAAGTAAGCAGAGTGGAGATCACTGCTTGTTGTACTTCAGAGACCGATGATAATTGGAATTATTGGCTGACACGGGCTGACCTAAATAGAAAACTACCACTGGTTATGCATACAGCTTACAATGCCTCCTAGCATGGGTGTGGATGTTGTGCAGATGTTCCTCTGATGGTCTTCCAACACCGCTTTCAGACGTTGATGCACCAGAGCTGGTTGAGACCTAAAACCAGATTTTAGCCTGATTTTTACAACGTTAAGACCATACTGTTTCTTGATATTTAAATGCACCGAGTACAAGATATTTCTCTTCCTCATTCAGACGACCTTGCCAACGGCTCTGTGGAGCCTCAAAGAAGGAGCGAGATGTGTGTTGGCGTTTTCAAACCCACAATTTTCATTTTCTTTCCTTTGTCCCAATTTTTTTTTTTTGTCTTGCAGGGAAAGAATACAAACATTGAGGATACATTCACAGAGGGGGGATTTTGGTTGGGAGGGCCAGCGTTATGAAGTGAAGAGTGCTGGTGAGGGTATAATGGTGCACTGTGACTCACTATTTAGTAATGGTGCCTTTTCGCATCAGTATCGCCCACATTGGGTGTACAGTGCCAGGTTATATCGAGATGTCTGACTCAGAGCGAAAAAAATTAAACAAAGTAAAAAACTGCAAAGGTTGGAAAAAAATGACGAGAGGGCAGGTTGGTCCCACAGGCCATACATCTGGGAAACAATTAACATTTGGTTAACAAATAAATAATTTTTAATTATTTAGCACCTGCTGCACCTGTGTGCAGCCCACAGCTCCTCCTGCAGCGTGTCATATCTCGGCTCTGCAGCAGAGAAGTGGGCGTGGCCAAGAACTCTGGCAGATGGCAGAGAGCAGCCGAAGGCAGAGAGCTGAAATCATGACATTCTGTGCTCTTTTAAAGCGTTTGGAGTTTAGAAACGTTTAGAATATTGCAAGAGTGTGGGAATGGTACATATACACACACACACACACACACACACACACACACACACACACACACACATATATATATATATATATATATATATATATATATGAGAGAGAGAAAGACCACGAAGTAGGAATAGTAGTACAAGTAGTAGTAGGAGTTTATTTTTAGTACTTATATAATATATACCGTATTTTTTGGCCTGTAAGTCTGGCTTTTTTGCATGCCCTGTGACTTGTAGACCGAAGTGATGTATTCATGGATATTTTCTCATATTTATAAACAAATTTTTGGCTGAGATATGACCATTTTCATTCATTCTGACTGGAAAAAAAATGAACAGTACCATTTTCAGCCACTAGATGGCAGCAGAGTAGCAGCAGTATAATGTAATAGATAAACGTGTATAATGACAAATTCAAAAATGTTCAATAAAAAAAACAACTGGACTTTATTAAACTTTATAATTTATTGTTTTTGTCTTGAACCTTTTTGACTTTACCATGTCCTGGATGACTGAGAACCTTCACCAAATATTAATGACACAATCGGCTTGCCATATTCCCCCACCTCAGCTTCATTGTGCTGCACCGCCCTGGCGAAATGAAGCTAATTTGACCATTAAAGTGCATTTATTAAGTAAAAGTTCAACTGAGACACACCTTTGCTATAATTTTGAGCAAACAAATAATTGTTTTAGATGCTTTTCTTGTTAAATTTTGAAGAAACGGGCCGTGTTCCTCCTTTTTTTCCTCCCTCTGCACACTCCCCGAACACCGAGGCAGCAAATACTTTTGAAACATAGCTCATTTGACCGTCAAAGTTCTTTTATTATGCAAACATTAGACTGAGACACAACTTTATTATAACTTTGAGCAAACAAATAATTGTTTTTAGGTGTTTATCTTGTTAAATTTCAAAGAAATGCGAGGCTCGTTCCTCTGTGCGTGCCCGCCGCTTTCGAGAATCAGGTTTTGAAATACAGATGATTTGACCGTCAAAGTGCATGTATTAAGCAAACGTTAGACTGAGACACAGATTTACTATAATTTTGAGCAAACAAATAATTGTTTTTAAGTGTTAATATTGTTAAAATATTGTTAAAGTCCTCCTGTGCACGCTCCTGCGGCTGCCATTTGGCAGCCCATCAATTTTTGGCACAACACCGGCCTGCATTTCCGGGTTCGGCCCACGTTCCCGAGTTGTCAGCAGTGACGCGTAACAAATGCGATGCATCTGCGGTGACACATAATAGATGCGACATATATGGTGAAGAGAAATATTTATGGATTTCTCCACTTTTTTAGACATATTTGGACTGATGCGACTTACAGGGCGGTGCAACGGGTACAGCGAAAATTACGGTATATATATATATATATATATATATATATATATATATATATATATATAAACTAAAAACAAACTACTACTTACTACTTGTACTACTATTCCTACTTCATGGTTTTTCATCATGGGGATTCAGGGTACGGATCCCCTGCGATAAACGAAGGACTACTGTAAATCAGAACATCACATAAAAAAAAAAATATATATATTTCCATTAACCTAACTCTGTCCAAGACTAACACAAGCAGCATCTGAATAGTTATATTTATCCAGTTCCAAATTTAATTACAGTTTCAAATAAGACGTTAAAATATCAAGTTTTTTTTATTAGGGGTTATGTCCAAAGCTATTTCTGCAACATAACTTACCACCAGATGGTTTGTTAGGCAGAACCATTTGAGTTACTGTTCTTCAAAACTCAAAAAGGCAGGTAGTTTAATAAATTAATTGGCAACATGATGAAGCATGCCTTTTTCCAGCCACATTTAAAAAAAAATTATAAAAAATTATGACTATGGTGTTACTGAAAAGAAAACAAAGCAACAAGCTAAAAGCTATCAGACAGTCATAATGGGCCTTAATTTTCAAAGAAATTGGAGGGAAATTTTAAAATGTAGCTAAATCGTTTTCAGTTTTCAATGCTAAAGTGTTCATTATTGCTTGTTACCATGAAAAGTGGGCAATCATATAACTGTCTGTGTCTTTGAGCACATGTGTGTACATAGATGTATTTGTTTGTTTACCAGTTAGCAAAATATGTAATGAAACAAACAAAATTTGAGTAATTCTCTCAGAAAGTAATGATACAGGACCTATCTCAACAACCAAAAGATTTTTTGAGTCCATTAACTGACTTTATCAAACACAAAAACGAATATAAATTACTCACTTTTACCAATACTGAGGTAAACTTGTGCAAGTCAGTAGCTGAGAGTCATCCGCAACACATATTCTGATCACTTCAAGATCCTGTAAGATCCTCGTTCAAAACTTTGGCATTAACTGTTGGAATTAGACCTGTCGTTAATTGTTACAAACTTATCATGAACCACTGGATAGAATTTAATGAAACTATCAGAAAGTAATCACTGAATGCAAATCTACAACGGATTACCCTTTGAAGTCAATATAATCCAAGATGACTGTCACTCTGAGCAAACACAAACGTGGCTATAACTGAGTCAAATGTTAGATGGTTAGCAACAATTTGGTGTAGTAGTAGCTGAGAGCCTTTCCCAACTTACTCTGAGTGCTAACAGATTTCACAACATTGTTTACAATGTTGACGTGCAAGGCGGCTGGGGAAGTATAATCTATTAATGAATGAATGGTAGTTTAATTTAATCCAAGTATATTGATGCTATAAACTTGTATAGGAGAGAAACTGAATGATCATATACTGGTATGCTGGATGTTTTTTTTAAGGTAGATTAGGCCACTTGTTATACTTTAAGGGATATGCGATAATGCTTGATACCATAATCCTATTGTATTGTCACCAGAGTGTGTCACGAACATTCTGTTTGGACCTCACAGAATTGTTTAAAGTAATGGAAAAACCAGCATGACGGCACGTCGCCTTTAACTGCAGTGACCTGTGGGAGCTTTTTTCAGGAGTAATGGTTTGTGTGGATCAACACGAGTATGACTGAGAAAAAAAGAAAAGTCATAGAATGTCAGAGAGTCAGAGTTAGGAGAAAACACAGACACAAACAGAAAGAACAGCAGGTTGAACCATACAGAAAGAAAAGCAAACACCAGAAAGAGTGCATCAGTTAGTTTTAGATTTTGAACTCAACTATTCACTGCTGTTCTCTTACAGCTGGCCAAATCAATAAACGATACGTGGCTGAGTGGGAAACCAGCATCAGAAACATGGTGGCATAAACAACCTTAAGCTCGCTCCTCCACAGTTTTTCTTCCTCTGACACACAGGTAGTGTAATAAAACCAACATCGACAGAAAGTGATGCTTCATACTAATGACTAATGTCATTTTCCTTGTCGTCTTTTAAGCTCCATGTAATCTCTTTCTGTTCCTTTTCATTAACCATATCATTTATTTATCATGTAATCATATGAAGATGCATTCATGTGAACTGATTAAACAACAGAGAGAGGAGAAGCCAGCCAAAACATCCCAAAATATACATGGAAGATAAAGTCTGCATAAACACGCAAACTGATCAAGCTTGATATGAATCCCAATGAAGACCTCCAATTGCCCATTAAACTAAATTAGAATTTGAGCTGGCATGGTTGGAGGAAATGATTTTGGTTTGGTATTATTAAAAGTCCAAGCTAATTATAAACTGCCATTTTCACTAGAATGAGTCAAAAATAATGTGTGCATATTTGGATCAGAAATCTGTATTTTTTTTATTTTTATGCTAGTTAATAAGTTTGTTATGTTTATATTTTTTTCCTTTTGAGTTGTTGCACGAGTGGTTAAAGCATTATTTTCACAATTTTTCAAGAAGCGTACTAAAGAAAAGAACTGTTTTGCCCATGAATGATGTTCCATATATTTATTTATTTCAATTTGTAGCGCAGGTCAGAGTTGCAGTTATTCAAGGAACAAAAACGGAAATACTGAAATTGTTTTAGTTAGTAAGGAAATTAGAGTGATTTAAAACGATTGCTTCTGATAGAGTAGATTTTTTTTTTCCCCATTTAATCGGTATGAACAAGGAATTTAATCATATTTGTTTTAACAAACTATAGGTTTGTGTGTGGGCAGATAAAAACAAAGCTGGCCAAGAGATAGAAAAAACAAACAACCCACACTTTTGCTTATGTGCTGAAAGCTCAACAGATGAACCAAATGGAAACCATTAATATTATCAAACTGCCCTTATGGGCAGTTATATGCTTATTTTTACATAAACCATGCAGAATTTAAAGCCTTGACAACATCTTGTTTGAATGGACAGATTGCATCCAAGCATACAGTCTTAAAAGCTGTTTCTGATTAGCGGTTTTCTCCTTTTTAAAAGCCCAGAGATGTTATGTGTAATGCAATCTTCTCGCTGTGTCAGACTGCTACCTCAGTACATTTGCTGTGGAAGACCCCAGACATGCAAACAAAGGAGTCTCTGTTCTGACTATATGCATCGTTTTCACAGGCACACATCATGTAAGGGCTCAGGTCGGCATCTTACCACCATGTTAAAATTAAACTTGCTATAAAACATATGCCGCCCCCCCCCCCCCTTTCAGAATATGCTTGACCTGTTGCAATAGTACAGTAATTGTGACCACTGCCCTCAAAATAAAGGAATTTAAGCCATACTTTAGTGCTTGTCATACAGAAAAACAAGATTTAAATCATGAAATGGAAAATTACACTTGTGTAGAGCTGATGTACACAATTAAAAAATTGAAAGCAATCCAATTAAATCACTGCAATCATATATAATTTAGTATAAAGCATAGAAACAATGCAGACTGTGCATCTGTAGTTTTTTTTTTTAGACTAACCTTTCTTTAATTCATTGAAATAGCCACTCCTGAAATTCAGAGAAATTACACTAAAAGATATTCTTAATAAGGGCAAAAAATGTAACATGTCTGAAGGCTCTAGGACAGCCAATACAATTTCATATAAACACTGTAGTTCAGGAAGATTTTTACTTTTAATGGTTAAAAATTCTGATATGTTCTTAGGTAAATGCACAAAAATAGATGAAGCTACAAAGAAAGCAAAGCAGAAAAACAAAGAAAACAGAAAAAGCTAAAGGTTAAAAATTAAAATAATAATAAAAAAAAAAGACAATCAGCTAAACAAATATTGACCTACGCTTTTGTGTATCTTCTTTCAGCTGCTCTTTTCTTCATGGTTGGTCATAATGAGAAAAACTGAATAAAAAAAATAGGCAATTTTTTTACGCTGAATGATGCAGCCCGGGCTTGAACCTGCAACACTAGAATTACAAAACAGTGACCACCAAGCTACCGTTCCCCCCATTCATTAATGTATTACACATACAACAAAAAGAGCTGTCTATATTACAGTAAAAGAACTGTTCAGCACTCTTCTGCTATTAACTTTAAAATTAAATACACTTTGGTAAAAGGCTGAAACCAAGCAGTGTTCAGAGAGCTTTTCAGAATGTGTGTGAGGTTCTGTTTGACAGCACTGACAGAGCATCAACTGCAGCTGACATGTTTTGAAAAGCCCAAATTGCTTTATCCACTAAGAAGGTATTTGTTGACACAACACAGCAAACCTAGAGTGGGTGTTGGTGAATGATGCATGACCGCCGTAGCAGCAAAGCTACAGAGCTGGACATTTATCCCAATTAGCACACATACACACATACACATGCATAGTGACATCATTAGGGCAGAACAGGAAATGTGCCAAACAACAATGAACCTCATACTCTCTGATTCGTGCTATAAGTAGACAATAAGATGCTAAAGCTCCCACTCGACCTCTCATTATATTGTCTCGATCCAAACATCAAAGAAAAAGGCAATTTTGAAGTTACAAGACGCGCACTGTACGTGCACATATGAAGGTGGTTATTAGGATTTTATGAAATTGCGTGTGCATGTGAGTGCAGGGTGGTAGTTTGTGGTGAGGGGCATATCCATATGTTCTTCATGTGAAAGGCCCAATTTAAGTTTTACATCATGTGAGTAAGCACATTTTTGTCAAGTGAAGACATTTTGACTGGTGTTCACATCTTCAAAGGCTTGTTTGAGAGGCATGGTTTTAGAGTTAGTGTTGTAATTAAATAACTTTATTAGGCTAGTTAAACAAATATAGAATCTTGGAACAAAGTGAAGCGTTGCTCAAGCAAAATTGTGGTTGAGTGGTGCTTGCAGGAAGCTTTTCCAGATAGTTTGTAGAGCTGTTTTTTAAACAAATAATTATTTAATGTACCACACACACATAGTGGTATTCATTCTTCAGTAAAAGCAGTAATTATCAACTGACAGTCACTGGGCCATATCTGACCCACAAGATCATTTAAACCGGCCCGTGAAGCAGGAAATTATGAATTATTTACACACAAGCTCACACAGAATTTGTTTGTAGTCCACCAGAGTCGTCTTCTTTCGGCGTTTCCCTCTTGAGTGGTTGCCACAGCGAGTCATCCTCCTACATCTCACACTGTCCTCTGCATCCTCTGTCCTCACTCCAACTATCTCCATGTCCTCTCTAAGTGCATCCATCTTTGTCTTTTTCCTGGTAGCTGCATTTCTAACATCCTTCTACCAATATACCCACTGTCCCTCCTCTGGACATGTCCAAACCATCTCAATCTGGCCTCTCTAACTTTATCTCCCAATAGTTCAACCTGTGCTGTACCTGCGATGATCTCATTCCTAACCTTATCCATCCTTGTCACTAAGGAGAAACTCAACAACTCTATTTCTGCCACTTACTGTTCTGTCTTGTCTTTTTGTCAGTGCCACTTTCCAAACGATACAACGTAGCTAGTCTCACCACTGTGTTGTAAAATGTTCATTTGACCTTTGCTGTCATGATTTTGTTGCAAATCACTCCTGAAACTATTTTCCATCCACTCCATCATGCCTGGACTCTTTTTCACGTCTTTACCACATTCCCCATTTTTCTGAACAGTGTACCCTAAATATTTGATATCCTGCACCTTTGTGACTTCTGCTCCTTGTATCCTCACTGTTCCACCAGCCTCCCTGTCATTCACACATGTACTCTTGTCTTATTACGGCTGACTTCCATTCCTCTTCTTTCAACTGCATACCTCCATCTCTCTAAGTTCTCTTCCACCTGTTCCCTGTTCTCACCACAGATCACAATGTCATCAGCAAAGATTATAGTCCATGGGGATTCCTGCCTGACCTCATCTGTTAGTCAGTCCATCATCTACACCCCCCTGAACATAAGAGGATCTGCGGTGGAAGTGGTCTCCAGCTACAAGTACTTGGGTGTACACATGAATGACAACCTCAGCTGGAGTAACAACACAACCAGCCTGATCAAGAAAGCTCATCAGAGACTCTATTTCCTCAGGAGGCTGAGACGAGCTGGTCTGGGAAGCTCAGTCCTCACCTCCTTCTACAGGTGTGCAGTGGAGAGCATCCTGTGCTCCAGCATCAACGTGTGGCATGGAGGCTGCACAGCTGCAGAAAGAAAAGCTTTGCAGAGAGTGGTGAAGGCTGCACAGAAGACTGTTGGAGTCAGCCTCCCCACCATCACAGACATCTACACCTCTAGATGCAGGAAGAGGGCTACCTGCATCATGAAGGACCTCACTCACCCAGCACACACTTTTTTCCCCACTCCCCTCAGGAAGGAGGTTGAGGAGCATTAAGTGTAGAACCACTAGACTGAGGAACAGCTTCTACCCTGAGGCTGTTAGACTCATGAATCTCTAACTAGAATAATCACTGTGAAAAACCATATCATGTTGCTGCTGATCTGTTTCATGTTGCTGTTGATCTGTTTCATGTTGATGTGTTCATGCGTGCACATCTGCTCACAGACTCATGTTCATGTTTGTGCTGATGTTCAATGTTTTTATGTTATGAGTGCTTAGTGTATATTTAGTTGATGTTTTTCTTAGTTCATATCTTAGATGTTATTACTGTTTTTCTTATACATTTTATTGTTGGATGCAACTGGGACCCTGTGTACATAATTTCGCTCCACCACATGTACCACATGAGGTGCGAATGACAATAAAGAATCTCTGACTCTGACTCTTATCTGACACTCTTTTCATTTCTACTACATTCTTTGTCAACTCCCCCTTCAAGACCACTGCTACTTAATTTCTCATTCTATTTACTCCATGGTAAAACTCTTTAAACCCTGCCCCAATGCTGCAAGCCTTGCTGCCCTTCCACTTGGTCTCTTGGACACATAAAACATCTACCTTCCTTCTCTGCATCATGCCAGCCAGCTCATTACCTTTGTCCCACATTTAGAGTTGCTACTCTCAGTCCTACATTCTTGACTTTCCTCTTCTCCCTATGTCTCCTGACATGTTTCCCTCCTCGTGGTCTTCAACTAACTGTATCACAATTTCTGCTGGCACCCTGTTTGTCAACAGCACCGGTGGTGGTCATTGTCAACCCAGGCCTCAACTGATCCTGTATGGTATCGCTTAGATGAACTTGCAAGTACCGGTAGTTCATCTTCTAGTCCACCAGACTAAAGACTATTTGAAGTCCACTACAGTAATGGTAAATAACAAAAATGCCTTGGCCAATTGGAGTGCTCACTCACAGTATGTGATCAGGCCAGACTCAGATGCTGAAATACAGCAGCTGTATGACATCCAGCTGTCCGCAGAACACAGAGTGGCTGTTTAAATCAGCAGAATTTCAGAAGCATAAACAAGGCTGGGATTCTAGTTTAAGTCCAACGTAAAGCAGATTTCTTTTCCTGCCGGTCTTAAATGCTTGCCATAAACATGGCCCATCAAAGATTCACCTCCCACGCTGCCTACTTAGAAAAGTTCTGCTCCTTGTGCGATTTTTTTCAAAATTCTCTGCACTAAAGCACAGGAGGATAAGTGAAACATGGTCATAAGACTTTACTAAAGGTGCTCATCGCAAAGTCATGAAGACCAGTCAAAACAATTTTAAAGTAGAAAACCGTCTGCACTTTTTTATATTCTTGGTAAACGTGTACTTTAGTTCAAAATTTGTGAACAGCGGTGCTTTCTTAATCTTCAAAAACAACAGAAGTGAGAAAAAATTGTTCAACAATGGCAATGTCCATAGAGGAGCCTTTTGAGGTCAAGGCAGCTAACAACTTAGATTAAATGATACACAATTGGACCAGATCTGGGGTTGTAGAAGCTTGGTGGTCAATGCTGCAGTCTCGTAATCCTGAGGTTCCAAGTTTGAGCCCAGGTTATGTCAGGAAGGGTGTCACATGTAAAACTAATGCCAAATTTTTTGTGTGACAACGCCTGCAGAAGGGAGCAGCCGAAAGAACAACAACATATAGATCATATTTGTTGAGTACAAAGGCCATAGATAAAAAGCCAATTTAGGTTGAAATTGTAAATGTACTAGTCTAGAAAATAGTTGCGCAAAAGTCACATGTTTCAATGCCGAGCTCTGTCTTCATGGCATTCCACCGCCTTTCTTGATCCATGATATTTAGAGTATTCTTGAAAGATTTCTTACTTGTTCTCTTTCCTTTCAAGTTTAGCAGCAGATTCCCACTGATATTTCCCCATAAATGTCTTCTCCGATATTCTATGCTTGTCCAATTACACCTTTTCTGTTTACATATGCAGCAAAATGTAGGTCAATAAGTGAGCCAAACTTCGATGTGGCTTTCAGTGGATTCTGTCGAGTGGCTTTATTTTCATGGAGTGTGTAGCTCCATTTCAGAACTGCCTATCAACATCTAGAAAACTACTTGAGTTAACGCTTTCAAAACGCACCGTCTGAAATAGTTCACTTTTATGCTTGATTTCATATTTTGCAACAAGTACCTTGAATTTTTGGTGCACATTTAAACCACATATTTCAAAGCTGCAAACTGTTCCACTGGTATTTGTAGATTACACTCTTCTAGTTACAATGAAGTAATAACTGAAGTTTTTAGGAGATTACCACAAAATCTCAATAGAAAAATTCCAACTTATGTTGACACTTGGACACAAAAGGAAAGTAAGACAATATTTGTTGTAATGAATTATGTTATTCATTTTTTCAAGTTGGGTTCACAAATTCAGAGTTGCATTCCTGATGATGATTCAGGAATTAATGAGTACATGCTTAAATCTGAGAAACTTTAAATGTGTGAAACTTTGTCTTAGAGAATGTCACTTCCTATTACAGTAAACAGGGGTTGTGTGTGTGTGTGTGTGTGAAAGAAATAGACTACATTAGTGTATGTGTGAGAGTGGCCTTGCTGTCATTGGCCCTCTGGCTGTGTCCAGTGTCTCTTTGAATTATTTGGCGAGGCGTTAATTGACATGGAGCCTCCACCTCATCATGTTTTGTCAGAACACGAAGGCCAGGCTGCCAGATCAACAAATCTTTGAGCTCCAAATTCTGCCATATGTCCAGCCATGTGTTTCATGTACCAGCTGGGAGCACTCAGCACTGTTCTTGTCTAACTCACTGACTGTGTGAGTACAGAGAACTGAGGGTTTAATGAGCATGGGATGGTGAAATGTTACTGCTGCGTTCGCTGTGTCTTTGTTTTGACTTGTCACCAACGCTGTCACATCCACTTTAATCCCACTACGGTTGCAATGTTAATGTTCTTTGGATAAAATACAAAAAAAAAAAAAAAAAAAAAAAAGCACGTGATTTGTGGATAATAGATAATTTGGCTTATGAGGTGGATATGGACATGGATTTGGATAGAAAAGATCCATTTTAGAAATATGAAGAGGCATATGCTAATAGCTATTTAGTACCCACATCTGATTACAAAGAAATTCATTTTTGACAAATATAACCTAAAAGTTGAGTTTTCCATCCCAGTGATGTCGTACCAACTCTGTTCTGTTAGGGAAATATGTAAATCTAAAATGATCCAGCATTTATGTAAAACTGGGAGGTTAATGGGAAAAGACTAAGGCTGTCTTACCTGATTCGGCGACCGAAACTCTTGGTTACTGTCATTCATGTACATGTTGTCAGCATCAAACTGTGAACAGAAACGGGAAAAAGATAAATAAACGTTGTGTGCAAGAACAGTTCTTGAAGAAAGAAATGGAGGGTTTCCTGGGAGGGCGTTACAAAGAGGAAAAGCTTTTTACGGGTGGCCTCAAGTGTGAGACTAATGACTTTGTCACTTTGGTTAAACCTCATGGTGGCATGGCAGCATGGGCAATTACTGTTCGTCAGCGGGCCGGTAATTAGGCTACATGAGCACGGTGACGAGAGATGGGCTTTTCCCTGTGGGCTCTGCTGCGTGTGTGAGAAAGGGAATGAGTGTGAATGAATCCACGAGTGCATTCAGTGGTGAAGTGTGCGCTCGCTGTGTTTGAGGGTGTGTTCCCAGCACATAACCAAGGCGTGCTGTGTCTTCCAACTTGAGCTAATCAGGCAATGAAGGATCACTTGCTGCAGGTGCCAGAACACTTCTTGACATGGGGTTAGAGCTCACGTAACAACAAATGACTCTTGACCTGCAAAGCGTGCTGGGAAATGACAACAGGTCAACAAATTACAACATGCCAGCTCCTCTGTCTAATTCAGAACTGAGCTAAATCTCTGAAATATTCCCAAGTGAGATCAGTTTTGAGGATCTACAATTGATGGAAAATACATAACACAGACTTGTTTAGATATAGATAAAATGAGATTGTGCTCTGTGCAATAGCAATCTGGCTCAAGCGATTCCAAAGACTTGAAGTTTAGTCGTACTTGCTGCAAATAAAAACAGACCTGGAAAAGACAGGATGATAATATTGACACAAGTACTCAGTGTCAAATAGAGCCACATTTTTTGTTTGTAGACTGAGGTCAGTCTTTGTAACTTCAAGGCAAAGACGATTTAGAGAGTGACAGCAGAAGAAAGCACAATCAAACTAGACAGCATTCCAAGTCAGATTCCTTAGATTTTAATATACTGGGGGGGACTTTTTCTTTTGGGGTCTGCTTTGTGCTACAAAGAATGTTTTTAAAAGCTTAAAAGATAAAAACAACTAAATAGAAGAGAACACAAATGGATCATAAGATGTACCTGGTGAAAACAATGTCCAAATACGTAATGGGTAGATATTAGATGAATTCCTTTGGGGGGGGAAATCTAATATCCATACTGGTAGACAGGAAAAAGCAGAAGTAGCTAAATGAGAATGTGAGCACTGAGAAAGAGAAATTACTGTACATTATTGCAGATGAAAGGTTGGGGGAATGAGCGTCTGCCTCGGGGCAATGGCTGGTTAACGATGCATAGAGTGGAAGCTCTTGTGAGGACACACATGCGTTTTATTGATTACATTTACATTCATCCATATACACAAACAGGAAGTGAGACAAGAGCTGCATATGTGTTGCATTTAGGCTTCATTCACATTCGCATGAATAATCCAAAAGCCACGAGTGAGAACTAGGCGTTTGCCTCAAGTGAAACTGAATGCTGACTAATTGTTTTATGCTGCATGCTGCAGATAAAGACAGACATTTGCTTAATCAAACATGGGAGTGTCTATCAGCGGAGTAACCTGCTGGTAGAAATGAGTGCAGGCAAGGAAGATGGACAAAGTGATGTTGACCTTGGAGAAATACCTGTAATAAACTCATCTCTCCTCCTATTATTCTGATCTAACGGAGCAATTTCATTCCTCTGGAATCTACTTCAATATCATGGGTGTTGTAAAGTCATAAAGAAAACATTTTTAAGATAAAAATCCCCCTTGGTGAAAAGAAAACGTAGTCACTGAACGATGCCATTTTTAACCCAGCAAAATGGCCACATCTTTAAGCACAGCTAATTTTACAATGAATTATTTTGAGTGCTGAGCTCCGTCACTGTTTCTTTCTGCTCCAAAGGAAGAAATAACTGAAATCACCACTTACATCTGTAATGAGATTATTATCTAAAAGGCCAAAACTGCCCAGAAAGGTCAGCCATTTTGTGCTTCAACATGGCTGCCCATATATTGCAATGTAAATCACTTTCCTCCTGCTTCTGTCTCAACGGTTCTGCTTTGCACTTTCTCACTCTTTCATTTAAAATGCCAATTTGTTGCTGGCTCAATGTTATCAGCTGAGCCATTACTCCACACAAACTGCAGAATTTCTGAACTCTTCTTTTTCTTCTTCTCCATTTTATTTTTTCCTCTTCATCTTTTTGTTAAACATCTGATTCTTTGCTCTCACCGTCCCCACCTCTTACCATGTTACAACCTGTCACGCTCCCTCTGCCCCTCTTTTCCTTCTCTCCTCTCTTTTCCTTAACGGGCCTTGGCATCGCTTCCTCGTCGGCAGCTTAATTGGGCATTCTGCCTGAGACAAGGGCCTCATTAAGCAGTAATTACACACATGTTGTTTTCGGCAAACATCTCTATTTGGATTGCTTTGCATGGTAATTGTTCAGCAGGGACCACTGCTTGCGATGTTTCAATTCGTGACACACGTGGTGCCGTTCGAGAGGAATAAAAGGCGTGGAGAAGAAGAGGGGGATGGAAGAACAGAAGAAAAATAATAATAGGTTGTGAAAGACAAACAAACTGAAAATACATGAGAGGGAAAGAAGGTGAGATTGATAAAGAAGCTAAAAAAGCTGACAGAATGAAAGCAATCCAGAGAGACATTGGAAAAAAGGACAAGGAAAAAGGGACAAATTCTGTGTTAGAGGAAATGAGTTAGAGGAAGAGAGAGAAATGAGAATGAGAAAAAGAAGAAGACAAGGGGAAAAAATCCTGAAAAAATAAAAGAGAGACTCCCAGAACTAGGTCATGCCAAGCAATCATCAACAAAGCTGAGCTTTTCAAAAATAATGAAGCCACAAGGTGGAAGTAACGCTAACTAGCATATCCAGGGAAACGGTAATATTTACACAGTTTTAATGGTGCAATACAATACTTGGATGTTTTCATCTAGGAGTGCTCAGTGAGACGGATGATGACAGGATTGGAGGCTCCGCTGAAGGTTGGCTTTGATTGATGGACAATTTTTATAAGCTCCTCACTAAGCCTTCCAGGCAACATCTGTTTGTGAGGAGGAGGATGGGGGTGAAGATCAACTGCCTGTGTGTAAGGCCATAACTTCTCAGTCATTAGAGAGAAAAATGACCTTGCACTAATAAAACACAATAAATAAATTAATTAATGCCAGGAAATGCTTTATCAAAGGAGATCGCTACGACCATTGGTGTCAAACCTCACATCACCAATTGTAATTAAGTATTTAAAATGAGACAAACACAACTCATTGAAGGTGCTTGCTGTTAATATGTCTGTTGCAGCACAATTAGATGTTGTGCAAATGTTCTTCTAAACATAAAGAATATGATGGTTTGTACTTCACATTTTATTGCTTATGGCAGCTTTCATGAGAAAAAGTATGATATTTAAAAACACTTTTCAAAATGGAGATATTAACTAAAGATATGGGCAAATTAAGAATATCAATAGAACATAAATCTTTATTTTATAGCTGGTTTATATATATATATATATATATATATATATATATATATATATATAATAATGTGGGCAGCACGGTGGTGCAACTGGTAGAGCTGCTGCCTCTCAGCGAGCAGGTCCTTGGTTCAAACCCCGGTCCAGGGGGCTTTCTGAGTGGAGTTTGCATGTTCTCTCAGTGCGTGCGTAGGTTTTCTCTGGGTACTCCAGTTTCCTCCCATCCATCCATCCATCCATCCATCCATTTTCTTTACCCGCTTATTCCATTTTGGGTCACGGGGGTCGCTGGTGCCCATGTCCAGCAATCACTGTGCGAGGGGCGGGGTACACCCTGGACGGGTCGCAAGTCCATCACAGGGCCACACAGAGACAAACGAGACAAACAAACATTCACTCTCTCACTCACACCTAGGGACAATTTAGAGTTACCAACCAGCCTAACATGCATGTTTTTGGACTGTGGGAGGAAACCGGAGTACCCGGAGAAAACCCACGCATGCACGGAGAGAACATGCAAACTCCACCCAGAAAGGCCCCTGGACCGGGGTTTGAACCAAGGACCTGCTCGCTGAGAGGCAGCAGCTCTACCAGTTGCGCCACCGTGCTGCCGGTCGGTTTCCTCCCACAGTCCAAAAACATGCATGTTAGGCTGATTGGTAACTCTAAATTGTCCCTAGGTGTGAGTGAGAGAGTGAATGGTTGTTTGTCTCGTTTGTCTCTATGTGGCCCTGTGATGGACTTGCGACCCGTCCAGGGTGTACCCCGCCCCTCGCACATTGACTGCTGGACATGGGCACCAGCGACCCCCGTGACCCAAAATGGAAGAAGCGGGTAAAGATAATGGATGGATGGATGGATGAAAATTATACTGTAATAAGCTTCAATCTAACTATAAGCAATAAGAAAGGCAGATTGTTTAAGAAATAAAATGCAATAATAAACCTGCATAGCTGATAAATCACTGAAACCACAACGACACTTATAAAAATGAAAGTTTGATTGTATTTTTGCATCTGACTGCAGTTGTTTTAGTAGAATCAAGAGCTCAGAATCTTCTTCCTACATTTTCATAACTGTCCCTCATTCTGAGTTCATCGCGCGCCACCTATTGGCCTGGAGTGTAACCTTCAGTGTTTTTGAGCTTTTTCTTATTGTCTGTATGAAGATTTAAAAAAAAAAAAAAAAGCATTTGAAAATATTGTGTGTGGATCAGTTGAAGGTTTTCACGTTTTTGCTTTTTTTTAGCTACATTTTGGAAAGAAAAATTGCACTTAGTTTTCCATTGCATTAATAAATCCCAGCTATGATGTTGTGACAGACATGATACCATTTTATATTTGTCAGGTATAATTTAAAATTACTGCTTGCATGCTAAAAAACCAATTTGTAAACATCCCAATAGCTAAAATAAAGTAAAAATAAAACATGATGGTATTTTTGATTGTGTCAGTACATTTTTTACCTACTAATAATCACAGGACTTTTCTCCCATGCACAACAAGACAGACAGTATGATATTAACAAAATATGAAAATGTAGCAAGAAACTGCATTTGTTTTAAACCAACATTGATGTGCTGCAAAGTGTTGTATGTACAGGTGTAGCAAAAAGGAAAACAAAGTCACGCAAAACAACAAAAAAAAAAAAACCTCAACCAACTTTCTGAAGTTTTGAATTAATAAGAGAAAATCTATAAGCAGAAAATGTACGACGTGTGACTTTAAAAGCCTTTGCCAGTACACAGTCTCTAAAAATAATTCTTTCACCGAGCGGAATTAATAAACCCAGAACAGTACACAGCCATTCTGTGAAGAAATGGGTGTGGTGGTGGTGGTGGGAGGGGAGAGGGGGGCTCATGCAATATGTATGCTAGTTTGAGCACCCTTCTTCCTCATCTTCCCCCTTACTTCTTTATATTTCTCCTTTCACATCTCACTCTTTCGCTCCAGTCCTCTGTTCAATTAAGCTGTAGGAGCGACCTAACAAACCCCAACCTGTGACAATGTGCCACTGAATTTTGATGTTGCCCAACTTGTCACTGCCGCTTCAAAGTCAGAACAAGGATGAGACAGACACACAAACACACACTGCAAAAACAAGAAGAGATGGAAAACTAAAACAGGGTGAAAGAAAGAAATATTATTTTATTTAAAAAATATATATTTCATTCCGTTAATATTAGTTCATATTTACAACAAACTCATTTCAACACATCTGCAAAAAGAAGTACTGAATTAATAAGTGTGAATAAAATGCCGTTATAATCCCACTTGTCTTGAAACGTTTCCAGTTCATTCATTTCTAAATAATATTCATATTCCAGTATCAGTCTTGATATCAACATAATCTTAAAAAAAGTGCAATCACAACTCTGTTCTCAATGTATCTTTCTTTCCCCTACTTAGAAATATTAACACTTTTGTCTGTCCAACAATAAAATTCAATAAACTCCCTTTCTTCTTTTTCTATATACCATACAAAGAAAACAAATAAGAATATAAAGCTAGTGAAAGATTATCCAACTCTTCCCAATTAGACGTTGTACAAAATGGTGAAAAATGGTTTAATTGCTGAACAAACAGGGCACTCATCTGAAACAACTGGATTTATAATTGATATGAAAGAATTCACTAATTAATGTAGTATACACCACTGAGAGTCACCAGTATTCTTGGTCAATGGTGGTTTGTAGAAGACTCCACAAGTTTAACATCAGACTGACCTCCAAAGAAATCCCTCCACAGCGTGTCTTTTTTGTCTTTAAGTTTCATCCTGTTTAAGTCCTTAACACACCTTTGATATAATGTCTTTCCATTTGCAGAGTCCAATGAAGTTCATACTTTAATGTCCTTCTCGATTAGGGGACTCAGAATTAGTCTTTAAAATTGGGCCTGATGCACAGTTTATGAAAGATGTCTATTTCATCAGTTGTTAAGAGCCCATCCAGATATCAAACGTATCCTCTTCAGATAAAGCTCTTTTAAAGTTTTACAGCATCATATCTACTATTCAAACAGAACGAACTTCCAGTCTTCTCGCAAGAGCAACAGAGTTGTCCATGTCAGCTCCAATTAGTTCAAGGCGAAGTTGAACAATTGTTACTCTCTTGTTTAGTAAAAGTCTACACATCATGGGTGTTTTATCCCATGAAGAGCCTAAATGTGGTCCCTTAAGAATGGGCTTCACCAGTAACCAAATGATGCAGAACTCCACATTTTTCCTGCATCCAATAACTTCCATGTTTATAACATGATGAGACCATTTGTACTGACCCTTGAATAATCAATGACAAACAAGTTATTGCCAAACACAAGTTACCAACTTGCTGAAAAAACTTTATGTCACATGTCTCCACAATACCTTTTGGCCCCCATATAAGTAAATAAAACTTTGCAAAAAATTGTAGCCTGAATGCAGCTTTTCTGCATTTCAGATGAACTAAACCCTGTCCTCCTTCTTCTTTTGGCAAAAAAGAAACACTTTGAGGGATCCAGGGAAGTATTTACCAAAATAGTTTTTCTACAATAATACTCTGTAATTTCGTTAATACATTTGGTGGTGATTTCAATACAGCTAAAGGATGCCACAGTGTAGAAGCTGCCAAATTATTAATAATAAGTGTAGAACTCCTGTAGGACTGTCTTGGTAAAAGTCATTTCTTTAATTTTCCTTCTGTTTTATCAATCACACATTCTCAATTTTTCATAATCTCCACATGCACCTAAACAAATGCCTAAATATCCATCCATTATCTTTACCTACTTCTTCCTTTTTTGTGTCATGGGGGTCACTGGTGCTCATATCCAGCAATCACTGTGCAAGAGGCAGAGGACACCCTGGACAGGCTGCAAGTCCATCACAGGGACACATAGAGACAAACGAGACAAACAACCATTCACTCTCTCACTCACACCTAGAGACAATTTAGAGTTACCAGTCTAACATGCATGTTTTTGGTCTGTGGGAGAAAACCGGAGTACCTGGAGAAAACCTGCACATGCACGGAGAGAACATGCAAACTCCACCCAGAAAAGCCCCCGGACCGGGATTTGAACCAGGGTAACCTGCTCACTGAGAAGCAGCAGCTCTACCAACTGCACCACCATGCTGCCACCTAAATATTTAAAACATTTTTTTTTTTACCCACTTCAATTCTTCTGGTTGTCTGGACTCATCTCCTTACCATTTACCTATTAGCATTGCCTTGCTCTTGTCCCATTTTATTTTAAAGGATGAAATTTGGCCAAAACTATCAATTCAATATATTCTACCTTTAATAGCTGTTAATTTTAGAACATCATAACCATTTGTTCCAGCCACAATAACATCATCTCTGCATGCAGAAAAAGCAATTGTGAAAAAAAAGTACATTTTAATTTTACTCCATTTAATTGTTTGCTGATCTGTTATAACAGAGGTTCAATACTAAATGAATGGAACATACATGACATTGCACAACCTTGTTCAGTCCCCTTTTTACAATAAAGGGAACACTTAGATCACCTTTAAAACACTTTCAGTGTCACAATAGAGCATTTTGAGGAAATCAGACTAAACTTTAAATCCAGTGAACTACAGGTGTCCAACAAGTCTCTAATTAGGGACATGTTATCCTTATTTAATCTGTCAGGGATGCAATATAACTGATCAACATGCATAACTTGATCAATCACTTTTTTCAATCAGTTTGTCAAAGCGTTTGAGAACATTTTATAATCAGCACATAACAGACTAACTGGTCTCCAATGTTTTAATTCACAAAGATCACCTTTGTTAGGGAGAAAAGTGAGCACATTTCTCCACCAGCTAAAGGGCAATCTTTTTTTCAATACGTCGTCATTTACAGCATCCAATAAATCCTCTGACAACAAGGTCCAGAAGGTTCTGTAGAACTCCACAGGCTGACCATCTATTCCTGGAGCTTTAGCATTTTCCATGCTCGACAGAGCCACTTGTAATTCTTACATGTTCTAAGTCTGTGTTGTCCTGTGCTGACAACTTTGGCAGATTATTTAGAAACTTTTCTGTAATGTTGGCATCGTTCCTGTATTCAGAGACGTAAAGCTTTGAAAAAGTCCACAACTCTTTTTTTGTATTGTTATTGTTTGCATCAGTTCACTTCCATCTTCTGCTCGAACACTTTAAACGAGTCGACTTTTACTATTTTTCTTTTACAAACTGAAGAAGAATTTAGGAGTAACGCTCAGTAACATTTTTAATATGTGAATGAATTAAAACCTCATGCGCTCTAACCCCCAGCAGATGAGCTAAAGCAGTCTTTTTTTCTTTATGAGGATCTGAAAATGACCTCGATCTCCTGCGGATCCACTCACATCCTGGAGATCCAATATGTCTGTCTCTAGATCCTTCACTCATTGGACAACCTCTATTGTGACGTCAGAAGTATACCGAGTATAAAAACTGTTGAATTTCTACTTTTCCATTATCCATTATATCTCTTGCCCCATTCAGATTTAAAGATGAAATTGTCTAACTTCTAATAGCCAGCCATGAAATAATCAGTAACATTGAAGCAGTACAACAAAATATCTTCTGTCGTTTACTTTGTTGAAACATCATTTGTTGAAGTTCTCAGTTTCTGCATCAGTTTTCAAAAAAGATACACTTCAGTGTCTCTTAAACTTTCTGGAGTTCTTTGTCCCTCCCTCCCATCCATCCATCCATTCATCCATCCTCTTTACCCGCTTCTTCCTTTTTGGGTCGCAGGGGTCACCAGTGCCCATGTCCAGCAATCACTGTGCGAGGGGCGGGGGACATCTGGACAAGTCTCCAGTCCATCACAGGGACACATAGAGACAAACGAGACAACCATTCACTCTCTCTCACACCTAGGGACAATTTAGAGCTACCAATCAGCCTAACATGCATGTTTTTGGTCTGTGGGAGGAAACCGGAGTACCTGAAGAAAACCCACGCATGCACAGAGAGAGCATGCAAACTCCACCCAGAAAGGCCCCCGGACCTGGATTTGAACCGGGGCAACCTGCTCGCTGAGAGGCAGCAGCTCTACCAGTTGCACCACTGTGCTGCCCGTCTCATCAACCACTTACCTGAGCCAAGAGACATTTTTCTTTTAGGAAAAAAAAAAAAAATCTACAGCTACATTTTGTTTCCTTCTCTGGATAAAAGACAACGTTTGTTCAAATCATAGATCTGATGCTGGAATCTGCTCAACGTTGTACCCATCAGTTATCTGACCATCAGGAATTGAGCAGTCAGGTGTCTCTCTGTCACTGTCAGTAAAAAACAACAACATCCGACTCAGTTTCTTGTAAAACCTTTTCTTTTATCTGCCTTTTATTTGGTCTTACTGCTTTTGACTGTCTTGTTTTTCTCTTTACATTTGGTATTTTAAACAGCTTCATCATCCCTTGTACTTTAGACACTACTTCATCTACATTCAGCTCCTCTTGAATTTATTTCTTCAACAGATATCTCGCTCATTTCATCCACACAAATGGAGGTAGAAGCAACCTGACTGTTCTGCTGCATGTCTGAGCCAGACTCCGTAACATCTGCTCCTCTCTGCTCACTTTCATTGTCCGCAGAAACTCTTGTCTCTGTCCCCCCTGCAGTCCAAGTGGACTCTCTCTGATTTTTCAAGACAACTCTGCACTAAATGTTCCTTCTGTCCACACCCAAAACGTTTCTTTGTTTCAGTTGTTGCAAAAATAGTGTAGTCAAAACCCTCAGCTTTGAATTGTATGACTATGTTCAGTTCCTCAATATAATTTAATGTAAACTTGTAAACTTGCAAATAAAAGAAAGAAAGAAAGAAAATGTTTTTTAAAGTTGCACAGGAAGAGGAGAAAAGAGTAAGAGAAGAAAGACTACGATAACGAATCTGGTGTTGCACCACGCCTGAAGCAAACAATGAACACGGGCTAACAATGAACATGGCACACACATAAACACACACATGCAAACACACGCACACACACACACACACACACACACACACATACACAAAGCCCATAAAAAGCACAGCCGGTGGCCATAGCGACACATGCTCTGTTGTCGTTAGATAAGGGAAACAGGGCCTCTTCCTGGGTGTGAGTTTGGTCCTGCATACACAACCGTGTCTGCACTACAATCACACAACTTGTCCACACACAGCTGCAGTACCACTGGGGTCACATCTACTGTACTCATTCACTTTATGTCCCCCCACCTTTATCAACTGCTTGACTCATTTTCATATGCAAAACACAATTTATGTTTGTGTGGACGTCCATCAAGCAGTGGAGAAGAGCAGCTTCCTGTGACTTTTTATGGGATGCTGTTTGGACTGTTGTGGATCCAGCTGCTTTAAGGATCCTGAGACGATTTAACGTTCAGCACTTCTTTCATAATGTTGAAATACAAGTTTTTATTTTATTTTTAATTTTTATGAAAATAATATTTTTTTTCCTATTGTCAGTTTTCAAAGTTACCCATCAGCCTAGCTTCACTCTGAACACACAAAAACCCACAGAGCACATTTTCCATAAGATAAGAAGAAGTTCAAACAGCAACAAAAAAGAGTTTTAACCACTTCCGACTTCACCTATATTTTGGGATGTGCAAAAAGATAAAAAAAACAAAAAACAGTTAAAGCTCCAGTTCATCCACTTTGCTGTTGATGCACTGGAGCGACCACAAAAAAGAACCAGCAGCCAGAAACAGAGATGCGAGAGGAGACTGAGAGTGAGGAGATGTGGTGTGGAGTGGGGGAGTGGGGCAGGTGTGTTTGTGCAATAAGAAAACTAAATAAAACCTAAAAAAAACTAAAAAAAAAATAAATAAAAAAATTGGTGGTTTTGTTTCCACTATGAATTTGGGTTCACAACGGTTCACAGACGGATAAAAATCTAAACGGATGAGAGCCACTATTTTTTTTTTTTAGTAGCTGTGAGAGTTAGATGAGATTTTCTCATTTCATTTTCTGTTTTTATCAGTGTGAGAATATTTTACCCTAAAGATGTCATGGTTTAGGTTTCAATCATTAACTTGGAAAAAAAAGAGCATAAAATGAAAATGAAGGCTGTAATATTTAGAATTTTGTGCAAATTTTTAATTACCATCTTTCAATTTGACTTGCAAAGTGTCAATACAGGTTTTTCCAAATACCTGCCATCAATAATCAATAACAGGTGTGTGTGGATCTGTTTTTGACATCATCAAACATGGATAAATTGTCTAATTATCACAGGATGCACATGTTCCACTCTCACATGAAAACTTTTCTTTCTCCTCAAACAGACTGCAGGCACCATCGTAAAGTCCAGCCAGTCACAGACCCCTAACCTCGTCTCTATGGTAACGAGGAGCCTGGACCCTACAATAATCTCCCTTCTCTGACAAGTGGTCCAGGCTGCATGAAGTTTCTCAGTCATGAAAACATTGTCATCAGCATTATTCCATTGTGTTGTTGCTATGTGTACATCATACCATTTCATGATGTGTTTGTTTTAATCAGTGATGTTTCATTTTTCATTTTTATCTTCTCTTCCTCCAACATTTGAAGATGGAAACAAATAATCTTAATTTTAATCGTTAATTTATTTATTTTTCTTCTTTTGGCTGCTCCCTTCCTGACGCAACCACAGACCACCGAGCTACCACAACACCTTTTGTGGAGCAGAGAGCTGCCATCTAGGGCCCTCGGGGGAGCACATGGTGGGGGTTAACGGCCTTGCTCAGGAGCCCAGCAGGGTGTGGCAAATGAGGGTGGAGGCAGGTGTGGGTGTTTCACCTTTCCCACCCACATTTCCATGTTGTCGGTCCGGGGAGTTGAACCGGCGACCTTCCAATCACAGGCCCACCTACTCTAACCTCCGTACCACCACTCTCCTGACCATTTTAATCTTTACATGGGGTTTTGAAATCATGTTACACTTTCAGCAGTGTTTTAACAAATGTTGATTAGTTGTTATACTGAGGTATTGACAACTTTTAGGATTTGAGTGGAGTATTAGAAAGTTTGTTTTCAAAGTTTACACTTTTGGTTTGTTATAAATTAAAATACTCCGCAGTGATTTTCCTTTAGAAAGGGCAGAAAATAAAAGTATGTTTCTTTGACTGGTCAGTTCATCTAAACATGATCTTAAAAACAGTCAGAACCACAACATCAAACTGTCTCTATCCATCATCATAAATACCTGAGCTTTTAGCTCTTCCTCCCTCACTCTGGAATGCTCTCCCAACTCTTGAACAGACCCAAAGAGAACCGAACCACAAAAGACAGACTCAACAGGATCCATAAGAAGAACAGAATCTTCAGAATGATTCTTCAGGCCAGGGTCTTCTCTGTTGTCCACGGCTGATCAGGTAACATTGACTGCACGTCTCCTGATCCAAACCACAGATGCAGGAAGCATCTGAAAAATCTTCAGCTCAACTTTAAGGGATTTAGCTTTTAAAGTGACTGAACTTTGTTTTAGTCAACAGATAAACAAAATTTTGACTTACGTTGAGAACTAATTCAGATGAACTTTGTTGCTTTTGAAACCCATTATTCAACAGTACAATTATTTTTCTTAATTTTTTTGAGTAAAACTTTGAATACTGATTTTCATTCATTTAGACAGTTTAAGGGATTCATTCCTCTTCATCTACAGTAATGTAAAATATAAACCTATATTTTGGACCTGACAATATTTAATTACTTACATCATAAAATTACAGATTAATTCCTTTGTGTGTAAATACCCCCTTTTATAATAAAATCACATAAAATATAAGTACTTTGTCTTAATTTTTGTGTTTCAGACGGTCAGACTGTTCTATTAACCTACCTGTAGATTTCAATGTGTAAATTTGAGCTAAAGCCCCCAGTATACTCCCGCGCACGTCCATACGTGGAGGTATGAGCATATCCCCGCAGGGAATGTCGTGCAAAGCTCAATTTTTATGACCGCGTACGCGGCGTTGCACAATTTTCTCCGGGCACTCCAGTTTTCTCCCACAGACCAAAAACATGCATGTTAGGCTGATTGGTAACTCTAAATTGTCTCTAGGTGTGAGTGAGAGAGTGAATGGTTGTTTGTCTCGTTTGTCTCTATGTGGCCCTGTGATGGATTTGCGACCCGTCCAGGGTGTACCCCGCCCCTCACACAGTGATTGCTGGACATGGGCACCGGCGACCCCCGTGACCCAAAATGGAAGAAGTGGGTAAAAATTAATTAATTATCGACCTGTGCTGGTTATAAGATAAAATACAGTTTTAAAGCATTTTCACATTACTGTCTCACAGGATTTGATCCAGCAACCTTCTTGCTGGGAGGCAGAAGCTCTACCAACTGTGCAACCATGTCACTGGTTATTTGCTAAATTATTGTAAATTATTTCACTGTTTCATTTATTCTGTTTATGAACAAAACTACACCTCTCAGCAAAGGTTAAGGCTAAGGAGTTGTACTGGAAAAAACCTTCTATATCAGTTCTATAAAAATCAATGAAAAACTTTCATGTTTCTGTAAAGTAGCAGAAAAAGCTAAAGAAGGAGGCAAAGAGAAATGTGTTGACTTCTTTGTGAATTTGGCATAATCATAATGAAAGATCAACAAAGTCCATGCTCAATAATCCAGGTATACAATCCAACATTTTTCAGTCAGGTCATCTGGACAGTTTCTTTTTTGTGCTGAAACGTTTCACCTTCGATCCGGAAGGCTTAATGAAATATCTTTTTACTTTAAAATGATGACTACATACTCAAACATATGCTGACATTTTCGCCAAAACGACCTAATAAGAGCATCTTCTTTTTTTTTTTTCTGTTCGGCCAACTTGTTTTAGTATAAAAGCTTTGCTGCAGCTTGACTTGTTGTCAGAGTTAAGTTTGTTTTGTCTCAGAGAGGTGTGAATGCACCTTAAACTGTGTATCATCAATATCATCAGTCTTTCTATGCAGTAACTAAAGCAGAGTGCAAAAGAGGTCACAAGCGTCGAGTGAGCCACGTGTCAGCAACATGTGCAAAGATTTAAAAGAAAAGGAACATGTCCGACCAGAGTGCCACCCACATGGCTGCCCTCATCCTGATGTGGTGCCCTTCAACTGCCTGCCTTCTTACCAGAGTTCGGAAACACTTTGACAACAATCAAAATAGTGTTAAAGCAGCAGGTGTTAAGGTGCCACACATATCAACAGGGGCCATGCTAAAAGAACAGTAGTTATCACACAACCTGACACTACGCTTCAGTGTGAAAAAAAAAGCCCCGCGTCTATTTGACGGACTGTACAATGTATCCGTACGGTTTCTGCCAGTGAGGTTTAAGAGAGGATGCAGAGCACCAGCCACTTCTAACCAAATGGGATGAACGGTGATAAAAGTGGATAAAGGGCACAGTAAACGTCACATTACCCCAGCCCTTTGCCTCTGCTCACTGCAGCATCAGATAACTGCAGCAGGAAGTGAATAAAAAGTCTGGTTTCCTCTAGCATATAATTGGTTATCTTACTGCAATCTACTGCTCTTTTGGCTTCAAAGAATACAGTATAACAGAGCAAACGGAAACAAAGGAAATAAGTCTCAAACATGACTGTTTTGGCTGCGAAGGAAAGAAATCATCATGAAGCACGTAAATCTATCTGTCTAGTTTTTTGAGTGTCAACGGACTGTGAACCTAACATGCAATAATAAACCTGACAAGAACAACTACTACTGGCTGTAATGATACAATACATACAATAAATACAATAAATATAGCATGATATGAGCATATGATCAGTTTACAGATGGTATTCTTGTTTCAAAAGGTTAGTATGAAGGATATAACAAAAAACTATAGAACTCATTCCAAAATTGTTTGTAAAACTATCACAGGTACTTTTTATATACAATTCATAATTGACATTGATTGTGTAAAATAGCTTGCCTATATCAATATAATGTAATGATTTCATAATCTTACCTTTGCTTAGAAATATCTCAATAGAATCAAGCATCGTTGATAAGACAGAAACAATCACCACATAACTAAACATGATGACACGATAAATGTAAGATGAAATATGAAATATAAGTCAAATGACAATTAGCTGATCGGTCGCAGCATAAACACCAGCAAAAGTTCTCAACTTTAACCAAAATAAAAGTATAATTCAGTTTAAGTGTCCACCTCATAATCACATAAAAACTTGTTCAAGTAATTTTGTTAAAACAGTTAATTTGATTTTAAATCTATTTAAAGTTGATTCTATGGAAAGGGAGCAGCACAGTTAAAATGCAATTTTCCCAGTTCAGTGTGAGCTTTGGGAACACATAGCAGGAGTCAGTAAGGTAAACAAAAACAAAAACATCCCCAGCTTTTATTAAATGTGAATCTGCAAATATGGAAGGAGGAAAACCAAATGCAGCATTGAATATGGCATTTACAGTTTACATGGCGATAAGGTCAACCATAAGCATTTAAAGGATATTTAAAATTAAAATGTCCACGTATGCAAATCAGACCGAAATATGATGGCTATAAGCCTGTTTGGAACTGTGAATGAAAGAAATGTTTTGGGGTATTTTTTGCAAAAAAAGTTAAAAAGTTACATTTATTTTCTATATGTTGAAACTGAGGTCTAACTTATAGCAATAATCAGTTTAAATTTCAAAATATTTACAGTCACAGTGAACGTTAATATGAGAACCTTTACAAGTGGAAACAGATGGAACATTTTATCACGTTATTTTAAATAAAGTGCACTATGTGCTTTTATTTTGGTCATAAATTAGTTTTAGACAACAACATTTGCTATCCATTTTTCTGAATGGAAGTTACAGCTCATAGAGGGCTGAATACAGGCCAAGCAGGATACCAAATCATCATCTGGATAAAAGAGAAAATTTGCAATTGAAACTTTAAACTTTTCACATGAAGAATAGTAGTCCCAAGACTGACCCCTGGGTGACACCCTCGCTTATACTAAACCCGATACAGTACATTTTCTGCCTGAATAGACTGACATTTGAAAGATAATACAATTTAATTTAAAAAGTTTGTAAATATTTCATTTAATAGAGGTAAACGTACAGTCAGGATCAACTTTATGTTTTTTTTTAACACAGTTTCCCTCATTTTTGGGTCTTATTGTAAGCGCTACAGAGGCGTATTTCACACCTTTGAATGGTTTCACGCATATGTTCCAACTTCTGCCATCATCTGCAAATTCTTGTAAAACAGCTGCCTTTTGTTACAAATACATGTAATATTTGAGTCATGTGATGAAGAAAATAAAACAAACTAACCTCACATTATATAGAAAACATAAACTCTTTCTCATGTGTTTGAGTAATTCTAAAGAATTTTTGTTATTTAACCTTCTTGGTCCAAATTGATTTACAAAGCTTTGAAAATTTTCCCGTTTTTTTTTTGTTCTTTGTAATAAAATTACATAAAATTGTATCAAATGTATTTAATAGTAATTTAACTAAAATGCTTAATTATTGGTTTTACTGTTAATTAACGCTCAAACTAGTCAAGGTCACAGGACCATTTCTCCATCTTTGTATAACCCAGAAAACTGTACAGAAAATTTTAGTCCAAGACATCCAACCACAAATAAACCAGTTTACCCAACTTTAGCTGAGGTAACTAGCATGCATGTCTTTGGGCTTTAGCCACATCGCCATTTTTTTTTCCAGACTGAGCATGTTCAAAATGTTGATGGTGTTTTAAGTGTCTGAATATAGTTTTAAAGTTCTTCTCTGGCTTAGACTTTAAATAGATAACACATTTTTGGTGTTACACTTGCAGATGATTTCTATGAACGTAGCTTACAACTGGCTACACATGAAGTCCAGAGTGAATTGTACAGCACAAAGAAGCGTTTTGATGAATATTAAGTTGTATCTCATTATCTACCTACAGTGGTTGGACAGAGGCATTGTTTGGGATTGAACAAAGTGGATATCATACATGCAAATGAGAATCCCACAGAATCCCATTATTTCTGAAACTGGCAGGCTGTTCATCAGGTGTAGCTGATCAATAAGTGCATCTTTGTGACGTATTTCTACCCTCGATAAGTAATTTTAACTTAATTCTAGCTATAGACAGTTTGGGATGTCTAAAACTCTGCAGTTTAGTGTGGTCATGTTCATGTTTCCAAATCAGATGAGGTTCTAAGATATTTTAGGGATTTTAGCTGCTGTATCTCACCATAGAAATGGCCAGTCTTTTCCTAGATGGATTGATGCCTGATGGGGGGACAGTGTGGAGCCTAACACTGTACTGGGCCTGTGGTTAGAGACAGATAGCAGGTAAAGGAAGAGAAAGAAAGAACGAAAGCAGGGAAGGAAACAAGATGCCAGGGCTTTAGTAACAAGGTACAAGCAGGGCATTAGTAAAGAACGTTTCTCCTTTTCTCCTGTTGCTTTGCTCTCTTGTCACTCCCACAAAACGAATGGAGGGGGAGGAGTAATGACACAAGAGTTACATAGTGATTTTATGCAGCACTCTGCTGGGGGAAGAATGGAGGTTAATGAGCTGACATCCCCTCCACCCCCGAACATGCCTCCTCCCCTTCCACACCACCCCTCTCTCACAAACACTGACAAGCACATTATACACAAAACCACGAAAAAAAAAAAAAAAAAACGTGGGCCTGAATACTGGCAATGAGTCAAGGAGAACAAAAAAAAATAATCAGGGGTCAGCAGTAAAGTTTATACTTCTCTGTGCACAGTTTATACAGATTATAACAACAACAGGATTATGGATGTTTGTTTGGTTTATGTTGTGTACTTAAAAGCTAATGATTTCTAACCTAAACTAGAGAAGTTTTAATAAAAATCACTGTAGTGGAAGATTGGAAGATTAACTATATATATATATATATATATATATATATATATATATATATATATATGGGGGGTAGCATCAATGACTTCCTGGTAGTCTACTGCATTTTTTTTTATTTATTTTTTTATCAGCCATGTTACAGGCACTGTTCAGAAAATAAAAAAGAAACACTAAACATTCACTGCATTTGTGCATGTTACTGGTACATATTTAATTAAAAGTTTAAAATATATCTTTCTATGTAAATATATCTCATATTATAACGTGAACACCCACGGCTTATAGACAAGTACGGCCTATTTATGTACAATTATTTATTTTTATTTATTATTATTTAGCGGGCGCTAAATAGTCCAGAAATTATATTACTTCTTCTGCTCCAGCAGACTGGACTTTCTTTTCATCATTGGGGCAGCTGTGGCTGACTGGTTAGAGCAGTCGTCCTCCAGTGCAAGAGTTGGGGGTTCGATTCCACCAGCAGTCACATGCTGAAGTGTCCCTGGGCAAGACACTGAACCCCTCATTGTATCCGATGTGTGTCCCATCGGCGCATGAATGTGATAAAGCACTGATTATTCTTTGTAGAGATCTAGCAGAGTGCTGTATGAATGGGTAAATGAGGGCACAGATTGTAGTGTAAAGCACTTTGAGTATCTTGATAAGATAGAAGGTCACTATATAAGTACAGTACATTTACCATATATGCAATGGTGGTTGCTTTTGTTGCTACTGTTCTTGAAAGTATAACGGAAAAGAATTCTGCTGTGAACTGGTAAATGAAAAAGACCACTACGTTTGTGGTCTGAACATATTTCAGGTGATGCGTCAACTGTACATTTTTAAAATTCACCTTCTGTGAACTTTAAACATGCCCTCTGCATGTGTCTGACATCACAAAAGTGAAAAAAGGCTTGGTTAAGATTCAAACAACTTTCACTCCTCAAGCTGAGCTGCTCAGAGAGCCAAAATAAGTCCATCCACAATAGTTTCAATTGTACTGAAAACACAATAGGTTAATACAGACAGACTTTTATGTCCACACCACAGACCACAGCCTAAAAGAATCATGTTCATACAGAGCAAAGAGTGCTGTGAAAAACCAATTAGACTTTCAGATGCTCCCCTAATTCTTGGTAGTCACGTGGTGATGGGTGGGTGAAGAAGTTTAATAAAACTTTACTCCCCTTTAAGTTGCATCACCAGAAAACAAAACGTACAAAAAAAATGGCTTCTAAGAATCTGTCTGAGCTAAATTATGCACATACATAAAAAGATACGGCATGAAGATAAAAAAACCAAAAACTTTTTTAAAACGTTCTGGTTCACAGGAGAGCTTCAGAAAACCATTTACCAGGAAAATATGCTAAATGCATGTTTATCTAAACAAATTGCATTTGCATAAGCTGTCTGACAATAAATATGCAGCTGCAGGTGCAGGACACTTTACCATCAGGTAAATTTTGCTTGTTTGATAATGAGACATGCAAAAACAGATACTGTTTTATCTATGCATGACCTTGCCCTCTCTATTCATGACCAAATACTAGACTGCTGCATGTTTGGCTGTCAGAGACATCACACTGATTCAAGAGAGACAGAACGCTACCATTTCACTTCCGAATTTGAGGTACCTATACTGTATGTCTATAAAAGCTTTAGTACCCTGCCTTCGTCAATGAACCTCAACTGCTTCAAATGAGATAAGTAGAAATCATAAACATAAAGTAACAGCCTCCACAAAGTTAGAGCTTAACCAAAAGCAGAAATAGAACTGATAATGGAACAGAAAAACCTCTCAAAGGGCTTAGAGAACAATGGAAGACGAACAGCTACTCATTAGCACCCATTGTGAATCTTTCGAGTGAGTAATTTGTGGAAAGCCTGGTGCGTTTTAAATAAAATAAATTGAAGAGCCCTAAGAACACAAACTCTATAAAATAATAACAGGCGTTTCACCTCAGTACTATCTGGGTCTCTCAATTATTTACAACTAATGAAGTGCCGCGGGCCATATTCCACAATATCAACCGTCCCAGTGAGGCTACATCAGCTCGCTCAAATACTTAAACACATTTAGTCAGTTATGCAAAATGTCTGTGATGTGAGAGGAATGAAGATGTCACACTTTCTGACTCTCGTTTCATAAGCTCTGAGCCTTTTCAAAACATTTTTCAAGAAAATTATCAATTAGATAACAAGACCAAATTGATACTGTGTACAGTACTATGAAGGATACAATTAAAACAAGTTCTTATTGTGGTGCCCTCCGTCGGTACATACGGTAAGGATTTTAGGACAGTTGCCAGGTATCTGCCATGCAGTTGCAATTTTTCGCTTCTGTTTTTGCATTCACGCATGTAAGTGTGCATGAGCAAGTGCTTTTAAAAGTCCATATTTTCCACTCAGTCATTAATAATGCTGAGCTTTGAGGTCTATTCAAAAATTTGACATTTCTTCTTCTTTGCTCAGTTTGAAAAACAAAAAAAAAACCCACATTTTTATGTAACCATACAGTCTTAACTCGTCTAAATCAATTCCGCTATATCTAAATGTTATCACAAGTCTTTGGTTGTAACTACACCAGAATGAATTTGAAGTGCAAAGGATCCAAATTCCTCGACAGCTGGTAAATTCCAATAAAGAATAAAAATTAAAAAAAATACATGGAAGAAGTGAGGGGGAGAGTTTGAAAGAAAACATATACTATTTTCATTTCAACTGCTTTAGGGATTAAGGCTTGAGGCTCTTGGAAAAAAAAACTGCATTAAAATAATCCACCATTTGCATGTTTTATCTCACAAAGGAGGCTCACATAGACACACATGTAAACCAACCCCCAATGCCCCTCCCTACCTACTTTCCTCATTCCCCTCCCCCATTCTGGGTGCATACACACACGCTGAAATTCATGGCACACACATACACACCGTCATCATTAAACACACACACACACACACATGCACACATTGAGATCAACCTGCTGCCATCTGCTCTGCGAGCTCTGTACAATCCTTGCAGAATACATTATTCACTGCAATACATCACATCACATTTCCTCAATGTCATAGCCTTGTGTTGAAGAAGACTGAGAGAGAATGGAGGAGAGAGAAAAGCAAAACATCTATTGTACCGGCGAACGAAAGAGACGAGATTTGGCCTGTTGTGTGGTAGAGTGGCAGAGAAAATTAAATACACGTTTATTTGACTTTTAGGTGAAACAAGGCTGTCAGCAAAACATGTTCCTTTTTCTTCCACCAGCCAAGATTACAATTCCAAACAAAGAGGTTAGTGTATGAGAACGAAGGATAACAGCTACTGAGAGGAAGGAGCACGCATAGTAAGAAAAGTAGTGAACAAAGAGCACCCATCTGCAGCCTGAAAATCTTCAACTTATTTTAACTTGCCCCACTTTTTGTCTGTGTTCCCCAGTCCTGGACGTCAGGAGCCACTGGCCTGCATGTTTCAGATGTTTGCTTTATCACACCTGATTTAAATAAATGGGTCACTAACAGACTTCTGCTCATTTTGATGAAGGTGATCCAGCAGTTTTAACAGATCTATTTTACAACTGTTCAATTACAATAACAAATGCTGCATTCCACTGCAAGTTATTCATTAAAGTTGTGCAAAGGCAAACCTTCCTCCAAACTGAACACAGCATCATCAACACACCTGATATTGTTCTATTATTGTAAGTCACAATGCTTTCCAAACAGTAGCTACATTATTCGTGTTGAAACACTGTCACTGTTCTAGCATAAAGCAAAACCAGTAAAATAGTGTATGCATATCTATCTATCTAGCTATCTGTCTGTCTGTCTCTATATATCTATCTATTGTACTTTTTGCCCTATAAGTTGCAGGTTTTTTGCATAATTTACATGCCCTGCAACTTATACGCAGAAGCAACATATTTATGAATTTTTGTCCATATTTATAAACCAATTTTTGACTGAGAAATGACCGTTTTCATTCAGTCTGACTGAAAATATTGAAGACTACCATTTTCAGCCACTAGATGGCACTTGAGTTTTAAGTCATGCTGTTGTATCATTTAACAGGTAAAAGTGGCTATTAATGACACAATCGGCTTTCCACAGCTTGCCACCATCGTCCAGCTCGCTTGGAGCAACCATCAAATCAACTGCATTTTGCTGCGCTGCCCCGGCGAAATGCAGCTAATTTGACCATTAAAGTGCATTTATTAAGTAAAAGTTCAACAGAGACACACCTTTGCTATTTTGTAAAGCAAACAAATAATTGTTTTAGGAGCTTATCTTGTTCAATTTCGAAGAAATGTGCAACATTTCTCCTTCCTGATTTCCTCCCTGTCTGCACACTCCCGGAGCATCGAGGCAGCAAATACTTTTGAAATACAACTGATGTGACCGTTAAAGTGCATTTATTAAGTAAAAGTTCAACTCAGACACACCATTACTATAAAGTCGAGCAAACGCATAATTGTTTTTAGGTGGTTATCTTGTTAAATTTCAAAGAAATGCACAGCGAGTCCTCCCTGTCTGCACGTTCCTACTTCTGCGTATCGGCTTTTGACATACAGCTGTTTTGACCATCAAAGTGCATTTATCAAGCAAAAGTTAGACTGAGACACATCTTTACTATAATTCTGAGCAAACAAATCATTATTTTTAAATGTTAATCTTGTTAAATTCTTGTTAAAGTCCTCCCGTGCACGCTCCCGCAGCCGCCATTTGGCAGCCAATAATTTTTTGGCACAACACCGGCCTACATTTCTGGGATGTCAGTGGTGACGCGTAATAGATGCGAACATATACGGTGAAGCGACGTATTTATGGATTTTTCCACTTTATTAGACAAATTTGGACTGATGCGACTTATAGGGCGGAGCGACATGTATGGCGGAAAATACGGTATCCATCCATCCATCCAACCATCCATCTAGCTAGCTAGCTTTTTTTTAAATTTATTTTAGCAGCACACAGCCCATGCAGTTCAAAACACTTATCTCTGTGTATAAAACATAAAATGCATTAAAGTCATGAGTTTGCGCCGGCCACTTTTAACTACCAGTTCAAAGTTTTGGAATGAAACTGGTTCACACTATTTATCATCACCCAACTAAACACAAAATACTGTATGTACATCTTAATGTTGTAACCACAGTTTTGCTTTTTGGAACAAAATATTCACAAACCTGCACAAATATAACAATGAAATGCAGACGATCATGAGGGATCTGATTAGACTTGACATCTCAGAGATCTCTGACTCAGACATTTTGTGTAGTTCTGTGTAAACTGGATGAATTGTGCCGTCCACAAACGGCTTTTGGTTAAAGTGGCTTCAGTGACATTTTTTCAGGGTTTACTTAACAAATATTTGACTAACATTTGCCAGATGGTGAAATGGTGAGAGCATAACACGCAGAATTAGTGACTTCATTAAGGTAATTGCTTTTGGACTTTACTTCTACTGGTATTTGGCTACAGAACTGACATTTGTTTTTAAGACAATTGTTTTGATTCCAGGCAATTGTGGCTGCTATTATACATTATTTAAACCACATTTGTTAGCATTTTTCTGTGTATTGTTTATATTATTGCATTTATTTTGTATGTTAATTGAAAAAAATAGCAATACAGAAGTGCTTGATAGGTCGATGTTGTGTTTATTTACTGTACATGTCTCTCCCTGTGTCTGTTTTTGTATGCAAATTCCGAACATGTTTATGAACATGTGTGTGTGTGTGTGTGTGTGTGTGTGTTGGCTCTGGGTTGAGGTCGTGCAGAGAAAGTGAACAGCTGGCAGGCCTACACTTGACTACGTATTGACCTGCTTTGCATTCACCTGTTATTCAGCCAAACCTAATGTTTCCACTTGGCAGTGCTGCAGCTGAGCTGCAATTAACCTCGCTGTCAGTGCAAGACAAGCAAGTCTTCAGTAATTCGTCAAAGCAGGTTTTTTAGCGAACTTCAGTAAATGTCACTTTACAAAAAGTGAATTGTTTTTTGGGGGTTTAATTTTCACCTTTTGAAAAAGAGAAAGGCTTTTTGTATAAAAACTCTCACAAAACACTAACCTTTCTCTGAGTTACAATAGCTGTAAATGCAGCCTAAATACACAGAGAACATTTTGTTTTTTAATGCCTCTAGGTTTTCAAAAGGTTGCACTGCATCTCCTGATTGCAGATAACTCACCTTTAAGAAATGCCATTTGTAAATTGAAATTATCTGAATGGCGAAAGGATGGCTGCATCCAACACTTCCCTTATCTGCACTTCACTCCTCCACTTCGCTTCGTCTCTGTCTTTTT
>NC_056508.1:35308715-35351213 GCF_014905685.2 Nematolebias whitei | reverse complement strand
AAAAAGACAGATCACAGTTATTGGATAATTATATGAATGGGAGTGTAAGAACATGGAGGGGTGTGGTGGGGGGGAAGAATTGTGGACGTGTGTGAATTTATCTCAGTGTGAGTGCCTTTCCCACAGTGTGTGTCTCGAAGTGTTTGAGTGTGTACACTTGTGTGTGTGTGTGTGTGTATGTGTGTGTGCCTTGCAAAGCTCAGTGCCAGGTCTCTCTAATGAGTCTGTCAGGGGCTGTTAGCGACGGCGTGCTCCCCTGGCTTAGCGCACTCCTACAGACACACTGTGATTAGCCGGGCCAACGGCACGCCACCGGGCCAGATTAAACACTCACCATGCCGCCAGGGAACACACACACACATGCAATCACACACACACAACCACACAAACAGACATTAGAGTAAGGAGTACGCTTGGTCCACACACAAGCGTACAGACACACACAGCTTCATCTACATTGCGCCTATTAGCCTGATGTGATACAGTAACACGTACTTGCCCTCCAGAGCCAGGTGCTGATGGCTTTGAAATTGAAGATTAATGAGAAACATAAACAAAATACAAGCCATCAATGACACAGGGAAGAAAACGTGAGGATTTCATTATGCTGCCTGCCGTTATTGAATTCTCGTCTGCCACTAATTTTGAACATCACTTAAAATCAAGACCAGCCCTTCTGGCTCCAACAGCTTTCAACATCTTCATTAAAGCGACATGATTCACTAATTACAGGTAATTACCCTTTAATGAGCAGACCAGACGAATGAGAAGATATGCAGAAGAGGGCAGGCATGGCTGCACATCATTTTTCACTCCTATAAGGGCATAAGTGGACTCTGCTGACTCGGTGCTGCAGCTTGAGCAATATTTGTTGTTCAGTTTGAGCTCAAGCATCACACATCTTCAACGTGGTTCATTGGGAGTGTAACAATAACTTATTTGACTATTTATACAAACGTGTTTACACGTTGTCGTTTGTTTGTCTACGCATTTGCAGGCAGATATATTTCTGCAGTTTTTTTTTTTTAAACAAAAAAAGTCTATGGACTTCATTTCTTGCTTCTTGAAAATGTTTTGTTTCTCATTTAAGGAGTTTTCTCAGATAAAACTGAAAAGTGGAGCATCCCGAGCTATTAAACTGCAGTGAGATGCTCTTTTTAAATGAGTTTAATCAACATGCAAACACTCTCCCTACCCTCCCTCCTGAGAGTTTGCACGGTCTCAGGACCACGAGATGTTTTGATCATATGGTCACAACCTTTGTCCATATTATACAACTATTCAAGACATGTAGTGTTATTATAGTTTTCTAAAACTCAAGGCTTTGTCACTGCCTCTAACAGGATTTGCATGCAAAGTGATGCTTTTGGCAATAAATTGTGTTTATTTGAATGCAGTTTTATGTCATTGGAAAAACAAGTTGGTACTTTTCCAGTCTGTTAAGCGAGCCACAAAGGGAACAAGCCCTCAGCTGAAGATATACAGCAAATACAAAAATCCTACTCTTGATGATATTAGGGCAGAGGCATTTTTTCCAAAGGGTCACATCAATGATTGTCATTGATCATCAGTGATGATCATGGATACACCGAGCTGCTGTTTGATACACAGTATCGTTTTACACTATTAGTGTTTAGCGTATATCTTAGATCCTTCAATTTAATTCAATTCAGTTCAACGTTACTGTCCATAACATTCAATGAAATTGAGATTTGTCTTTGACATCTGGCTCATAAAAAAAACAACCCAAGTTAAAAATGTCATAAAAACTTTAAAAAGCTTTGCAAACCCAATTAAAAACATTCTAAAATACATGATATATTAAAATATGGAAACATCCCAGCAGACAATGGTTTGTTATGTGAGGCTGCGTTTAAATAGGACCCTGTTAAGTACATTCACAGCAGAGGGAACAAATGACTTTTTGTACCCATTTTTATTTGCTAAAGGAACCAGCAGTCTTCTGCCAGACGGTACCAACCTGAATAACGGTTGCAGTGGATGAGTATATACTTATATACTGGATCTTATTTACTGTTTCTGTTTATACTTTATATTTTTGCTATTTTTGGGTGTAACTGGGACCCTGAGTACATAATTTCGTTCCACCTCATGTACCACATGTGATGGAAATGACAATAAACTTGACTTGAACTTGATCAAGACGTTTAAAGCAATCAAAGGACTGCATAGAGATTTGAAAAATACATTTTCTTTATGACATATTATTGTGTATTGTTTTTGTACTACTAGTGCTTAGCGTATTTTTAGTTTAATGTTTTTCTTAGTTCATATCTTAGATCTTTTTACTGTTTTTCTTTTACAATTTATACTTTTGTTGGATGTAACTGGGACCCTGTGTACACAATTGTGGTGCGAATGACAAATAAAGAAACTGACTTTGACAATCTAGAAGACCTTTTTCAGCCTTTTTCTAATTGTAGCATTAGCATGCTGTATTAAACATGACTTTCCAATATCCTTTAGGAATATAAGACATATTCTGTAAACTGATTTGTAACAATATATTATACATGTTAGTTTAAGCTGTTATCTGTGTTAGCAGAAATATGCAAAACAAACTTGTATATTAGTGTTTTTAAGTCTTTAAGGTTCAGTCTAGTTCTGGAAACACAGTGACTTAAAAAATGTTTTTGAAAAAAGTTTTGCATTAAGATGTTTAATTTAAATTTCCTTAAGTCTTGTTGATATAATGCTGCTTTCTTTCTTTTTAAATGTCTTTATTTAAAATATCAAAGTTCATGCTCGGTCATCCAGGTACAAAATCCAATAATGGTCAATAATTTCATCGGGACAGTTTCTTTTTTGTGGACAGACGTTTCGTCCTGAATGCGAAACGTCTTTTCACAAAAATTAAACTGTCCCGATGAAATTATTGACCATTATTGGATTTATTTAAAATGTTGTGTGTTGTTTTTTTAACTAAGGACATTGGGGGCCTGATGGATATTGTTCAAGGGCCACTTTTGGCCCTCGGGCCTTAAGTTGCCCACATCTTTATTAGGGATAAACTTCATGGAAGCCATGATGGGGTATAAACTTTCTAGAATGTGATTCAGTGTTTATATGGAAAAGTGTTGTTGTTTCCAAATCATCATTCTGATTATATGATGGACGTTGTTTGTTGTTGGCTGTGGCAGTTTTGATGCTTTGAACACTTTAGGTTTTGAACACTGACCTCATGGTGGATCAAAAGGTCCCTCATGGGATTTAAGCCGTTCCTAAAAGACAAATGTATCGATAATTTCTGTGGTGAACGTTAAAGGTTAGGTGTGGAAAAGCAGTTGGTTCAAAGTTGGAGAGCTGAGACAAACGATAAAAACATTAATGAGTTTGCGATATGTTGTTTACTTTAAAAAGTGCATTATATCAGTAGCACTTCTGCATGTGTATATGTTCATTTGAGGAAATCTGAATGCAATTATTGTTTAATGAGAATAATCATAAAATGTTATAATGTTATTGCAAACGTTCATTTTTACAAGTATATTTTTCTATATGGCTCTCTGCAGCTACATTTCATGAAGTGGCAACAGTTGAGGGGTGCAGATGAGATAAAAATAAAGGTTAAGTTTGATGTCTGGAGTAGGCAAGTAAAGGGCAACCGAAGCACAAGCAGTGTGGTGTAATGCTATACAAACATAAAACAATTTTGAGAATGGGTGTGATTCAACAACCAAGACTGTTTCTGTTTTGTCAGCCTCGTTCTCAGAAAGACTTTGGAAAAAAGTTGAAGAAATGTCACAACTCAATGGAGACACTGAGCACAGTCAAAAAAAAAAAAAAAACAGAAGCAAATCTGGAACATTTTCATTAAAACTGCAAGGAAAGAAAATTAGTCAGTCAAGACATGAGACTCTTTAACGACATAAACTACTAAGCTGTATTCGTAGTTTAATAAATATTTCAACAAATATCCAGATATTATCCAGTGTTCACCCCTCGTCTTCCACAATGTCTTTGGAATTCTGATAATTGTGGACTAACCGGTGATCAGGCACACAAGAATGATATCAGCAACAAATCTGGGTTTTTCCAAGGTTAGAGGTGATATCACTGACAATGTTAAGAAGTGAAATATGGAATATATTATAAATGTAGAGGGTTAAATGTGAGGTTTTCACACTGTGAGGGTGTGGGAGGTGAAGACTGTAAGCTCAAAACAAAGGGTTGTTCATTGTTCATTTGCCGTTTGACAAGAAGAAACTTTTGTTTTTCTTTCTGTGTCAGAAGTGAAAATGAGATTTATCTAATAACTCACCAAACTAGGAGGTTTCTTATCATTGGTCTATACAATAAAAAGTCCCTACATGAACTGCTCCAATTTTTTTTTTCTCTTTCTTATTCTCCTCCTCCCCCTCTCTTATCATCTCTTGTGCCAAGTGGCCTATTTTTACCTCTCCATGTGGTATCTCATGGTTTTCCTTGTTACCACCACGTTTCCTGTCATCACTGTGTTGGTACCGTTGCAGTTACTGACAGGGTTCTGACATCGTTGTCTAACTGCTTCTTTCTTCTTAGATGTGGTCAAAGATCTTTGTTGTCATTTACGCAGCAGTACGGCCATGACATACTTTCAACATTGCCCACTTTTCACCTACTAGTTAATTATTAACATTTTTAACAGTTTTTAGATAAATTAAACAAATCAAATATTAGAGATGATGATCTATTTTGTGTTTCAGTTTAGTTATGATAAAGAGATTCCAACTTTAAGACGTATTAATCCACGCTAATATGTGCTCTGACAGAGAGCTCTCCTCTCTAAAGCTTATTCATCATGATTCCATATGCAACAAAAAACACTGTGCCTTTTATTCTGGCTGAAATGTGCAAAATGCCATATACTGTACCGTGTGGCACAATAGAGTAATTGTGTTTTGCCCCTGCAGGCAAAGAATGAGTTGGAAGAGCTGAAATATCAGAGCAGAATGGATGCTTTCCAATCTCATAAAGCAAACCAGTTGTGAGGGAGAGAAGCTTGTGAAGATAAAACGGAACAACTTGATTTCAAAGATGTAACCGTGCTGCCCGGCCTCCGTTACAGCAGACTTAAGTGGCTTCCTCACGATTAAAATAATCGTGTCAGACGTTTTTTTTCTTCAGCACTTTACTACAGCCTACTTTAATGCCCTTTTCCTTCTGCAGGGCAATTATGCCAACACACACCCAAACCTTTCAAAATCCATTCCTGCTGCATCTCAGTGGAATTCCTTTGTGGAGAACAAACATACTTTAAGACTTGAGATGATAAACAATGAAATGCCAACAGACTATGAAGTTTACTGCCCTCTTTGAGCTGCACGTCGTCTCTTGTGTGGCTCACAGCGTCTCTTTTGTTCTGCCTCTCACTACTTATGTTACTGTAGACCTCTAATGCACACAGATCGATAGCATACTTTCCATTTCAACACACTGAGCCGATGTTCAGACACAGCGTTTGAATTGATCCTGTTATGTCAACACAAAGTTTTGCATTTTGCATCTTCCTCTCTCCGCAGACTTTTAAAAAGAAGAGCATGTTTTTAAGAGTTGTTGTCAAAAGCCAGAGCATAACAGCATTTCTACACTGGAGATATTGGCTGTATTGCTCATATTGATGGGAAGTAAATGAGAAATGGTGCAAAAGTGATGAAGACAACACATCGACGTTAGTGATGTTCTGTCACTTTTAAACACATTCTTTTGGACATATTTTAAATTAATAATGCATGTTGCCCGTTCATCCAGAGCAAACAAATCTATTTGTTTTCCGCACAGGAAGTCCACCACATGCTAGCACATGTTCTATGTTCACAACTAAGGCTGAACAATTAATTGCGTTTGCAATAATATCACAATATGATAAAACGAGATTTTCTAATTGCAAAGGCTGCAAATTGACTGGTCACATGATCTGGTTATGTGACTTGCGAGTGAGCGGAGCAGAGCAGAACCGTGAGTGGGAGAAGTTAACGTCACACTTTAACCAGTTGCACAATGGTGTCAGGCTCGACAGAAGCTGACACATCTGAAAGTTTGGTACCAAAGAGGAGCAGCACGTCCTTTGTTTGGAATTATTTTGGCCATAAAAAAGAAGACGCTGCGCAACGACATGTGTTGTGCAGAACCTGCCTTGCTGCTGTTGCTACCTCTCGATGTAAGGATGGTACCATTTGGTGGCCCGGTTTGTGTCTGTGTTCCCTAGTGTTTTCTCTTTAGTTCAATTGGTGCCACCCTTGTCTCGTCACAGCTGTTTGTAATCACGTCTCGTCTTGTCCCTGTATATAAGCCGTCTGTTCAGTCTTGTTCTTTGTCGCGTTGTCTTCGTTGGGTCTCCGTGTTTCTCCTGAGTCTTCTGAGTTCCTTCCGAGTTTCCCGTTCATCCTGTTATGTAAGTTTTGCTGCCTCGTCAGCCTGTTATTTTGTATTTTTTGTTATCATTAAATATCTAATTTTGTATTCCTGCCGAGTTGAGTCCCTGTCTGCACTACTGGGTTCGTCCCTGACCCGAAAACCCTGACACTCGAGGCAACACCACAAATCTTTATCAAGACTTAAAAAACCCCATCACAAAGCCATTTACGATATTTGCATGGCTACAATGCCAACGACCAGTGCTTCAACTTAAAGTAAGCAAAGTACCAGCCGACAGGGATCACTGACCGAACTGTTCGAAGATATGAACATAATTCGAAACGGCATACGGAAATAGCTCGAGCAGTAACGGAAAGACACGATGCCCGTTAATACAGTGACCAAGCCTGGGTTTACAGCTTTGGTAAACACAATGGATAAGCGGTGCAGAATGCCCTCGCGCACACATTTTAGCCAAGTTGCTATCCTGGAGCTACACAAAGAAATGCAGAAACAGAGTTGCAGCGGAGCTGAAAACAGTGGAGTTTTTTGCAACTGAAACTGATTTATTGCTTGTGTTCGTTGAAAAATACGGGAGAAGAAGACATTGAAAAATACTCGCATATTAAATCGCAATTGCAATATTGAGGTAAAAAATAGCAATTAGATTATTTTCCAAAATCGTCCAGCCCTATCCACAACAGAAAGGTGCAAAACCACTAAACAAGAAACAGATTATTAATCTGCACTAGCTTCACACCGTCTGATTCATTATCCTAAAGTCTTTTCTAGAATGGAAGTAGAAAACAGGAACTTGGTGTTTTTGTTCAAACAGGGTCAGTGTGTGCAACATACTGAACAGCTGTATAGACAAAGATGCTAATCTTGAAGCTGCAGCAAAATGCATAGCATTCATGGACACTTGTTGCTTGCCTTTACAGGTTATGTGATAAATTTCCATTTGGCAGGAAACACCATCCAGCAGTCAAACTGTAAGTGTCAAAACATGCTGTCTTCCCTGACAACTTGTCAGAACTGCAACTCAATACACGTTAGACAATTAAATCTTTCTGTTACAACCTCTCCTTCGTTGTTGAGCATGAAAACAAGCGCCGGGATGAAGCAAGAATATTTGTTACTTTCTGGCTATAAATCATATAGTGGTCTTTTGAAATGATACATTGTAGGAGGGAAAGCTTTAAATATTGTGATGCTCTCAGCCCACACAACACAGTTGGTGCTTCTTATACGAAGATAAAATGTTTTCAGCGATAAGAATAATGCAGCTCTGCTTGCTTCGATGAACCAAACCATCAGCTCCTGAAAGACAGAGATGGAAGGGGAAACAGAAAGTGAAGGCGCTAATCTCATTACCTTGTTTTCCTGGTATGAGGGAATAATCATTTCTAAGAGAAAATCAGCAGGAGGGTGACTAGGAAAGAAAAAAAAGATATCAGTTGCACATTCCACCAATTATTTTTCCATGTAATTAAATCAGTTAAGTGTTATAAAAACATGTAAACTCCATCAATGATTTCAAACCATTTGCATTTTTAATCAGGCCAGATTAATTCTAATAATCGTGCTGGGCTAAGGCGATGACAGAGCAGGCCTATTGTGTGTCTGTCACACTCATTTAATTCTGTCATTATGCCCCATATCCTATTATGATAATTGGCTTTTCATTCTTAATCAACAACCAGTCAAGGTTATTAAGTAATAATCGCTGATTAGACCACTTTTAACCTTAAACATGGCAGAAGGTTGCAACCTGTAAAACAGCAAGGAACTGATAACGGGGGTATTTAAAAAGGACTGGTTTGTCCAACCTGTCTACTTGCTCCAAATGGCAGTCAAAAGGCTCAATGTTGACACTTGGCGTCGGGTGTAAAGATAAGATATTAGACTGAGGAAATGGATATCCTATTCTTCCCTTGCAAGGTAGGAAAGCAGCGAAGATGGATGTGCTAGATTTGTATTTCTATTTCCCCTTTTCTTGGAAAGCTACTTAAAAACTAACTTTCTAAGAAAAGTTGCTTTATTAACCATTAGCTATTGAAAAAAAAATAATCATGAAATAACTTAACTATTACAACCAAATAAAAGCTCAATGCCTAAAACGAAAAAGCAGAATTACTTTCCATTTGTTAAAATCATAAAAATAAACAAATCATATCCAACAACATAGTTTCAGCAGAATAAATATGCAGTGTTACTGAAAACCAACTAACATGATGACTTTCTGTTTAGCACTGTTGTCAGCACAGCATAATCAAGAAAATGTATTATTCATAACCTTTTTAATTGGTTCTTTTCCATTAAATCTGTTGTATATTGCTTATACATGAACCTGACAACAGCATAATTATGTCACAATGGTAGATTTGTACACGAAAATCTAAATTTTAAGAGACTGGCAGAGAAGAGCAACATAATTTCTACATCTGAATGCAGACTTATGGATCATCAAACACCAACATTCTCTCCAAATTGGATGTCTCGGTTGTAAAATAGACTATACAGCTGAGCACGAACTGCATGAAATTATTGTAAAAATGTGGGCAGAGGATGCCAGTCATACCAAAAGTCATAATGCAGGTTTTGTAGCATGAAACATGTGGTCAGGGACATTCTTAACCCAGTTACAGCACTGACATGGTTAGATGTTGTGGCATTTCTATGAAATAGACGGGAAATGCACCTTTCAGCTGCACCTATCTGATAACCATGGTCTAATTTTAATGTTAATGTGTTTTTAACCAGACAAAAGAAAAGTACACTGCAAACCTTAGTAAACAATATGGAAAAGGTCCCAAATGCTCCATGACTTTTTAGCATAAAGAATGCACAGTGAACAAAACAGATGCCATGTCATTGCCAATTTCAGGTAAAAGAGGAAGCTAATTTATATCACAAAGGATATCTATTTTTCAAGTTTATCATACTTTAATTACCCAAACCTAATTTTTTGTAAATGTCAAGATAAAACACTTTCCAGTTTATGTTTATGCTCTTCATTTTATGCTCTCATATTCCAAGATGGCCGCGCTCAGAGCAGTTGCAGCTTCACAGGCTCCCGGTACCATCCCAGTTTTTAGAAGTTTTGATATTGACTCCGTGCCTGACTCCGCGCGATTTATGCGTGTGAACTATAGCCGAACCGAACTGATGAGAATAGGAGCGGATTTGCCACGAAATATAGCAGAAATCAGCAACAAACTCAAAGCTACGCTCGGCAGAATGCAGATCTTAAAGTCATCTACCTGGAAGCTGCAGCAGAGGCGTTCCAGCGGGCAGAAGAGGAAGCGCTGCTCCCGGCTTAAGAGGAGAGGATGCCGGGCGGGGGTTATGGTGAGGCTACGAGCTAACGCTAAAGCCGGTAAACTCCCCATGCCGTCTCTCTTTCTGTCGAACGTCCGCTCGTTGGACAACAAGGTGGATTTACTTCGTCTGAGAGCGGGCGCCTCAGAAGAGATGAAGAAGTGTGCAGTGCTTTGCCTCACGGAAACGTGGATTACAAGTGAAACGCCGGACTCAGTCTTCCAGCTGGATGACAGACTTTTTTTTCGAGCGGACCGCTGCAGCGAGCTAACAGGGAAATCACGGGGGGGCGGAGTGTGCATTTACGTGAGTAAAAGTTGGTCCACGAACTGTACTGTTGTAAATAGCTCATGCTCGAAGGCTTTGGAGCAAATAACAGTGAAATGTCGGCCACATTATCTACCCCGAGAGTTCACAGTGACTTTTATCACAGTTGTTTACATTCCTCCGGACGCTAATGCTAATGAATCACTACAGGAGCTTCATGATATCATCAGCTCGCTGCAGAACAAACACCCCGAGGCTCTTTACGTTGTAGCTGGAGACTTTAACCACGTGAATCTAAAGGACTGTCTCCCAAGCTTTAATCAGCATGTGACGATTCCAACACGTGGAGACCGCACGCTGGACCGTGTTTACACGAACGTAAAAGATGCATACAAAGCCGAACCCCGCCCCCACCTAGGACTGTCAGACCACATCTCAATCTTCCTGGCTCCTGCTTACATGCCCCCGCTGAGACGCTCCAGACCGGTACAAAAGAAAGTTAAATGCTGGATCCAGGACAGTGGCCCCATACTGAGAGATTGTTTTGATCAAACAGACTGGCAGGTTTTCAGAGAAGCTGCTGAAAATGGAGGTTCGCTTGATCTTGACCAATACACATCCTCAGTACTGGGTTACATTAGTACATGTACTGACACAGTCTCCACTATCAGAAATGTTAAAAGCTACCCAAACAGAAAACCTTGGCTGAATGCAGAGGTGCGTACCCTGCTGGAAGCCAGGAACACTGCCTTCAGGTCTGGAAACTCAGAGGAGCTGAGTAGGACAAGAAAAGAGCTGGTTGCTGGTATTAAGAGGGCCAAGGCCACATATGCAAAGAGGATCGAGGGTCAATTCATCTCACAAGACCCTCGGAGCATGTGGAGGGGCATTAAGTGCATAACAGATTATAAAGGAAGGAGTGAACAATGTCCCAAAGACCCATCTCTGCCTGATGCCCTCAACAAGTTCTATGCACGCTTTGAAGACCCGAACAGACCACCCAGCACCAGACTCACCTCACCACCGGATGAAGAGCATCTCAGCGTGACCTCAGCAGAAGTAAGGAGTACCTTCAGGAGGATTAATCCGCACAAAGCAACTGGCCCAGACAACATCCCCGGAAAAGTGTTGAAGGAATGTGCTGATCAGCTCTGTGAGGTGCTGGCAGACATCTTTAACACCTCACTTACCCTGGAGACAGTTCCCACCTGCCTGAAGACTGCCACCATCATCCCAGTCCCAAAAAGCTCTACAGTGACTGGTCTGAATGACTATCGGCCAGTGGCCCTCACCCCGATAGTCGCTAAATGCTTCGAAAAACTGGTCATGACTCACATCAAAACAACCATCAACATCAACGAGGACCCTCATCAGTACGCATACCGTGAGAACCGATCAACAGAGGATGCAATCTCCTCTGTGGTCCACACTGCGCTCAACCACCTGGAGCAGAAAAACTCTTACGTCCGTATGCTCTTTGTGGACTTCACATCCGCCTTCAACACCATGATCCCCCAAACCCTGATGGACAAACTATCCACACTAGGACTAAGCCCCTCCATCTGCAACTGGGTACTAGACTTTTTAACAAACAGACCACAGTTAGTGAGGATCCACAACCTCTCCTCCTCCACCATAACCCTCAGCACTGGCTCTCCTCAGGGATGTGTGTTGAGCCCCCTCCTGTTTACTCTGCTCACATATGATTGTGCAGCTACCCATCCAGGCTGTCACATTGTAAAGTTTGCAGATGATACAGCGGTGGTGGGATGCATCACAAACAATGATGAGTCCAGCTACAGGCAGGAGGTGGAACACCTGGAGAGCTGGTGCAGAGAGAATAACCTTCACATCAATGTGAAGAAGACAAAGGAGATGATTGTGGACTTCAGAAGGAACAAAAACACCTACACCCCCCTGAACATAAGAGGATCTGCGGTGGAAGTGGTCTCCAGCTACAAGTACTTGGGTGTACACATGAATGACAACCTCAGCTGGAGCAACAACACCACCAGCCTGATCAAGAAAGCTCATCAGAGACTCTACTTCCTCAGACGGCTGAGGCGAGCTGGTCTGGGAAGCTCAGTCCTCACCTCCTTCTACAGGTGTGCAGTGGAGAGCATCCTGTGCTCCAGCATCAACGTGTGGCATGGAGGCTGCACAGCTGCAGAAAGAAAAGCTTTGCAGAGAGTGGTGAAGGCTGCACAGAAATCTGTTGGAGTCAGTCTCCCCACCATCACAGACATCTACACCTCCAGATGCAGGAAGAGGGCCACCTGCATCATGAAGGACCCCACTCACCCAGCACACACACTTTTTGCCCCACTCCCCTCAGGAAGGAGGTTAAGGAGCATTAAGTGTAGAACCACTAGACTGAGGAACAGCTTCTACCCTGAGGCTGTTAGACTCATGAATCTCTAACTAGAATAATCACTGTGAAAAACCATATCATGTTGTTGCTGATCTGTTTCATGTTGCTGCTGATCTGTTTCAATGTTGATGTGTTCATGCGTGCACATCTGCTCACAGACTCATGTTCATGTTTGTGCTGATGTTCAATGTTTTATGTTATGAGTGCTTAGTGTATATTTAGTTGATGTTTTTCTTAGTTCATATCTTAGATGTTGTTACTGTTTTTCTTATACATTTTATTGTTGGATGTAACTGGGACCCTGTGTACATAATTTCGCTCCACCACATGTACCACATGAGGTGCGAATGACAATAAAGAAACTCTGACTCTGACTCTGACTCTGACTTCATTTGAATTAAAGTCAACTTGATTTGTTATGAAAAAGTAGGCATACTCAGTTATTCAGTTACAAATGTTATATCTCATTGTTATGCCGCCATTTTTCATTTTGGTCAGGAGCCAGACTAATAATGGAAAAAATGTCTTCCATTCAGAAGCTGAAAATGTACTGTAAACAATGCCAGGAAAACGGTGGGGGCTGGGAACGCATTGCTTCAACAGAGGCAACCCTGATGCAATTGACTGCTGAACCTTTTATGTCCACGGCTTTTTCTCTATTCTCAAAGAGCTCACTTATGTATGTATGTCTAAAATTATCCGAGGCTGTCCGCAATGACTGGACAGGACAGGTAGACGTATAATGTGATAACTTTTACTTAGTAAGCGAAGTGCTTTTTGAGGTTTCACTACCTATCTCCTTACTGGTAATCATGTGAGTGTGCTTTTTTAAGAAACCACTTTACACTGCAATACTCTGTCTCAAAAGACAGCTGGAGTACCATATAAGACCTATGAAAAAAGCTCTCACTTGCTGATATTCTAAGTTACGTGTCTAACCTTTGTCGTGCCGTGTCACCCTCCCACCAGTGATTTCACTTTAACACTCCACAGACCCAATAAACCTTTTCATTTTTCAGTCCGACCTCATGAAAGTGCCTCGCAATTTACATTTTACTATTTATCTGTAAAGAAGACTTAATAAGTTCCCCCCTGAGTACACACGATGTGAGTGTTACTATGGGGACGCACAGGGCTCCTCTGTGCTTTGTGGCACTGAGGCCTGCTCCATTGTGGCGAGAGACAACAGCTGTCTTTACCTTTGGCAGGCAAACAGACTCATTAAGGGCAGCCATGTTTGTTTTTGTGCCTGATACCTAGCCCTAAGCAAACACAGCCATATCTACACTCTACAGTCCTTGCAGTCTCAACATTTCCTTCCCTATAAGGGAAAGAGGCCTTGGCACATGGAGCTTGCCAGGCGTTAGCTTATTTCCCCTTTGTAAGCTCTGACCTGATATGTAAATATTATTAAATATGTAAGCTTAATTGAGAAATCGAGTAAAAATCCGAGTTAACAAAATGCTGAGAAACAATTAGCTCTCTATAGGGATGTTGTGAATGTTGGGCATGCTTAATATACATAATGTATGCCATTATACTGCCTCATTCCACATCTCCTGGTATGTCACAAGAAAGACTTCTTTGTTTGTTGCAGAGTAGACAAAATAAAGGCGTCATTATTTGGTCTGCGCTCAGCTCACAACACAAATCTGCAATGAAAGGTTCCACTCGCATATTTTCTCCTCTCTCAGCAATGTCTGTGTCTTGAGTGACAAGGCAGGTTGAATTCGTAAGGCTTTGACAAAAATTCCATTTAAGATGGAAAATGGCATTGAATGTCAATCCATTACTGCAGACGGCAAACACGGGAACACTTTAACCCACAAGGCAATTATATTAACATACACAAAACATTAGAAATATGCATTGTTTTCTTGGCTTTCCTCTAGTCAGAAATTTATACTTGGAATATTTTCAGCCAAAGCTTTTATTAGTACTCATCCAAAATGTACTCACTTATTTTTATTTAATCTCCTTTCACCATTTGTCAGGACCAAAGCCACAATGCATTGTGAAATGAGATCTTAATGTGGAGTATTGAGCTTGTTGAGGCAAAGGAGCCTCTGCTTGTTCGAGTTTGACTCATGTTGTAAATTCAATTAAATCAGCTGAAGTCAACTTGGCCCCAGGCCTGATCGGTAATGGTTGACCTCATTCAAACAATGCCCTGACATATTGAAACAATAAGAGGAAGGACCCTGAGTCCGTTGCAAAAGCAAACTGTACTCAAAAGCGATAAGGTAGAAAACATTACAATGAACAAACATTACCCAAGAGTTGGAAAACTACACACAGGCATGTGTCTTTAGGGTACTTGTGATGTTTTTATTGCGTAAGTAAGAAATTTTAGTGTGTCATGTGTGATTGACAACTTATAGACGCAAAAAACAAACTAAAAGAAGTAGAGCAATCTTTCAGCTAAATAGCCAACATGCATCCCATGGAAGGATGTTAAAAGCAATCTTAAATTGTAAATCAAAGATCTGCACGGTCTGTATGAACTTTGACACTTTCGTTGCTTGCAATAACTGCAAACAGAGTTGCTTGAGCTTTAGAGATATCTACATAAAAGGCTTTAAACACAGCTGGCCCGTTTCTTCTTCTAGAGGTTTACTTGTACTCAGAAGTCTAAACTGATTTATTTGGATGTTGAAATGCCTGGAATCTAAATCATGACACAAACACTCCCAAGGCAATATAAACAACCTTTCCCAGTTTCAGTCTACAACCATATTTCTGAGTAACAACATGAATGCCAAAGGCAAAATCACTTCAGAGTTTTGAAGGGGTTTACACTGTCACGGTTTCTAAGCCGGGCACTCTTTCTGCATGTGCAAAAGAAAAAAATCTAAAAAGTTCATCTAATGTACGTTCAGTGCGGTTGCTAATTTTAAAAGGCGTGATTTAAAAGCAAACATGAAGTTTGGAACGACGAAAATGGCTCGATTTTTTCGTAGAGCAGAAATGAGGTAACCGAATCAAAACAGAACATCCTGTTTTACTCACACTTGTTTTTCTATTCACCAGGGCAATAGCAGTTACTGTAAACAGATAAAAGAGCACACACACGTGTGCGCACACACACACACAAATGAACACTAACTGCAGCTCATTAAGCAGTATTCCCTCCGGCCCTTATTCCATTAGAAATTAAGACTCGGCACAATTAGTGGCAGATTGGTCTCAGCTCAGCGCGCAGGAGTCACACTCTCAAGGCTCCAAGATGACTTAATTACAGGTACTTCTGAAAGCAGTGTGTGATGGTACTGTGATGGAGCACGTTGGGATTATTTCTGAGCAAATGTTAGCCACAACAAGGTGAAATATTTAAGCGCTGGAAATAATCCTGTAACCTACAATTTACAAAAAGTTACAACAAAAGTGTTGACTGTGAAGAAATAGTAAATAAGATCAGAATTCTTGATTTTAAGTACTGGTACTTATTGCCCTCTCTGCAATATGGTGGATGATAATGTGGCAGCACGACGGCTCAGTGGTTAGCACTGTTGCCTCACAGCAAGAAGGTCCTGGGTTCAATCCCTGGTTGGACCTGGGGTCTTTCTGTGTGGAGTTTGCATGTTCTTCTCATGCTTGCATGGGTTTTCTCTGGGTACTCCTGCTTCCTCCCACAGACCAAAAACATGCATGGGCTGTCTTCAGGCACAGGCCTCCCTTACAAAAGAGTTCTGTGACCTCAATGGGATTTGCCTGGTTAAATAAAGGTTAATAAATAAATGTTTTTGTTTGTGTGCATATGTAGATCTTTATGTGTCTGTTAGCAAAATATCTTATGAACCACATGATGAATTTCAATGAAAATTGCAGAAAATAATTGATTAAACATCTACAACTGATTAACTTTTGAAGTCAGCTTGATTCAGAACAGCTGCCACGACACACTAAACTTAAAATACACAAAAACGGCTCTGTCTGATAGCAAAATGTCTCTTGAACCACTGGATGGATTTTAACAAAACATTAAAAAAGTAATCAACTGATGTACAGCTGACTCCCTTTGAGTCAATCAAAGGGTCAAGGTGAGTCAAGGTGGCCATCACAGGTAAATAATAGCCAACACAAGATGACTGCAACTCTGTCAGTTTTACAGTTATTAGGCTAAATTTTGATGTGGTAGTAGCTGAGAGTCATTCACAACAGAAACTCAGATACAACAGATACATATACTCAGGTTTGACTATAGTTTGACCAATATGGTTACAAGTCTGTCCTTTCTTAGTATAAAATGATCTTAGTTAAACCCCGGACATGAATGGTGTGTGGTTTTTAATTTTTGTTTTGTTTTTGTTTGGTGGTATTTTAATGCAAACCGTCCATCCTTCCATCCATTATCTTTCCCTGCTTCTTCCTTTTTTGGGTCACGGGGGTCACTGGTGCCCATGTCCAGCCATCACTGTACAGGAGGTGGGGATCACCCTGGACAGGTCTCCAGTCCATCATAGGGACACAAAGAGACAACCAGCCATTCACTCTCTCACTCAAACCTAGGGACAGTTACCAATCAGTCTAACATGCGTGTTTTTGTCTCTGGGAGGAAACTGGAATACCTGGAGAAAACCCATGTATGCACAGAGAGAACATGCCAACTCCACCCAGAAAGGTTCCTGACTGGGATTTGAACCGGTGACCTGCTCGCTGAGAGGCAGCAGCTCTACCAACTGCGCCAACGTGCTGCCCTAATGCAAACCTAAGCCAAAGTTACATACTTCACAGAATGTGTCAGAATGAACCTGTGGTTCTGTGGCCATTTGTTTGGATACCCAAATGGAAAAAGCAACAAGTTTGATGCTGGGAGATTACAACTTTATAAAATTATATTTATGGTTGCTTAAATTAAATTAATTTAAATATTCATGAGGAATTATTGCGATGCAAAATGAGGATTTTGCTCCAAATGTATCTGTTTAAATTTTCCCTGTTTAAACTGACATTAAAATCTTCATTAGTTTATGGTTTCAAAAAGAAAACCCCAAACTTACTCGCTCAAATTCTTAAAGACACTAATGCTATTTTGGGTCCTTTCCCCCTCAAATGTAACAAAAGCAAACTGCAACGCAGCATGTTTCCATAGACGAAAGCACAAAATGTAAAGTCTTCCATCAAAATCTTGAACGGAAATGGACATCAAAGTTATTTTATGTGCTGTATCACTGCTTACGACAAGGACACGAAGCACGTTTTCTCTGTAATTGAACCAACTCTAGTTTATGTAATGGCTGACCGTTCTGCCCTTCAAGCTGCACAGAGACAAAAAGAGCGATGCGATTGCTCCACATACTTGCTGTTGTCACGTGACGCCATGTCCCATTATATTGTGATGTTGCCATTGAATGTGAGGAAATGAAATGCCTTGGAGATATGTGGCTTGTGCTTTTGTGTGAATGTAAAGGGCTTCAGAGGCACAAGTTGGGGAGTATGACCTTGAGTCTTGTTTTTAGGGGTTTAAGACTGACATTAAGGTTCTTCATTGGATGAGTTAGTGGATTATTTATTGTCGCTTTCTGAAAAATAAAGCCTAATCGTTGTAAAATGTTATCAATGACAGACAGCGACTGACAAAGCAAAATTAACAAACTATTCCCAAACAGTTTGACCAGTCAAGTTAGTTAAAACTGACATCTCCACTTAGGATAACAACATCTAACACATGCCAGTTAAATAAAAAGACTGAACTATATAAACTGAGGATGCTCTGATCAGGATTTTAAAGGCCATCACTGGTCAACAGGGACTTTAAGGAACATGTGCCAACTGATACCAATCATCAATACAGAAGCCTGTCACCCATCATGTTACAGTATTTAATACTTAGTATATTAAAAATGAGTTTCCCAATATTGTATATTAAGTTAACATAAGTAGTCATTGTGATTGGACAAATTTTAAAGAATAATGGGGCAACACGTGTGTCATATTTATTCTTTCTACACCACAGCAAACTGTTTTTGATTTTAAAAGTTGAAAAGTTTAAGGCAGGAAATTGTTAAGAGTCAGAATAAAAGTTAGAGGTGCACAACACATCGTTTACTTTTTTTTATCTGAGATGACAAGAATAAGGTATTTCCCTTTATGATGGGTTCAGTAGGTTAGTCATAATAAAAATGTTAGTTTTTGAGAGATTAAACCAGTTTTGTTAAGAATGTTGAACCTTTTTCTAAAAGAAGTTGGAGTAAGCAAGCCTGTAATCGGGAGGTTGCAGGTTTGAATCCCCAGATTGCAGGTTTGAATCCCCAGACTGACAACACCAACAAAAAACAAATTAGGTGGGAGAGGTGAAGCACCTATACTTGCCTCCACCTTCATTCACTCCACTCTGGGCCTTACAGCAAGGCTTTTAATCCCCCCCATCCACTCCTCGGGTGCACCAAAGGCAGCCCTCTGCTCCACACAGTGGGCTGCGGTAGCTCAGTGACGGGTGGTTGCATCAGCAAGGACATCTGGTGTAAAAACAATTGCTGGCTTTGTGTGAGTTAGTTTGTTGTGATGGAAAAAAGCAGTAATTTTTTTTTTTTTTTTTTTTTAACCACCAACAGAAATTCCCTATGCGTTTTTAAGCAAATGCACTTGACTTTGCAATAACAGAATGAGTCATTAAAATAATTTATCCTCATCTGCTATATGATAAAGAGACACTGACCCCATTTCTTCATTTTATCTACATCTCTGATTCTTTCTTAAACCATAAACTGTGATGCACAGCACCTACATTAATCTGAACTGGTTAACACATTCACACTGATCAACTTCAAGAGTTTAGCACAGACATAGATGCACACATGATGTAAACAACATGTGTTGTTTAAATAATATAACGCTATATACAACTTCTCTATCAGTGTATCATTAATGCAAAAAAAAAAAAAATAGTGTACTTAAGAGAATGTCACTGGATAATTGTGATCTTTGGAATTTTTTGTATTTACCATATAGCACAATCATGCATGATACTGTATGTCTTAGGCAGTAAAGTAGGAATTGATCTTGATGCCACGCCAAAAACTAATGTTCAACCAATAACTCCCCCAATAGTTTTGGGAGAAACAAAAAAGAACAGTTTGTTTTGTTTTTTGTTCATCAAATTTTACTTTAACATGTTTTATAACCTAAGCAGGTGATTTCAGGAGATGATAAAAAAATGACTAGCGGTCTCTACATCAAAGTTTAGAGGTGAAAAAAAAACAACTAAAAACTATTTTATCTGAGAGACACTTTCTTCAAGAACCAATTTGTACCATATGACAAATCTTCTTGCCCTGAAATTAACTTTAGTAAATCAATCTGTCTGTCTGTCTGTCTGTCTATCCATCCATCCATCCATCCATCCATCCATCCATATTCAGTGAATGATGCTACAACTTGAATAAATGTTGGTTTTCTCTCACAACACTAAAACTTTTGCTTATTAAAAATGTGTGCACGCATAAAAAAATCATTTGTAAACTCATGAGTGATAAAGATGTTGCTACAGAGTTCAGGGTTATGTGTTTGGGTAACTTCACATTACTGATCTTGTTGAGTATTTATGACTGTTTCCATTTACATTTAGGGAAACATGAGCAAACCAAAACACCTCCTTTGTCAATGAATCATTTAATACGTACTGTAGGATGAGGTTTTATGCACTGTCACTGAGATATAAGAGATAAAATTATTCTGTTTCATCTTTACTTGGTTTAGTTATCATTTTACAAGCAGTGGGGATTTTTAAACTTAAAGTGTGAAACAAGTTCTTTGAGAAATTGTGCATGAATTCAGCGCAAGGTTTGACTATATCTGACTTTTTATTATTTTTAGCCATACCTGTATATGGTTTCTTGCATTTGATGCTTCTGCTCTAAAACAGAACCAAGTTGCATCATTTTCTGCCTGAAATGCAAAAAAAGTTTAATATATCTGTTGCCAAAGTCAGACTGGGGCAATTTATTATTTAACTGTGTGTGAGTGCGTGTCAAAGCATATTTATTGTGATAATAGCTCAATCTCAATGCACAGAAATGGAAACATTTTTCAGTTTTTAATAATGGAGAAATTAAAAACAATAAGCAATGAAAGATTTTTTTTTAACGTGTTCCTTATCAGATGCAAATTTCCTTTCTGTGCATCTCAGTGTTTAGAGGTCGTTACATGAATGGGCAGTCAGCATGCAGGGTTCAAAAAGGAAACCAGCAGCCTGAGCTCCTGTCTGTTTGAAAACTAAGGCTACCCAGCTCTCTGTCAAGTGCCATTGTTTTGGTAATAGTAAACCTGAGGTACTTGCCAGGAGGCATTAGTCATTCATCTAACAAGTTCCACAAAGCAAACCGCAAAGTGCTCCACTGTTGACTTCCTCTTATTGAATTATGAGATCATAAGCACATTTCCAAGTATCTCAGAGCGAGCTAGAAACTTTCAAACGACTTGCTAACTGAAATATGGCTGCCGTGTTTGTGTTTTGACTGCGTTGGGTTTTTAGGGAATGAGGGAGAAAATGAGAGGAGACAAGTAATGAGGTGGCGGGTGAAAGGCTGATAGGAGGGGGATTAGGGCGGAGAGCAATTATTCAACAGGCCAGGCATTCGACATGATCTCTAATTACCCACAAAGCAACGTGTAACCCAAGCCAAATATTAGGCTGCATTATCTGGTTTAATAAAACATGGCCATCTCTCAGTTATTCCCTTTTCCTGTGTAATTGTCACAAATACTACTCTCTTGTTGTCACATCCCCAACACCTTTGCCAACTTCCTGTCCTGATCTGTACACTTTGCTGCTCGACTAACCTCAAACCCATGGCCTCAGGATTATGGCACTGCAGCACTGACCACAGATCTACTGTGACTCTACCATGCTATTTCATGTGTGTGACTAATTAAATAAATAACGATTATCCATTGCTATCCTTTTAGATTCAGGCAGCAAAACTATCGCCCTGGCTTGAGGAAAATAATTACCTTTTGACACAATTAACCACAAGGTACTGTAGATGACACATTGCCTTTCTGCAAAATATTTTCCCCTCAGTTTCTGAACTGTAGGTCACCACCAGCAAATAATATTGTATTACCTCTTAGGTAGGGTTACACATTATTATAAAAATGTGAAATTGCTGTATTACCCTTGAATATTATGCTGATCATATAGGCTGCAATTAACCGACAACTTCCTCACTCTTCTCTGTTCTGTTCTCCATGACACTTTTTGTGTGCTTCAGCATTTTGGTCATCTTCATCTAAACTGGGTGAGGACATCAAAGAGAGCAGGAGTCCACCTGATTGGTCAAACAAATTCTTGACATACATAAATACTTGACACTTGGAATATGCAGTATTAGCAGGTCTACTGCAGTATAATATTTATTGTGTGAATGCTTACTAAGCATTCACACTATTGTGATCCTATCCACGTCTATCTTCTTCCGTACGTTGTTGGGCATCATTCTCGTTCCACAATTTTTGTGCTATTTCAACAAATGATGTATTAAAACGTTCAGCTCTTTCAGGGCAATCCTGCTATGACTTTTTTGGTCCTTCAAATCTTTAGATATGTTTACAAGCTTTTACTGCTCCTTTCACATTTTGTTTTGGTTCAGCTTCTTCCAGCTTCCTTGTGCACATTTTTAAAAAAAGACAGCTACTTTATGCTAATTTCAGCTGTTTTGTGCTCCTTTCAACTTCTTTCTGCTAACTACAGCATTTTTGAGCTTCTTCAAAAAAAATTCTGCTAATTTCAGCTTATTCTCCTTTAAGCTTATTTAAGATTTATGTGTTTCAACAATCTCTGCTATTTCAGCTACTATTTAGCTGTTTATGCTAATTTGAGCTTTTTCAGCTAATTCCACATTTTTTTGCACTCATTTGAACTTTTTTCAGCCTAATTCATTAATAAAGTGCAATCTCCACTTCATATTGGTAATTTGAGCTTCTTTTTGCTTTTTCAGCTACAGTACTACTCAGCTATATATATTTTTTTGCATATTTCTTCATGTTTCAGATGATTTCCACTTTTTGTGCTAATTTCTGCTGCTTTAAGCGTAATAGGGCAACATTATACTCTCTCCACTTCCTTCTGATAATTTAAGCTTATTTCTGCCTTTTCAGCTACTTTTTACAATATTTTTTTGCTAAAGTCAGCTTTTTTTAGCTAATTTACTAATTTTGTGCCAATTTCTGCTTACTTAAACCAAATTTAGCAAATATGTGTTCTTTCTGCTTTCTTCTGCTAACTTAGGCTTGTTCTTCCATTTCAGCATGTTTTACCGAAATTCAGCTGTTTTTCAGCAATAAGCAATCACACATGTATTTTCGCAGGAAATGCTATTTCTCTAGTTAGATATCATTATAACACACATCAGTTATAAAATGGGCAAACAATTTTTGAACATGCAGCCCTACTCCTAACATACATCACATTTCTGAATTTCAAAGAGTTCTTTGGGATCTGTCAGACTATATACAAAGTACTATGTATATGTGAACAACATATTCAGAGGCATGCACACGACACGTATGCTTACACATACATTATATTTGTTTGCTCAAAGTGGGTTGTGCCAGTAAGTGCTGCTTGGGCTTTGGTTCTTCACTACTGTCTACTGTGTTATTAACAATGCTATATAAAGATCAGCTCGAGTTTCCCTTTCCTGTGTTAACAAGCGTGCTGCACCACTGCGAGGTTGCTCAGCCTTGGTTAAAATACAGAAAGTCTTTCCACAGCAAAACATCATGGGCCACATGTCATCATTTCCAAAAATCCTACTTTTCTTTCTTCTTTCTGTTTGTTTATCTAAGAAACATCATTCAAGGCCAACTTCAAATTTCATAGGTTGATAACACAAAGAAACAGACCCCTCCTTTAACTTTCCCTCTACTTTTTTCATTTACAATTTCACCACTTCCTATTTTTCTGTCTTCTGTCTGCTCATAACAGAACATTATATCTTTGTTTTGAGGCTAATACCATTACTAAAATCATGAATAACAGTGTATAGAAATAAAACAATAACATTGCCTTAGTACTCTGTCACTCTGTGCTTTGTGTCCATTGTAAATGATTATAGGGCTGATTAATAGCTGTAAGATGGAAGAACCAGCCTTAGTTTGATTGCCTCGGTGACTCTGCGGGCTACCACAGTCTGCTGACTGAATTGGATACAGACGATTACAGCCTTGCAAAAAGCAATTATATCTGCCTGCTAAATATGCCACACATAATAAACACATGCTCTTGACAGAAAAAGGACAATGCAAGACAATCACAGGCTAGAAAAATAAAACAACAAAGTTCAAATCAAACAAGTTATTAACTCTGAATTGCTGAAAATCTTTTAAACATCAAATACATGCCAGTCAAGTCATGAAACCCAAAACTCACATTCTGATTCTACTCCACAAAAATGAAATTAATCCACACTGATTAAGTCCGCGTTGTCAAAATATTTTCTTAACTCATATTTCTAACTTTTCACTGAAGAAATTAGAGCATTTTATGTGTCGTGTCTGAGTTTGAACCATTAACTTGACATTCTGGTGGGCTCTGGTTCTTCAGATAACTATGCAAGCATGGCACCGAGATCAGGCCAATAATATTTGTAAAGGATATTCAGTGAAAACAAATGAGGGGAAAAAACTTAAAATCCCTGGCAAGGCACTTATATCATGGCCTTTGGTGTTTGCGCAGGACATACCTCAGGAAGCTGAGACAACTGGGAATGTTTGTCCAGCTCTCAGCCTTCCCCATGCTCTCATACATACAGTACATTCACATATTAAACACAGCACAGCTTGTTTATATACACATACAGTGTATGCACTCATTTTAAAGTATGAACTGTTCAGTCCAGTTTTACAACATACAGAATTGAACTTGTCGTCAAAATTACAATTATATGACATTTTATAATGGCAAAGATTCTCTGATTTCAGGTTGCCATAACAAACTAAGGCTTTTGGACAGTTTTATTTTTAAGTTTTAGAGAGATAAAGTTTGACCAAATGTTTTTCAGTTCTGTAACAAATGCATATTGGCTTAATGATCTATATAAGTATCAGCACTGGAAAAAAAAAAAAAACCACATGAGCCGACCTTCTCTTCGGAGTGTTTGGAGTCATTAACATACATAATCAACATTTAACCGAACACCCAGGGGCCTACTCTGCAGCAGGTGCTGCCTCTTGTTTCTTTCTCTTTCTTCTTCTGCGAGAATAAGAATGCCATCGCACTGCCTCATGGGAAGGCTCGGGCTGACTAATATGAGCACGTTAATACATTGGGGTGGTGAGTGCTAATTATGGTAACAGACACTGAGGGGCAATGCACTAGTACCCACAATGAGAAAGTAGCTAAATACTACCATGGCCAATAATTAGCACATGGGCAAGCCTTCCCCCCACCCCCCACCACTACCAAACACATTCACATTAACGTCCATAGCACACATCAAACACTGGATTAAAGGTCAACGAAAGAGACACGAGGAATTTAAATAGTGAAAAATTGATAAATAAACCTGATTGTAGACCAGGTGTTTTATCAGTATACTGTATTTCGTACAGTAGTTCCTCGCTACTTTGTGGTTCGACTTTTGCGGACTCGCTCTTTTGCAGTTTTTCAAAGTAAGATTGTACAAGAGAGACAAAAAAAAAAGATTGTGCATGACACACACTTGTCAACTTTAATATTACTCACGTGATTGGGACTGTACAGGATACAGTAAAAAGTTAACGAAAAAAACTTCGGACAGGCACCATCATTTTGTAGTTTTTTTTCTTAATAAGCCTACACTGTATCACCAGTCAAAAGAACTACATTACCCAGAAGCCAAAGTTGCTTTCTACTGAAATGGCGGGAAAGCTTTGATCTGATCCGAAAAAGTTTGCTCCATATTCATAGTGATTTCGGTGCTCAGTGAATGCAGAGATGCAGGAACCAGCCAGGAATTGGACCAGAACCGGACTTCCAGCCTGATCGGTCAATCGGAGGGCTGCTTGCCGGCTCATGAGGCCTCTCGAGTGGGGAGGCATTGTTTGAAGGTCCAGTGTTTTCTCCAGAGCTCACCGGGACTTTTTTAATCCGGATTTGGACTCAATCAGGACCATTGTGTGGTTTTGTGCTAGCTATCCGAACTAGCTAACTGTGCAGTGCATATATGTATGTTGTTAAAATTACGTAGGTTTAAGAGTTCAAAACATTGTGGGCTTCATCACTGCAGAGCAGGTCTGTGAACCAAAACTGAGCCGGACCAGAACCAAGCTGCTGTGTTCTGCAAAGCTGGTGAGTAAACATTATCAAGTTATCTCAATTAATAAACGCTTGCTAAACTTTTGCTTTAGTTTAGATGATTTAAATTTATTAGTTGACTGTTTGGTATGTTGTTTCAACTCAGAAATCTATGTCAATTTAACTCAAGTGTTGAAGAAAAAAACAAAAATAAATATAGCATTCCTACTTCACAGTTTTTCACTTATCTGGAACATAACCCCCACAATAAACGAGGGACTACTGTATGTCTTCTTTTCAGATGCATAACCATAATTTCTGTTTTTCAAACATAACTAACAAATCAAGGGAAATAATGTAGACATGTTTTTTTTATAAAGAATCACATAAATAACAGTTGAAAATATAGGGTGAGAAATCTTCATTATGTGCATTTCTGGAGTTGGAGTCAGCCTCCCCACCATCACAGACATCTACACCTCCAGATGCAGGAAGAGGGCCACCTGCATCATGAAGGACTCCACTCACCCAGCACACACATACTTTTTGCCCCACTCCCCTCAGGCAGGAGGTTAAGGAGCATTACATGTAGAACCACTAGACTGAGGAACAGCTTCTACCCTGAAGCTGTTAGACTCATGAATCTCTAACCAGAAAAATCACATGTTGCTGCTGATCTGTTTCAATGTTGATGTGTTCACATGCGTGCTCATCTGCTCACACAGACTCATGTTCATGTTTGTGCTGCTGTTCAATGTAATGTTTTTATGCTATTAGTACTTAGTGTATTTTTACTTGATGTTTTTCTTAGTTCATATCTTAGATGTTATCATTGTTTTTCTTTCGAGCTGGTCTGGGAAGTTCAGTCCTCACCTCCTTCTACAGGTGTGCAGTGGAGAGCATCCTGTGCTGCAGCATCAACGTGTGGCATGGAGGCTGCACAGCTGCAGAAAGAAAAGCTTTGCAGAGAGAAGTGAAGGCTGCACAGAAGTCTGTTAGAGTCAGCCTCTCCACCATCACAGACATCTACACCTCCAGATGCAGGAAGAGGGCCACCTGCATCATGAAGGACCCCACTCACCCAGCACACATACTTTTTGCCCCGCTCTCCTCAGGCAGGAGGTTAAGGAGCATTAAATGTAGAACCACTAGACTGAGGAACAGCTTCTACCCTGAGGCTGTTAGACTCATGAATCTCTAACCAGAATAATCACTGTGAAAAATCACATCATGTTGCTGCTGATCTGTTTCATGATGCTGTGTTCATTCGTACTCATCTGCTCACACAGGCTCATGTTCGTGCTGCTGTATGGCACATTGTTTTTATACTACTAGTGCTTAGCGTAGTTTTAGTTAATGTTTTTCTTAGTTCATATCTTAGATCTTATCATTGTTTTTTCTTTTACATTTTATACTTCTGTTGGATGTAACTGGGACCCCGTGTACACAATTTCGTTCCACCTCATGTACCAAATGCTGTGCGAATGACAAATAAAGAACCTTGAATCCTTCTGACTCGGTCTGTGCCAGAGCCCACTGCAGTTTTATTTAACTGATTTGGTTAAAATCCCTATTAAAATCTGCGTGTCAGGGGCAGGGAGAACACAATATAGTGGCTGGTGTTGCTTCAGCCCCTGCTCGCAGTGTATCATCGGCCCTTACTGAGGTATGCACAGCTTTCCTCTGCACAGGGCTATGAAAGCAATTGTGATTGTGATTCTGTAGTCAGCAAAACGCTTGAATGGTCCTGAGTTAGCATGCGCAGACTCTCTCACACACAGTGTCCCATACTGGGCTGCTGATTACTTCAACCCATTTGGCTCTCACTTATCCTTTCATTCTCCCTCTCTGGCCGTCTGTCACATACCACAGAGTTTGTCATTAGCTAATAGTGAAAACATGACTCACTGTGAACATACACTACAGCTAACATTACAGGGACTGCTGATTTTGTCAGCTATGTTCGACCTCTTGGGATATTAAAAATAACTCTGTTCCACGTAGCCAAACCTAACAATAAATAATGCATGCCTGTGTTTATTCAGGAGGCCCTTTCATTTGAGGATGACCGCCTAATGGAAAGTGTCTGAATGCGTTAACGTAAGGTAATCCAACCTTAGCACGGCTGCGCTGTAATAAAAAATAAAAACCCCGATAAGGCATTCAAATGGAGCGCATCACTTTCAAAGCTTATCAAAAGCAGAGGAGACCACCAACTAACAAAGACAGCTCTTCAGTCATGCTCTTTCTGAGCAGATATCAGTTGTTGGAATGATATACGAGCTGGGTGGGGCCTAAGTGTATAAACACAGGCTGTACTCTCTCTGCACTCTTGCTGTACTGTAGGCAGCACCAGCAGCGGCTGCACTGTTTGATTAAGGTATTCAAATAAAGGAGCAAACTCCTCTTTCATGGTGAAACTAAAAGAAAGTGACAAACAGCCATGGAATGATTACAAACCGACGTGTTGGATGAAACATGGACATATTCGCGTAAAATGCTTATCATAACTCCTAAATTGTTCTGCGTGTGTATTCTATGCAGCCAGAAAAAGGCAGCTTGACAGCATTCAAACACGCTGCGGTAAGTTTTGCATCGCCATCAGAGCGAAAGTGGCTATAATGGTATCGTTTTGTGTCATTTCTACTCAGATGCGGAGGGCACAACAGCAATAAAGCTGCACACGGTGAACTAAAAGTAAGGATTGTAAAGTACTGAAGTAGACAGCTTCAGGGTTATTTATAGATCTTTCTGTATCATCTCAACCTGCGCTTGATGCACTTTCTCTGCTCATTTCAAGCATCTCCTCTCTTTCGGGATTCTTTACTGTTTTGCACGTGAAGTATTTGTACGAACCAGTACGGGGAGTGCAAACATCTGACATCGAACACAGGAGAAAGTTCACATTTCCTTCCTGTACGGGTGTTTTGATGATCATGTGCAAGGCTGCTAAACTAACAGATTATCAGTTACAGGTTATCAACGATCAGAGCACCACGAAGGTAAAATCTTGCATTAAAAGTTATGAACAAAACAGTGTGACAACAAAAGTCTGCACATAAACTCCAAAAGGGGTAAGTAGGTTTGCAAACAGACAACCCATCATGTTGACATACAAACATTTATTAAAATACATGTGCATTGCTCAGATTAACACAAAAAGAAGTCTTTGCTCACACGATAAATTACTTTTCTTTAAATAAATACATTGCTTTTGAGTTGTTATCTCAGCAGAACATGCTCAAGTCAACAAATTCAGCTGCAAACCAAAATATCCACATGAATATGAAACGTAAGCTATTAAAGAAATATATCTCGGCCCAATGATTAGCCTTTTTGCTTCCCTGCAGCTTCAAACGAAGACCTGAGAGGAATTCATTAGGCAGCAAACCAAGGCTGTCAGACATAATTCGTAACAGGTAGACCTGATCTGTACATGCAGCAACTACACGACAAATCAAGTGTCTGTTTTATGCCACAATCAGCTTGACAGGTGTCAGAGGAGAGGAACTTGACCTCACTGCGTTAACAGGATACCAAATGATCCCTGCTGGACTCATTTGCATCGCTGGTGAAGGTAGTTAGTGTTTCCCGTGATGATAAAAAAAAAAAACTGCAAGTCTCTTTGTAGAAAATATTTCAAAGTAAAGAGCAAAGTGGGGGGATTTAAATAATTCAAGCAGACACTTGTAATTTTAAGGGGTGCCACACTTTCGTGTCATCGGCAGTAGTTCACTTCTGAAAGCTTTTTATATCATCTACTATCTCAGCTTTGTTTCCAGGAGTCATACCGTGCGCATAGATAGCAGCGTATTGTTGGGATTATCCGCATGGAGGATGATCCTAATTCATTTGACCTACAAAAAGATAGCCTGCGCAGGGTGAGACGCTTATCTAAGCCTAATTGTGCAGGTAAAAATTGAACTAAAAAAAAAAAAAACAACATTACACACATAAATCTTAAACATCAGTTTGTTTTTTTTTTGTTTTTTTTAATAAGGCTTTAAATCAACTTTTTAAGACTTGAACTTTGAGTTGATGACTGGAATGTTCCATGTTCACACACAGAGAGGTTTTCCATTGCCCACACAGTAAGAAAAACATCCCCAGCTGTGACTTCTGCATCATTCCCGTCACTGTCTAAGGTGATCTTTAATCTCGAAGAACTCAAAAAGTATATTTATCTCATAACAACGACAGGTAACATCTATAGGACCTGATGATCCGTCACAATCCAGCCATGGTAAGTCACAACAAACAAACTCAGATTCAGGGATTGATGAAGTTAATAACACCAGCGGAGGTTGTTTTAATAAGTTTAAAGTTATCCCTTTTGCATGGATCACCTGTTTGTAGTGACCAAACTGGTGCTTTTATAGCATGCATTGGCAAAATCATTATATTGACGCCAAGCTTGTGTTTCTACAGACTGTTTGCTTTTCTGGACCAGGTTGCTCTAATATTATTGCTCTTTTATTTAGAGCATGCGTTTAATGCGACAGGAAATGTCATCTGCACGCCTTTCAGTGGAGTCAGCAGGTCAAAAAGCCAAAAAAAGCTGCAGGAAAAGTGGCAAAAAAAAAAAAATTATAAGTGAGTAAAGAAGAGAAGAAGAGTGATGCTTAGCAGCCGCTCTGTGGGTCTCTTTACAAAGTAATTAACAGTACATTACAGGCACACAGCCATTTAATCGCTGAACTCCCTGTGGAAAAAGCATGTAGGAAATCATAGAGGGAACATCATGTTGGAGGAGAGCTCAGTCTGTGGGGGCAGTATGGAATCTATACATCCCTTGGTTTCTGCGCGCTGTGAAAAATGCCACGCGTTTTATTTATTTCTTCTTCTTTTTTAACTAAAGACCCCATAAAGTTGCATCATTCTTTTAAAAGGCAAACTCAGACATTAAACCTGACCATCGACCTGTCCTGTCCACTTTATTTGCTGACACATGACATTTTTGTCTTTAAAGGGGTGTAAGTGCGCACATAAAAAAAAAAAAAAAGCATGCGTTTGCGCCGGACAGGTGAGCGTGCACGCAGCCAGTAGTCTTTTATTTACCTTGTTGGAGTGGTAATAGTCCAGAGAGCTCAGGCAACTTGGATCAGTCGGTAGAGAGCATGAACCCACATTGGCCGGGGGTGCAGGGTAAAATCTCACGTCCATCTCAGGTTGTGCGACACTGAAGGCATGAAATCACTTTCGGCGTGTTCTGCTCACTCTGTTGTCTCAGCAAAAACACAGCGCGAAAGCAGGAGAGAGAGGGAGAGAGAGAGAGAGAGGCAGACAGAGAGGGGGGGGAGAGAGAGAGAGAGAGACTGAGAGAGAGGGGGGAGGAAGAGAGAGGAAAACAAAAATAAATAAAGAAAAGGAAAAACAAGTGGCGGAGTTTGAGTCTGCGCTCCTTCAAAATCCGTCCGCGGCCGAACTTCGGCACCAACTCTGCTCTGACGCGCGCAGTCCCGCTCCGGGCTCCGGGATGCCCAACGCGCACTCCAGCGCAAATTCACTGATACGCACGTGTTGACAAAACAATGCAACGCTCCAACTTAAGCTCCAGCTTTATGAGATTTTCTTCTTCTTCTTGTTTTCTCGCTCTTGTCCTTAAAAATGTTGCAGCCTCTGTGATTGTTGCCACCCCACCACTCAACAACTGCGCTCAGGACTCCATACAGGCTTTGTTATGGCCGTGCATATTCTTGCACTGGTTCCAGTACAGAAGTGGTTGGACTTCCCTCTCTCTCCCCCTCTCTCTCTCTCTCTCACTCTGCCATGCGACCTCTGCCGATAATAAACGGGAAAGAGGAACAGAGGGAGTGAAGGGGGGAGGGGAGATTGGTGGCTGCCTTGGCAACCGCTCTCCTTTCTGCAACTGCGCGCCTCTGATTAGCTGGAAATGTAGTGGTGTGCACGGCTGTGCATTATACAGCGCACTCTGCTTCCATCAGGACTTCATAAAGGCTTCCATTTGGGTTATTGTGCCAAGGCGGATGGGGAGGAGGCTGCACGCACTCTCTCTTTAACTCCACCGTGATTTTAAATTTTGTTGTTTGAAAAAAGACGTGACGCTTTTAAAACCTATAACTCAGTGAACGCATTTATTTTAATGTTTCGTTAATAGGTTAACCTAACTCGACTGATTTTATGTTAGTTTATGGAGAAGAGTAAGCGGGATGTATGTTTTGCATTTGTGTCTATCTGTTAGCAAAATATCTCATGGATCACTGGACGGATTTTAACTAAACTCTTAGAAACTAATCACTGGACATACATCTACAACTGATTAACTTTTGGAGTCAATTTAATTTAAGATAGCCGCCATAGTTAACTGATATTAGAAAACACATAAATGGCAATAATTGAATCAGTTTCACAGATGATGAGTTTAAATTCGGTGTGGTAGAAGCTGAGAGCCACCCCAGTAATAAATAAGTCAGAAATAAACTCATTGTGCAAGATTTTTGCTTAAAATGTTGTCATTAACTGTTAAAGTTCACACTGTTAGTAAAATGATCTCATGAACCACTAAATGTGCTTTTTTTAAAACTCTCAAAAAAATCTATCATCTGATGAAATGAACCTACTTCTAAATGGTCACCCAAGCTAACTGTGCATGCTTCAAAATAAGACTAAAAGAGCCATAACTTCTCCTTAACATATCACTTTAATTTAAAGCTCATTGGAGGTGATGGGCGACGAGCATGCCTTCAAGCACTGCCAGGCCTTTATTTTAATTGAACTTTTGAGTAAATTTAACGTAGGTGGAAAATTCGACAAACCTCTAAGTCTAAAGAGCTAATAAGAAAGCAAAAGTTGTATAAGAGAACATTTAAAAGTGCATAATATATGATGTGCTCTGGGTGGAGAATGCACAAGATTTTAATCTTGCATTGCCGTACAGCTGCAAATGCTAGTAAGGAGCCGCTAGAGCTCAGAAAGGCTGCTTCTGACAGATCCCTGAATGTGATGGATAGCACACCCTTGCCCTGTGATGTGCATGCACATTTGATGTTGAAATGGCCTATCCATGGGACCATTGTCTTTCAATCATGTCAAGGCAAAGTACAGAACGGAGCACATTTTCTGCAGCACGGCGTTATTACTGTGCCACAGTTTACAGCCCGTCCATCCACCCTGCCTGAGCACAAATGTCCCACATGCTGCTGTTTTTATTTAAATATATCCAATTTAATTCATTTTGTGCAGTGTACATGCATTAAAAATATTGATGCTCTTTACGTTCTTTTAAACGTGTTGCAGAGAGCCTTTCATTAGGTGAACCCGGACGTGAACAAAAGAGCCTGTTACTCTCAAAAGGGTGTAATTGTTTTCACACAAACTCTGACAGGAGCATCTGCTCACTGTTGCAGTTTATGTGCTCCTAATGTATGGAGTGAAACCCAAGGAGCTGCTCATTATTACAGCAGGTCTATTCTTTTACAGGCCCTCACTGGTAAGCACCTCCTGCCACGGTTTTCGACCCGGCACACACAGGCTTGACCGCATGGCTCGGTGCCATAGCTTCATGGGAATGGAATGTGGAGAGCTGTGTGTGCAGGGCTTCGTTCCCAGCATCCCTCACTGCCCAGGCGCATGCTAATGATCAGTATTATTGAAGCACAATTGATGGGCTAGCAACCAAACAAGAGAAACTAATTACTACTAAGGCTTTATTGTCCTTTAATTACTGAAGCTCTATGGCAATTAGTGCCGCACAAAGACGCAGCCCTACTTTAATCTGAAATAAAATGTGATGCAGATGAAAAAAAGATTGAAAGATGAAAGGTAGATAAGATAATTTGGCTTCGATGGGCTTTTCAGAAACGATGCCTGATTTGAGGAAGGCTCACAACAACAAAAGGACTGCTGAGAGAGAGAGAGCTGCGCTAATTTAGATGAAAAAAGCGGAAAAAATCATCTCAAAACAGAACCAGCACATGATCCTTTTTTGACCTTGAAGGGATAAAAATGATTGCAAAACAGCCAGCAAGCTTTTCATATACAAAGTATATATATATATATATATATATATATATATATATATATATACATATATATACATGATGTATATATACACATCTATATATGATGTATATATACACATCTATATGTAGATGTGCATACATATAGATGCACATTTGTTCATATAAATTTTTAACCATAAAGCCTACAGTCTGAGGTTACTTTAAATGGTAATTTACAAAGTTGCCACTATAATGAAGAGATTTATTTGTAGATTGATCACTTTTCACACGTTTCAGGTTTATTTCTGTTATTTGAGCAAAATATTCATGACTGTCCGTAGAACAAAAAAAATGTATAGAACTGACAATGACTGATTACCTTTAGACATTAACATTTAAATCTTTTTTTTTTTTTACAACACAGATGTGTCATAATAAAGAGCATTAGGAAGACTTTGCATCAGCCAACAATATAAAAGATTGTTGTGTTGAATGCGTTTGTGCTCTGTTGCTGTTATTACTTCTTGTTGCTAGAGGGCGCTGTTGTGACTGTGTAGTGCCGAAGAGACTGTAAGAAGAAGAAAGAGAGCAAGGTACAAAAATCATGACAATACTGTATTCTGTAAGGCAGTAACTTTAATAAAGTTCATCATTTTAACTGTCATTTCCTGTTTCATTATAACTGCTATGACAAACTGATGAATATTATCTAAAATGTTTTGAATATTGACCCAGTAAATTGGCCAAGATGACGCTGTGTTCATGCTGTGTTTCATGCATGTACTTCTTCATTGACAATTTCACAATTACTAATGTACATTTGTAAAATCAAGCACCATGTCCCAAATATATTCATAGCTGTTTTTGATATTCAACGTCAGCATTCAGCACTCGTCATTTGGTCCTTGGCTTTTTAATTGACTTTTATGTACAAACATATAATCAATTTGTTTTGTTGCCATTTTGGATTTCAGTTTTCTTAATGTGCAGTTTTTCTGGGTGTTGTAATGACTTAAAAATCTGCTCCAGTAGTACTTGCTTTATTTGTTCTTCCTATACTTTTGCTTTTAGCTTTTGGCTTTTGCTTTGCAATGTTTAATTCTTAGCTACTGCTTTGCAACGTTTCCCTTACAGTCCTGTTCTTTTAGCTAGACTTGTGATTTTTGCCGTTAGCTAACTTTTTATCACTTTTAGTTTACACTTAGTTATTTTTAAGCTTTTCTTTAGCCTTCTGTTGTTTTCAACTTTTAGCTGGCGTTTTGCTATTTTAATTGTTTTGTGACTTTAGCTTTAGCTAATCATCCTTGAACTAGCAGGTTGCTACTTTTAGCTAGTACAGTTTCACAATTTGCCTTTAGCCATCGTTATGTTACGTTTAACAAGCATTTTGCTGTTTCCAGCTTGTAGCTAACTTCTCCTGCTCTTATCTAGTGTTTTAGTAATTTTAACATTTGGCAATCCTTTTAAACATTCAGTTAGTGAATTTTTTATTTTTTACTTTCAGCCTTGACTGCATTCCTTCTGCTTTTAGTTAGCCTTGTGATCCTTTCAGCTTTGAGCTAGTATTTAGCTTATTTTAGCTATAACAACCTAATTTTTGCTTTTGTCAGAAAAGTTCAGCAGTCGTTCAGCAGTGAGCATTCATACTGCATTTTCACAAAAAATGCAACTTCTCTCATTTATTTAGCATTCTTTTAATTTATCTGAAATGTTTGTTATTCACTTATTGTAGTTTTTGTTAATTTGTTGTCATTCTTCTTTTGGCTGCTCCATTCGTCTGGGTCATCACAGCAAACTAACACAAAGACTGGACAATTGTTTTTACTCTTCCTGACACAACCACAGATCACAGAGCTACCGCAGCCATCTGTGTGCAACCTGGGGCTGCGGGGGGTGTGGTGGTGGGGCATATGAGGATGGAGGTGCTCACCTTTCCCATCTATGGTTGATGTTTTTGGTCCAGGGATTCGAACTAGCAACCTTCCAATCACAGGCTTGCCTTCCCCAACCTCTGCCACTACTCCCCCATATGTTGCCATTCATTAATCAAGCATTTGAATTTTCCTTATAATACAGATAAGTCTCTTTGTTTTGTACTAAAGCCGCGTCTTTATCTGGTCTTTTGAACATTTTTTTTTTTTAATCTTCTCTGCAATGAGACATGCCTCATGGGATGAAAATGTAGTTTCTCTGAGAAAACTTTTTGTAATAAAATTTAGCTCTTGTTTGTTGGGTTGTATTAGTTGTCTTCCAGTAATAACAAAAACAGCTAAAAGATCATCAAGAGCAGATGTCAGAGTATGGGGAGGTCCAACACAATCTTTTACAAAGACGCTCACATCTTATATGTTTATTTATTTATTTATAAATGAACAAGAGTACCACTACATATGGTTTCTTTAGTACTGATCTATTGCTATTTATCTAGCTTATGACACTGACAGCAAAATGTCATGTTTTATATGTCATTTTTTTTAGTATACCATATTTATCAAAAGGTACTGATTCAGAGAAGCTGTGTGCTTGTTGGAATTCATTGAAAAGGTCATTCAGTTCTGTTGTCTGTTGCATGCCCTTTCACATGACTTTAGGAAATATAACTCAGAACAACAAATGCTAGCACTCCAAGGAGGACAATGTGGATTTCTAAGCAGGAAAAGACACAACACAATGCGAAACAACGACTAAATAAGAGACAGGCGTTAACTGAAACGCATAGTATCCAACATTATATTTAGTCATTCTTTGCAGCGGGTGACCATGTAATTGCCTGTGTATGTGTATCAATGTGTGTTTCTCTGTAGGTTACCAGACTATATTGTGCATTGATAGAATAAAACTAACGTAATCGCTTTAGATGTACATCTACAAATGCTTACATTTCGATGATTTCAGCTGACTGGAATTGGCAAACACAGGAATCGAAACCTTTGAAGGTTAAATGCAAGAGTGAAAGCTGTTTTTAGACAGAGCAGCCAAACTCCACAATTTAAATTTGTTAAGAGTTAAACATCTTGCAGATATTGCAGATATTCTGACTTTCAGCTGTTTGAGAACAATTCTAGAGAGCAAACAAATGTCTCATTCGAACTGAACACTAAATAGGAACTCTCCTCACGTGTGTTTTGCCTATGCAAATTGCAATTGTGATTACGTCTCTTACTTTACAGTGCAATCTAAATTATTTTCATGCGAGATAAACCTCAAATGTTCTTTCATTTTGTTCACTGACATGAGCCTTACAATATAATTTAAGATGTGTTTGTGATAACACAAACCAGACATGTTGATGGTATTTGAAGAATGTGACTTTCTATGTACTAAATAACATTTTTGTGTCAGTCAGTCCCACTTGACTCACTTACAGGAGTGCAGGTTACACTTTTACTGTTTACCTGTTGGAATTATTTTTTTAACTTTTTATTTAGCCATGCAAATCCCACTGAGATTACAGATCTCTTCTGTAAGGGAGGCCTGGGCCTGAAGGCAGCCTAACATGCAAACATGCATGTTTTTGGACTGTGGGAGGAAACCCGAGTACCCTGAGAAAACCCACACAAACACGATGAGAACATACAAACCCCACACAGAAAGACCCCTGATCCAAATCAGGGACTGAACCAAGGGCTATCTTTCTGTGAGGAAACAGTGCTAAACACTGAGCTGCTGTGCTGCCCTATCATTAATCCAAAAATGCAAACTCTATGATTGAGAGCAGCTTCATCTATCCATCCATCCATACATACATACATACATACATCCATACAGCTATCCATCCATCCATCCATACAGCTATCCATCCATTAGCCCATTTCCAGTATGACTTTGGGCATAAAGGTTGCACAAATGTTACTTTTAAAATAAAAAAAATAAAAAATTCTAATTATACCAAGACTTTTTATTTATTTATTTATTTATTTATTTATGTTTCTTCTTTGGCTGCTCCTTTCGTCAGGGGTCGCCACAGTGAACTAAGTTGCACAAAGACCTGGCAATTATATTTTTTACACCGGATGCCCTTCCTGATACAACCACAGACCACCAAGCTACCACAGCCCTCTCTGTGGATCAGAGAGCTGCTATTTAGAGTGGACGGGGAAGAAAATGGTGGGGTTAAGGGCCTTGCTCAAGGGTCCAGAGTCAGGCAAATGAGGGTGGAGGCAGGTGCGGGTGCTTCACCTATCCCACCCACATTTTGTTGTCAGTGCCAGGAGTTGAACTGGCGATCTTCCGATCACAGGCCCACTTTCTCTAACCAGGATTATCACTGTGAAAAAGAAAATCACAGTAATGCAACTTTGATTGTTGATGTGTTGCTTATTATCCATGCTGCTGATCTCATACTGCTGATTATTTCATGCTTCTGTATTCATTCGTTTGTACTCATCCACTCACAAAGACTCATGTTTGTGTTGCTGTTGTTCGGTGTATTGTTTTGCACTATTAGAGATTAGCTTACATCTTAGATCTTTTAGCGTATTGTTGGGCATTCGTTTAGCGTATAGCTTAGTTTATATCTTAGATCCTTATTTATTGTTTCTTTTTACACTTTATATGTTTGATATTGTTGGATGTAACTGGGACCCTGTGTACATAATTTCATTCCACCTCATGTACCACATGATGCAAATGACAATAAAGAACCTTGACCTTGATTTGTTTCTTTTTCAGGACAGAAGCATCCACGGGCAGTGAATTTGACTTAGAATTATGGCTCCATCAACACTGAGTTGTAAATTTGTTCCATCATCAAACACATCTATAAAGCATGTCCTTTTTTATGTTCAAGGATTCAAGGATTCAAGGATTCAAGGTTCTTTATTGGTCATGCACACCACATGTAGTACATGTAGTGGAACTAAATTGTCTACACACGGTCCCAGTTACAGCCAACAAAATTATAAAATGTAAAAGAAAAACAGTGATATGAACTAGGAAATACATCAACTAAAAATACGCTAAGCACTAGTAGTATAAAAACAATATGCCGAACAGCAGTACGAACATGAGTCTGTGTGAGCAGAAGAGTACGAATGAACACATCAACAGGAAACAGATCAGCAGCAACATGATGTGATTTTTCACAGTGATTATTCTGAGTAGATACTCATGAGTCTAACAACCTCGGGGTGGAAGCTGTTCCTCAGTTTAGTGGTTCTACATTTAATGCTCCTTAACATCCTTCCTGAGGGGAGCGGTGCAAAAAGTGTGTGTGGGGATTACGTTTTTTATGACACGAAACGAAGACGAGTCAAACCGTGTTGAGGGGCAGCGTTTCTTCTACTACAAACCATCTGACCAACTTTTTACACTCTCCCCCACTTACTGGTTTTGCACCAAAGGCAATTTTTTGTTGTTTGGGTGGGGGACCTCCTGTCCTGTTCTCACAGTATGCATACTGGTGAGGGTACTCGATGAGGTTGATGGTTGTTTTGATGTGGGGTCATGACCAGTTTTTCAAAGCATTTAGTGACTATCAGGGTGAGGGCTACTGGTCGATAGTCATTCAGACCAGTCACTGTAGCGCTCTTTGGGACTGGGATGATGGTGGCAGTCTTCAGTTGCTTATTAAAGTTTCCTGCATCTTTATCCATCCATCAATCCATTATCTTTTACCCGCTTCTTCCATTTTGGGTCACGGGGGTCGCCGGTGCCCATGTCCAGCAATCACTGTGCGAGGGGCGGGGTACATCCTGGACAGGTCGCAAGTCCATCACAGGGCCACATAGAGACAAACGAGACAAACAACCATTCACTCTCTCACTCACACCTAGGGACAATTTAGAGTTACCAATCAGCCCAACATGCATGTTTTTGGTCTGTGGGAGGAAACCGGAGTACCCAGAGAAAACCCACCCATGCAAGGAGAGAACATGCAAACCAGAAAGGCCCCTGGACCTGGATTTGAACCAAGGACCTGCTCGCTGAGAGGCAGCAGCTCTACCAGTTGCACCACCGTACTGCCTGCATCTTTATCCATCTTTCATTAAAACCCTCAACAGTTTTTGACCACAACACTGTGTCACACTTGGAGATAACTCCCAGTCATCCCAGTCTGTCAGAGCCAAGAGAAAAACATTAATGATTGCTCATTTTCCAAGCTTAAATTAATTTATCATATGATTTGTCAATCTCATTCTTGGTTCTCCCTCACAGAAAGGATTGAGTAAAAACATAAAATAAGGGCTTTTTGTCAGACTGGCTTTTTATAAAATGTAGAAATGTTCAGGCATTTTATTGCTTTGCTAAACAAAACCTTCCCTTCTTTCAAACACCTGCTCACCACCTTGGGTCAGGACTCTGTTCACACTTGCTGACCTCTGACCTTTTTGCCAGATCTCATTGACCAGCTCATTTCAGCAGGGCATGGGAACCAGCAGTGGGCTCTGTGTGTCTAGAATCTGATCCAGGAGTACAAACAGCAGTTAAAATCAAGTGTTTGGAGATATTTTCTTGAAAAAAACAAAAAAACAACACAAACATTTTGAACTGTGGCGATACGTGAAACATAAATCCTTAATTTGATGTTTGCTTTTTTTCTAGATTCCTCTCTGACAACACCATAAGATCATTGTTCTCCAGACAAAGAAGGCATGACCCCATTTCCTGGGGTCACTCCCCATACTCTGTCGCAGGAATTTCAACCTTTGTAAACAGAACCACTAAAAAATCATGTCCATGTGCTGCCTCTGTTGACTCACTCCATCTGTAGAAAATTTTGGCATCCTAAATCATGAGAAAGACAGTTCAGTCAAGTATCAACTAACAGGGGGAACAAAAATGCCAGGATATTATTGCTGACTGACATCCTGTCCTCATTGTGTCATCCATCTTGCAAATCATCCTGAAGCATAATTAAGGAGAACCACCTCAGGGCTTACATGCATTGAGTCCTAATATGTTTAGAGGGTTGTGTACCTTTTTCTCTAACATAAAGAGCTGCTTGAAGAAAAAAGTACAGTGAGACCGAGAGTAAACTTGTCAGTCTGACCACGTTTCATTTGGCACTTCAAGGAAATTCAAGTAACTCCTTTTAATTGTCAAAAGCATTTCAGCTTTGCTTTGTGATAAGGATGTATTGAAGTCTGCAGGCACTTACATATATAATTAAAAAAGACCCACATTTGCATGTTTATTACATCAAGTAAGATTTCGGAGCTTTATTTGAAATAGTCCACTGTTTGGAGAAATATCTCGTCTATGCTTTATTGTGTGAGCACTTGCATTGTGCACATGTAGGAAAACATGCAGGTCCTACTCTTATTTTTCACTCGCTGAGGCACATAGCACCATTTGCCAGCGAAAATTGTTTGTCATTCAAGCAGAAGAATTGTGAGTCATTGCTATATAAAGAAATTTGAGCATCCAATCACAGCCCCTTTCAGATGAGCAATTAGGATGCTTTATGAGTGGCATCAGGTTTTTTGTACTGAGTAGAGAAATGAAAAAAGACAAGCAAATGAGTTGAATTTGTATTCAGGCATCATTTTAATGTAAACTAACAGCAATAACAAACCAATAAATTTATTTATTTTCCAGTGACTGCACTTTTTGCAATTTATTGCGTGCAAATCAACATTTTATTTTCTGAAACAGTTTTACAGGAGCTAATAACTCTGTTTTGTTATAAACTACTGCAGAATTTTTATTATATTGGACATCTGTGCGTTGGTTAAGTGTATCATTTCTGCACAGAATTATTTATTTTCTCTTTTTTTACTCTAACATAAGATGTGAATCTCTATTGTACTAGGTGGTGAAACAATGCTTTTGCTTCCCATGTTGCATCCAGCGATTAAATGAAGCATAGATGATTTTTATCATAGCTGAAGGATGATGCCTGCACTGGCCTGCATCCAGCTCCTGTAGGCTGCAAACTAAAACCAAAACATAAATATATCAGACAATAAAATGGCTTATATACCCTGTAAATAAAATTGTATGTAAAAGCTAAAAATTTGTTTTTATTCAAACATGGTGAAAGCTAAAATACCTATCACAAAAAAAACAAAAAAAAAACTAAATTCACTATACCTCCCCACCCACCCCTCCCCCGCAAAAAAGACAAATGTCGTGGAGCTTAGAGTAGACCCATATCACCTCGGCGCTTCTCACCATGAGCAACTCCAGAGTGGAATAAAGTCCAGCCCCTCTCAGGTAGATTGATTCTGGAGTCCACGTTTTGCGTCGAGGTGAGCCCAACTACTTTGTATATCTAGTCGGTACCTCTCAACTTCACACACAAGCACAGGCTCCTTCTCCACCAGAGAGGTCACATTCCATGTCCCAAGAGCCAGCTTTGTTAAGCCAGGGTCAGCAGGCCAAGGTGGACCTTGGGCCAATACCAATGGCATCATGCACCCGACTTGCATGGTCCTTCTTTCAGGTGGTGCGCCCACAGGAAGGCAAACCCATGTTGCACATTCAGACTGAGCCCGACTGGACCCCATAGGTAGCGACACAGTCACCGGGTGCTCGCCAATAAGCCCCTCCCCCAGGCCTGGCTCCAGGGTAGGACACCGGTAATCCATGTCTGGACAAGGGACACTGAGCTCCTTGATGTTTTCTGTCCATTTGAGTTTTTGGATTCACTCTTTCTGGTCGGTCACCTAGGACCAATTTACCTTGGGAGACTCTACCAGGGGCAATTAAATTGTCCCCCAACAGTATAGCTTCTAGGATTATTCAGAAACTCCTCCATCTCGATAAGATGGCGATTCAAGGAGGAGTAAATAATAAATAAATAGTTTTATATACTTAAGTTTTTCTCTTTGGATTATCTTTAACTTTGGAACACCATTTATTGTCTGCTGTTGTATAAAGATTTGAAGCTCTTGACCTTGGCCTCGCTAAGGGATTTTAAACAACTGCTAAGTTCATGGCAAAAACCAACACAGACATTTTCCTGTTTTTAGTATTTTACATCGCTATATAAAGTAGATGTTTTTGTTTTGTTTTTGTAGTGAACCTGATCTGACCCTGATCTGACCCTGATGACCCCAAAT
>NC_056508.1:35263591-35308705 GCF_014905685.2 Nematolebias whitei | reverse complement strand
ATAAATGACCGCATTCATTTTGATGGGTCAAAGATAAATAACGTCTCTCGTTACATTTCTGTTAAATTCAATGCACGACATTACACAGTCAGAAAGATGAGGAACTCGTGAATATATTGTATGCATATATATCTCATATATTGTCATACTACAACTAGTGGCACGTACCTACGTGACTACTACACATGCATGTTTTTGGTCTGTGGGAGGAAACCGGAGTACCCAGAGAAAACCCACGCATGCACGGAGAGAACATGCAAACTCCACCCAGAAAGGCCCCCGGACAGGGATTTGAACCAGGGACCTGCTCGCTGAGAGGCAGCAGCTCTACCAGTTGTGCCACTGTGCTGCGACCTGCAGAGTTAAATATCATTAATCAAAATAATAAAGGTGAATGATTTTGCCTTTGAAAGTTTCTATTTAACACAAAACAAAACCATTGTGTCATTTTAACTGCAGAAAACACATTTAAGTAAAAGTTGTCTGCCTGAACAAAAGGATCATTAGACACAACTAACAAACGAATAGGCTCTGATCATTTCCACTGATATTTCAACTGCAGTTTGTCATCAGCTCTAGTTAAAATGGTGTCTAGTCAACCTTGTAATGGGTCAATAGTGAACAATATTTTAACTTCCTGACACCATTTTTAAAACTTGTACCCAAATGTTGAGCCATTTGGAGATATCTCTTGTCTCCTGTCCTAACATCCCATGAACTGACGCATTTTAATATTGCAGCAAGAGTTTCTTGTTCAAGTTCAGAAGAAATTGGTTTTCAAAGATTTTTGAGTCCAATCGGGATCTTTTGGGAGAGATAAGCTGTCCTGTTGTACTGAGCAGTCTTTCAATAAGGCCATGGGTGGTGCATATCTTCTGGGTGACTCTTTTGCGATGGAATACATTTTTGGTGTGTTAGTGGTGCTGTGGGTGTACCCAGCTCAGTGACATATATACTAGAATATATGTGAATGACCCAGCTCTTCTTGAAGGCAGGTCTAACGTTACCTGCCCACTTTGCTGTGATTCAATGGACCAACTCCCCTCTCGCCATTGGTTACTTTCAAACTAACAAGCAAATCAAAAAGCCGCAACATGAATGTAACTTGTAACTCAAACACATTAAAGAAATGTAGTGTAGTAGAAAGTACAGATACTTGATGTAAAATGTAGTGGAGTAAAAGTACAAGTACCCACATTTAACTCTATTTAAGTAAAGTACAGATACATGAAAAATGTACTTAAGTACAGTAACAAAGTATTTGTACTTAGTTACATCCCACCACTGTTGATCACTGAACTTCATAGTGCATTAAACTTTTTACCTACTAAAGTTAATCTGATTTTTTTTTATATTGCAAATAAACAACAGTCAAAACAACAACTTTATGTTCAGCATTATCCACTGCACTGTTCTGCGATGACGGTTCTATATTAGTCACTTATGCATTAGTTACTCATTAAAATATAATTTACTATTTTTGATCTGAGTGTTATTTTAGTCAAAAAAGTGAAAACAAAACAATACTGTGATGCATTTGTGGATGAGAAGTAGCTTTAATAAAGCTAAAACACAAAGGGGAAAATGTACAGGTAGATGTGCTTTAAAAATGTTCTTAATTAACCAGTTCAACTGGAGGCAGAGTGACACTAAGACAGTCATTCTACTTGCACAATGTATGTTCAAAGTTTGAGTACACACAGTTTCCAAGTCTGAAGCAGGTTTCATAATCAACACGAAACTCTTTGACACCCCATCATTTTGTGTAACAGTACTGTCACAGGTACACCACAAAGTGTGCTTGTCTGCAGATATGTGTGTGTGTGTGTGTGTGTGTGTCTTCTCAGCAGCATGTAATCCCTTCTTCAGCACCACCCACACTGACCCAGGCAGTTTCAAAGCTGCTGATGTTGGAATTTACTAAAGTTTTTTTCCCCTCAGATGTGTGCAGAGAAAAAGATGAACCACAATTCAACTGGAGATAGATAGATAGATAGATAGATAGATAGATAGATAGATAGATAGATAGATAGATAGATAGATAGATAGATAGATAGATAGATAGATAGATAGATGATAGATAGATAGATAGATACTTGTTTTATATTTACCTTACGTTCTTGTTTACTGTATGTTTGTGTTATTGAATTTCAAGTACGCTTTCAGCTCCTTCCTCCCATGTTATTTATATTTAGTTGATTTTGTCCATCTCCTATATTTGTTTTCTTAGTCACCTGTTAAGATTTTCTGACTATTGTTTCTTCTGGTCTTCTAATCGTTCATTCACCACACCTGTTGCTCATTAACTCCACCCAGATGTTCTCATCCAGTCATCACCAGTAGATGCAAGCTTCTTGTTTTTCACTCAGTCTTCCTCAACTAGTAAAATGCCTGCTATTCAGTTATATTTGCCTTTTGCTTTCCTCCCTCTTACTTTTCTTGTTTCCTTCACCTGCATGTCTGGTTTTGTATAAACTATTTTTGAAACGATGCATGCCTGCCTGCATTCTTGGGTCCTCAGCCACCGAACACCACAGGTTGCTAACACTTTTGAAGAGGGGTTCTGTGGAAAGGACATGGAAACCCTTTGAAGAACCTTAGTTGACATTAAAACAGTTCAATTATTGACAAATTAACAATTAGTTCAAGTTCAAGTGAGACCTACACCAAAGTGGGATGTTGCCATTTTAAAGGAACTCAAATTGCAAAGAATTCCCTGCAGTTCCTGCAAGTGCTAACTTGTAAATTATGTGTTGCTGTCAATGCTCACAAGATTATTCTGACAGAAATATAACAGTGCCCCAAGCTGCACCAAATGTTCAATAAGCCAAATTCTATAATTGAAGCTGTTTAGGGATGGTAGCTATTCTCTTTAAGTCTCACTCTGGTTCAGGTTAGCCATTAGCTTCTAAATCTGGTCAGAATTAAACTATCTTTCTCCAAACAGAGGTTCAACAAGTATCTACAGTACAACAGATTAAAAAATATTGTTAGCCCGTTAACTTCTACAAAACACATACTTTGTATTTGAAAGACCTGAACCATCACTTTAAGTTAAAATTTACTTAACTGGAGACTTATGCATATTTGTTTCCCAGACCCCCCACCCCATCTCCCATCCCCAGCACAACATAATCAAGTTATCAACTGGGCTGTTCATTAAGAATTACAGGCTGTAACAAAAGAAGGATCTGCTCAGGAGACACCAGTCACATCTCGTTTTGCCAATTACATTTAGCATGATTCCTTCACCAAACTGGGCTGAGACAGCACTGGAAAATGTTTCTTGGCATGTTGTGGTTTCTAGTTATCCACTGGGAAAAAAAAAAAGGAATATCATTGATGTTGTCTTTTTAATCCGTCTGTTCACAGAGAGCAACAAAACGCTCTGACAGACTTTTGGTTATCGAGCTAAACGTGAGCGTGCAGCAAAATGTTGCTACGAGCAGTTTGAACACAAACCTTGTCATTAAAAGTTTAGCTGATGCAGATAAAATCACTGATGAACAATGTGGGGAAATAAATCACAAAAACTGATTTCTCGATGCTCTGTAGTAACAAACCCAGTGCTAGACCAAACAGCCTTGTCTTGTAGGAAGTTCTTGACTGTGCTCTTGTGTTCCAAGAGCAGATCTTGAGTCAGAAGAACACACTTCGTGTGAATAGAGAAAAAACACAACCTCTCAAACACAGATCGGTAGGAAAAAAAAACATTACCCATCCAGTTTTCAAGCATCACTACTATGGAGAAGCACAAACGGATCTCCAAACGCTTCACAAACACACATCACCATGAGACAAGTAGTATATATATATTTTTAAAAACAACTTTAGATATGTTGTGGATCTGCAAAAATTGACTTTATAGGAATTGCAGCGAAATAACATTACCATAAGCCTGGTGCAATGCATGCATAATAGATTGTTGTTTTCACTCTGCATATGGTAGGAGCTGGATTCGCTTCAAAGTGCACCAAATTTGCATGATTCGATGTGAGGGATTCAGGAATTAGTGAACACCACTGCCTCCCCCCCACTTCCCCCACCCCTCTTTCACTCAGCTATTGAAAGGTATCACATTCCCACAGATGGTGGGTTACATTGTGAGAATACTGTTTACGACTCAAAAGAGCAAGCACGGGAAATTAGGAAAGTAAATGCAACAAGATTAGTTTTTACCCCAATTAAACAGTTTTACTCTGCTTTTAAACGAAGTACATTTTGCTAATAATAAGTCAAATCTCCCATATTTGTTTGGGTGTGAGGGAAATCTTTGCTAAAGATTGTGGCAAAAGATTTCTGATACATTTCATGCCTCTGGGTTTTGACACATGCGGGATATATATTGTGATTAAAAAGAAAAGTGACAGCTTGCGTTAGTGCCAGGAGAGGCCAGAAATCAACAGACAAAGCAGCTGCTTGATGCTGACATTCTTCGCCCTTTTCTACAATCACTTAAAAATGACAGAAAGCAGAAAAGAAGGAAGCAGCCCGTTTGACTGTAGCCCCAGAGGCTGCTGCCGAACAGTGTCTGGCAAACGAGAACAAAGTGATTCACCGAGTATTAACAGCACTCCGAGCTGTGGTATTTATGAAAAAAAAAAAAAAAAACACAGAATGTGCTTCTGAATTCATTTCTTGCCTTTATTTTTTTTAACCGCTTCTTGTCTTGTCACTGTATGATTTTCTCCCTGTGAATTCCTAAATAACATGAGCATGAGGGCACGTGTCACAGGCGATGTTGGGGGGAGGTAAGATAAAATGCACTTTTATGCAAATTGCATTCCAATCAATGACTGGCTGTCCTTTTTCTCACTGGATAACCTGATTATAATTTACATCAGGATGTCCATCTGTTACATGAACACCCACGCACGCTGTCATGCATATAGAATGAATAAAACGGCCACAGGTTTTCTCATTTCTCACACAGAAACAATGTTGGAAAGGAGGTTTTGTTTATCTCCATCTACATTTATGCTATTTATTTCTATTCATTTGTGACATTTTGGCCCAGACTTGATGGATTTGCACTGAGATGACACAAGGTATGGGAACAGAAGGCCAATACAATTTTGTCAAACTCGAATGAGGACAGCTCGAGTGTTGCTCTGATAATAAAACTGCTTCATAGTGGATTTTGTGGAGATGGCGAGGATGTGTTTAACATTCTAGTGAGGCATAAGAAAAATGCACAAGTCAGATTAGATTAACTTTTTAATCCAATCAGATCAAAAGTGTCACAATTCTCTAAGATTCATTTTATAACTCGAGAAAGTTTTGCTGACAGCAGCTATTTGACTTTTTACTGCAGTGATCACAAGATAAGAAAATGAAACTGAGTCTTCACACAGCAAAGTAGTTGCAAGTACTTTTCTGCCTGATGCAATATCATGTAGGAAAATTTGACACAGTTCAATATGTGTAAAATTTTGGCATTAAAGTGTCTTAAAACTACAATTACAACTTAAAATAAAATTAAAGACCTAGCATTATTTGAAGCAATGCATGTTGCCCACAACCTTGAGGAATTCCATGAATAATGCAAAACACAACAGCAATAAAACCTCAAAAAACATCTGTCAGTTTCCTGACAAAAAGAAATTACCATCCATTTGTTTGTTTCTGTCACATAATTTTGTTGCAGCTTTTTATAACAGCAACCCATTTAATGAGCAAATGATGTATCATCTTGGTTTTATTAGCATTTTTTATATATTTTATGATGATGTGCAATAAAACAAAACTATGAATATGGAAAATATATATTTTAAATTCACGTGGATCTTTGTGTCTTTACTTGAAATAGTTTATGCCAGTTTGTAAAAGTAATCTGTTTTAGGGCAGAACACTTACTTTACTCACTATTTAAAACATCAATGTCTAAAGTTTACACACTCAGTACTGTAGCTGTAAACTGATTTTTTATCAACTGTGTTTTTAACACCTTGAGTGATTCAAACATTAAAAATTCAAAAGCAGTGTGCCTTTTCTACTTGTGTTGGATTATTCAGAGTGCAGATTCTGCAGAGACCATTTCTTTCAAAGAAAGTAGATCAGATCAAAAGTGCACTCAGATCCTACATGTTCCTCTGAAGAACCTTAATGTTAGATACAACTAGAGGTGTTAAAAATAATACATTTTTATGGAATCTGCTAGACCTCTCCCTTTCTAATACAATTATAATGCATATTCATCCTTTGAAATGTTACATATTTGATGAGTCAACCAATGATTTCTGATAAATTTAACAGGAACATATGCATCTCACACAATGACGGACTGATAGATGGAATGGACGTATGGGTTTGTGGATGGATGGATGAATGGTTGGATGGATGGAATGGCTTGATGGGATGGATAGATATTTCCCTGTTGATGGGACATGACATGTTAAAACTGAAAAGTTTTTTTAATTGATGGTGAAGCAGATAAATAAGCTGTTGAAATGTGAAGATGGGGGTATATTGTGGTGGGGGTGGTTCGGGGGTGGGGGTGGTGGGATCAGGTCTCGTGATGCCCCTAAAGCCTAATTAGGTCAAGTCTGAACTATCAGCTGAGAATCAGGTGCTTACTAAATATCCTGCAGAATGATGATTTCCTGCTGGGATGAGGCAGTCAGAAGGCTTCTCTTTACTCGCCTGTATCTCACTCACACTCACTGGATCACTGACGTGTCCTTGGGTCTAAGCTGATGATGTTCTGCAAACATTCTGATAAACTATGCAGTAATCATTGGATGTACATACATCTACAACTGATTACCCTTTGAAGTCATCCCAATTCAGTATGGCTGCCACAGGCAAATGATCTAAAAAAAATAAAATAAAAACACAGAAATGGCTATAACTCAGTCAGGTTTACTAATACTGTGCTAAGAGTCAGTGCGGCAGAACCTGAGAGTCATTTACAACACATCCTCTGAGTGATACTCAATGTGTAAGATTTTTGCTTGAATTAATATCATTGGAGTGATCCCTGTTTGCCAGCAAAATATCTCATAAACTATTGGACACATTTTAATGAAAAAATCCAGAAAGTACTCTTTACCAATACCAGTAGCACTGACCTCACATCCTGATGATCATGGAGAGGTTGGTTCTAGCTTACCTGATATAGGCTCAACACAAGACCTTCTACAGTTTGCATACCAGCCAAAGTTTGGAATCAGCAATACCATCATATGCTTGCTGCAGAATGTTTTCTCCTTCCTGGACAGATCTAAAACCTCAGTACCCATCATGTTCTTTGACTTTTCCAATGCCTTCAACACCATCCAGTCCAGGCTGCTGAAGGTCAAACTGGAGGACTTGCAAGTGGATGCTCCCATTATGAGAGGGACAACTATTTAATGGGCAGACCACAGTTTGTGATACTACAGAACTGTGCCTCTGAACATCTAATCAGCAATGTCATGGCCTCCCAGGGCACTGTGCTATCCCCGTTCCTCTTCACAACTTTCACCACAGACTTTAAGTACTGCACCAAGTCATACTCTGATGCTCTGATGTCACTGCCATTGTGGGATGTGTGGAGGAAGGACAAGAGGATGAGGACAGGAACCTGGTGGATTGCTTCGTGAGGTGGAGTGGGGATAATTGCTTACAGCTGAAAGTGGAGAAAACAAAATAAATGGTGATTGATTCCAGGAGGGATAAGCCAGCTCCATCCCCAGTCTGCATTAATGGTACACATGTGGAGATGGTGTCAAGCTACAAATACCTGGACAACAAACTGGAGTAGTCCACCATTGTCAATGCAATGCACAAGAAGTGCATGAGCTAACTCTACTTTTTGAAGAGGCTCAGAACACATGGAGTCTGCAACAAGATGCTCCAGATCTTCAGTCAGTCTATAGTTGGGAGCGCCACCTCAAATCGTGCCCTGATAGTCAAGATGTGAAAGATCTTTTTTTGTAATACCACTATCTACCCTCATGTTTAACCCCCTTTTCCTATCTAAGATTATTATTCTGAAAAAGGATAAGAAAGGCGTGCTTAGTTATAGTAGCAGCTTCGTGCACTCTGTCCATATTCCGGACATGTACATGTTCTCGTTGTATCTCAGTGCAATGATAATAAAGCTTATTCGGATTCTGATCTTCTTTGCTGCAGTCTGCTGGGTGGCAGACATCAAAGCAAAGGACACTAATGTGGGATTCCAGTGTTTTCCTCCTCAGAAGCTCCCCCTGTGGCCTGCGGGTGCTTTATGGACTAGACCTGTGACTAGTTCTGTTGACAAGCCTCTGGTGTATGGTACTTATGCCTGTGAAAGTGTTCCATCCAATGCTGAAACATTACATGCCATCTGGTATGGTTGACAGCCCTGGTATCTCTGCAAATCGTCTATGACTAGACAGTTTCCTTTTGTCTTTCTAGTTGTAATCCTCCTCCTGAGAAACCAAGCCTGGAACTCACTTGTGTTCTCCAAGTTCTCAAGCTGTGTTCAGTCCAAGGAACCATTGCCATCTGCCTGCCTTCAACTTACCTCAAACCCTTCTGGACCCCTACTTAACTGGACCTACCTCTCTCCGTGGACCCACCTGGAAACATTGCAAGGAATCTCAATCAGAATTCTCTCAGACCCATAACATTGGAAATATACTTAACTGTGGCCAACAGACTGAAAAAAAAAAAAAAAAACTCATCAGGAAGGCAGTCTGCTGTGAGCTCAAAGCTAGTCCCTCTTGAGGACGTGATTTAGAACAACACGATGGTCAAACTGCGGGCCATAACGGACAATGACTCCCACCCCTTCCACGAAACTAGACAATCTAAAGAGCAGCTTCAGCAACAGAGTATGCTAACCCTGCTGTTCAAAAGAGTGGTACGAGAAATATCTCCTGCCAAGTCAGTTCAGTTTTTTTATATAGCACCAAGTCATAACAGAAGTTGTCTCAGGGCACTGTACAAAAACAACAGCCAGTTGTGTTTAAATTATTCAATTTATCAACCTCATGACATGATTACCGTTAGATTTATTAACTGTATTTCTATTGATCATCTGTGCTTTTTGCACCAATTTTAGACTGTGTTGTTTGTGCACATCTGACATGTTTCATTTTCATCATGTGTTTCATCATGTGTTTATTTTTGTACCTGTTTCTTTACTGTTTTCTGCACCGGTTGTTATTTTTATTTTTGCTTCTGTTTAAGACCGTTTTTGGTACCTGTCCTAACCTGTTCTGTTTTAGCACCCGTTTTTGCACAGTGCTGTTCCTGCTGCTGGGGCAATCTAATTTCCTCACTAAAGATTAATAAAGGTGTCTATTCTATTCTATTCTATTACATACATATGCAAATTATTACCTTTTGGAGTCCATTCAATACAAGATGATCACCACAGTTAACTGACAGCACCCAAGACAAAAATATCTGTTCATCAGTTGGTTTTATAGAAATTGACCTAAAATTTTAATTGATAATAACATTGCAAATTCTGACCCAAATATTCTGTGACAACGCATATGATTAGGCATGGTATTTTGGAGGTGTGAACAAAACGGATGCAACTTATCATTTCTGATTAAAAGATGATCTTGGTGCAAATCTCTCATAGGCATAGGGCAAAGGCTTTAAAGTATACTTTTTTGTATTATTAGATTTCTTTATTGCTGACAAATGGTTGCCCTCCTATTCAGTTGATGACTAATAGATGCTATAAGCTAAAAAAAAGTCAACCTGATGGTAATTTTGAGATGTGATTACATGTGATGACTTTAATTGAACACATTCAGTTGTCTGTCCACACAGCGTGTTGCTGAATTCCCATTTAATAACGCCAGCCATGAATAATCATAGTTAATCATATGCAAGCAATTAATGTAAAAGCCTGATCAAATAATGGCTTAATGTCAGTCAAATATGGTGGCATGTAATTGAAAATGTCCCTTTTCTCTTACACTCTCCAACCCCTGTAACATGGATCGGTTTAAAAACAGATCAGGTTTCCTGACTGCAGCGGGGGAGTAGATGATGCTTAATCAACTAATTGATACAACAAAGACCTTTTCAATTTGCCTGTTCAGTATCATCTGCTCCTTCTCATGTTTACAGTTAAATTATTTAAAAGCTAAAGCGTTATTTGTTTTGCATTCAGAATAGCCATGACTCAACATTTCAGCTGTTGAGGAAAGTTTCAAACACTGAAGGTTAAAGGTGAAACGATTCACTGCAGCAGCATTGTTAATCTTCCTCACTTTTCCTCATTTTTCACAAGTTGGCAACTTCTCCCAAATGTATTATTTTATATAAAAGATGTGAAATCTCTGTTATATTGATCAGCTATAGCATTGGGTGCTATTATTTGTCAGCCTCTCTGGATCAAAGGTAATTATGCATAATTCACCTTTGCAAAATCCTCTGTACAAAAGCAACAAAGAGTACAGAATGCGATTTTATGGATTATCACTTTTCATGTGCAGTATGACACAATTACCTTAAAGCTTATTTTCATAGCAGGCAAAAGAGGATTGGGTGAAAGAAAAATGAGGATAATATGCTTTTTGCATTTAACTTCGACTAACTTAGGGGCTCAACGCATGAACCATTTCCTGACTCAACCTGCACTGACTGGGAGGGGCCCCGTTTGCTCTTTAGTGGCCTTCAGTTGAACCAAGTGACACATTTAGTGACAGTATCCAGGGGTTTCAATGGTTTTAAAGAGCATGTACTAAAAGAGCTGATTGAATTGACTGATTTATTTTCCAAAACCATACATGCATATATGATTTGGTTAATTTTACAAATTGAGAAGAAAACTATTGAGTGGGAGTAGATGAGAGTTAACCCCATCACCTAGTTCATGTGAGGTAGCAAACTGATCAAAGTAAACTTTTGCCAGACCAGAAATAGAAAAAAAATTGGAATCACTTGACCAAGAGAAGCATTTAAGAAAGAAGCATTTGAGGAATGCTAGGTCAGAATTTTAAACTGGGAAACAGCTGTTTTGGCCAAACGTTGAAAGTACAATTGTGCACAAACTGAGGCAATAACATGGGATCTTGCTCAATCCATTTTTAAAGATGGTGTTGGGGATTACTCTCAGCTACTTTCACACCAAATTTTCTCTCACCTGTAAAATTGACCTACTTCACATTTGCCTTCAACACCATGATTCCCATGGACAAACTAATCACATTAGGACTAAGTCCCTCTCTAGGCAACTGGGTTCTAGACTTCATAACCAAAAGACCACAGTCTGAAGATCCACAACTTCTCCTCCTCCACAATAACCCTCAGCACTGGTTCCGCCCAGGGCTGTATGTTGAGCCCCCTTCTGTTCATTCTGCTCACATATGACTGCGTACCGACCCATCCAGGCTGTCATATTGTAAAGTTTGCATGTGATACAGCGGTGGTTGGATGCATCAAAAACAATGATGAGTCCAGCTACAGGCAGGAGGTGGAACACATGGAGAGCTGGTGCAGGAAGAACAACCTTCACATCAATGTGAAGAAGAGAAAGGAGATGGTCGTGGACTTCAGAAGGAATAAACACACCTACCCCAGGCTCACACAAACTCATGTTCGTGCTGCTGTTGTTTGGCGCATTGTTTTGTACTATTAGTGCTTAGTTTATTCTTAGTTTAGTGTATTCTTAGTTCGTGTCTCGGATCTTATTGTTTTTCTTTACAATTTGCATTTTTGTTGGCTGTAACTGGGACCCTGTGTACATAGTTTTGTTCCACCTCATGTACCACATATGATGTGAATGACAATAGAGAACCTTGAATTCTTAGTCCTTTTTGTGTTGACAAACATTAATTAGCTGTGGCTGCCAACTTCAAATTGACCTTAAATTAATCGTACATTCTGTGATTATGCTTTTTGAACGTTTCATTAAAATCTGTCCCGTGGGTCATTAAGATATTTTGCTAACAGACACGCACACACAACTAAAAACAATATTGCCATACTTTCCGTAAAGGATAAAAAAAATATGTACAGTATTTTTTTTTTTATTAGTGATGCTCACACTTTTTGACTAAGCAGGAATAAAAAAACCAACACTTTCTCAGGATGAACTCTCAGTGTTTTGTCTTTGCTCTGTAGCAACATGAAATCTCATCCTCAATAAAAAATAAATAACAAACATCTAAAACTGAACACACATTCTCTTATGGAAGATATGTGATGGTGGTGACATTTGTGTCATTCATTTTATCAGTAGTGTTACAGAAACCCAGGAAGACTCAAGAGACAAAGTAAAAATCCATTTATTTACAATATTTATAGTATTTACAAGGGGCAGGACTTGGGAGGAAACAAGTATCTGTGGATGCAGAATAATGTTGGAAACTATTTTCTCTACACAAAATCTGTTGGAAGGTTTTGTAAAAACTGAGATGGCTTACTCCGGGGTTTTAGGCCGGGAGAAGAGGGTACAATTCCAGGTTCCAAGAAGGTGAGCATGGTAGGTGAGTTGTACAGTTTGATGCTGGAAAATGGCAGGTAGAAACAAGATGCAGAGGTAAGTGAGAGAGCTTCACAGTTGTAATGTCCATATGAGAAGAGTGGTCTTAAGATGATGGGTCCAAGGTAAACTCAGGTTAGAGGATGGAGGAAGGTTCCAAACTTGGAGCATAAAGGAAACAGATTTTCATTTGTGAGGAGCACAACGAAAACAAGGATTCATTCTTAATTTCTCAAATTGCATTAGACATTCTGGCCGCTCACAGAATACCGTGCAGTAGACAATGTCTCAGCATCTTCTTCTGGCAGACTTGGTCCTCAAATGCAACAGGTGGCTCATTAGAGAGAAGAGCCACAGCTGAGGAGAAACTCCTCCCTGCCACTCAGGAGCTGCAAAAAGGTGGTGTGAAATAGAAAATGCTGGAATCTCTACAGGTGGCTCATTTAAATAGACAGAATATTCACAAACTCTGCATCTGTCAAATCCATTAATGAATGCAATGTTATGTTCATAAATCAGAGCAATGTTATTGTTATTAACCGGTGCACAGCTTATATTTGACTGAAATTACACATTGCTGCCTCCAAAGCCTTTCTAATTCAGTGGTTTCTGACTGTAACAATGTATTCTGCACTAGCTGCAAAACAATATGTGTTGATGTTGATTTGAAAATTATTTTATTAGTGTGGTGTCATAAAAGATCCGTATTTAAAATAACACAAACAGCCACAAAGTGTGATAACGCGCAGCACAGGTTGAGTCTCAGTTAAGAGGTCAGTGTAAATGATGGCAAGCAGACCAAAAGATTAATCTGTTGAAATTTATATTGAAGGAAAACTAATGTGGGAAGCTTGAAATGGCAAAGGTTGTGTCTACTCCTACTCTTTATTTGACTAACAACTTTGATGAAAAGATACTAATTGCGCACAGAAAGTGGCTCCAATTATTCCCCTACAGTATAATGGCACAGATGCAACCATTTCAGAGAGAGAGAGGTTGGAGCTCGAGATAGTTTTCTCCATCGAGTCTGAGCTGAAGGTTTTCGTCCCTTCATGTTTACATTCAGCTGCACACAGCAAGCAAGTCATTTAATCACAACTTGTCTGATGTTTTAAGAAATGCGTGTCTCTAAGAGATTAACGAAAGATTGCAAACTTTAAGAGGTCAGCAGCCCCAGGTTCTCACAACAAATGAGTTTATCTGAGCGGACTTTGTTTGAAAATTTGTTTTGCTGTTCAACAAAAAGTAAGACTGTCCCAAAAGTTTCCCTCATATCTGTAAGTGTGCGGTGAAGCTGGGGTTCTCGTTGAACTCCGGTAGAATATGACTCATAATCTCTGATGAGTCATGTGGTGAGTTGAAGTCACACCGATTTTCATGATAAACTCCAATTGTCATTCCGATACAGGAAGGGTACAATATTGACAGTTGGAGTTTACTCTTTTTGCTCTACTTTTCAGCTCTTGGGGGATGGGGAGTTGCTCTGAGTCTGACTTACCTCTGTTAAATATATACTTTAACTATGAGTAATTCAGTCAGGAAAACTAGCTTGAAGGCATGTGGAAGCTTTAGAAAACAGAAAATAATTTGCTGCGAACACAGCCCAACTGCCCGGGGCCAACACAGTGCCTAATACATTAAACTGTGATTAAACAAGCTCTATATTTAACATGTAAACTGATCCATGTTTTAGAAAGGAGGAAAAACAGCTCAAACTTGGTTTCATGAAAATTTTATTACTTGTGGCTGCCCTAGAAAATTCTCTCTCTTAAAACTGTTTTTTTGCCTTTTAACAGGACTTGGGTATTTTTCCACTTGTGTTTTAGAACAATGTGGTTGGTGATGAGGAATAGAATGTGCACTGACTCTGGGTATTTCTTACTGAGTTAAACCTTAAACAGTTGTTTTTATGGCAAATAGTTTCCACGTTTACAGGAAGTCACCAATATGCATGGAGTACTGCAAACGTTATAAACACATCCGGCTTAATCTGCTGTACAATGGAAACACTTGCTCTTTATTGTCCACCTCTCATAAACAAACAGACAAATAAATACATAAATATCCATTTACTGTTGATTAGTAGCCAACTGACTGTAGCAAACATAAATGACAATAACTCAGTTGGTTTTACAGATATTCCGCTAAAATGTGGTGTGGTAGTAGCTGGGCACTATCCTCAACATATACTCTAAAAGCTGCACATTGCACAACAATTTTGCTCAAAACTTTGGCAACACTGTTTATCTGTTAGCAAAATACATTTCCTGGCCAAAAAATAAGTCGCCACCAAAAAAAAAAAAAAAATAAGGTCACACTAATATTTTGTTGGATCGCCTTTAGCTTTGATTACATCATGCGTGCTCTGTGGCATTGTTTCAATAAGCTTCTGTAATGTCACAAGATCTATTTCCACCCAGTGTTGCATTAATTTTTTACCAAGATCTTGCAGTGATGACTAGGCACTAGGCATGATGGGTGCATCACTTCACCTGCCTCTCTTCTTACCCTGATGCACCCATCACTCTGGAACTGGGTAAATCTGGACTCATCAGACCACATGACCTTCTTCCATTGCTCCAGAGTCCAATCTTTATGCTCCCTAGCAAATTGAAACCTTTTTTTTTTCTGGTTAGCCTCACTGATTAGTGGTTTTCTTAAGGCTACACAACTGTTCAGTCCCAATCCCTTCACATTGTGCATGTGGAAATGCTCTTACTTTCACTGTTAAACATAGCCCTGAATGCTACTGTTGTGTTTCTTTGATTTGATTTCACCAAACGTTTAAGTGATCGCCGATCACGATCATTCAGGATTTATTTCCGGCCACATTTCTTCCTCAAAGACGATGGGTCCCCACTATCCTTCCAGTTTTTAATAATGCGTTGGACAGTTTTTAACCCAATTTTAGTAGTTTCTGCAATCTGAGATGTTTTCTCTGCTTGATGCCAATGATTTGACCCTTCTCAAACAGACTGACATCTTTTCCACGACCATGCGATGTGTCTTTCAACATGGCTGTTTAAGCAATGAGAAGCAACTCATTGCACCATTTGGGGTTAAATAACTTCTTGCCAGCTGAAAGATAATCGCCCATGCAGTAATTATCCAATAGGAGGCTCGTACCTATTTGCTTAGTTAAATCCAGGTGGCAACTTTTTTTTTGGCCAGGCAGTGTACCTCGTAATCACCTGAACAGGTATTTCTGTAACTCTAAGAAAGTAATTATTAGATACAGATCTACAACATTTGGACTCAACCTGATTTCAGATAGCTGCTACAGCTAAGTGATATTATCCAGAACAGAAATGCCTATAATTTAGTCAAATTGACAGATTCTAAGCTAACTCTGGTGGAATGTACTTTGTAGCTGACAGCCCTCCCCAGCATACACTCAGAGTGCTAACACACCTCATAAGATGCCACCATATCATGAGCGCATGCACAAATTCATTTACAAGGTTTGACCAAAATGTCTACAACTTTTTTCATTATGAGCTCCATTTATTATCTTTACCTGCTTCTTTCATTCAGGTTGTGGGGGTCACTGGTGCCCATGTCCAGAGGTGTCCATCCTGGACAGGTCACAAGTCCATGACAGGACTTCATCATAAAATTATTTACTTTTTAAATTCTGGCAGTGAGATCTGTGGGCAATGTTCATAGAATGCTGGAATTAATACAATTACAATAAAGCATAAATGCTTGCTACATTTAAAATAGTGATCCAAAATCAAAGTCATGGCCCCATGTGTGTGAGCATTAAGGTCATCAGGCTCTTGCATTGAGTTTAAACTCATTTATTAGTGTTTGCTGCTAACATGCACATGCAGGACGAACATATATATAATGTTACCTCCACATTTAAAGCAGCTCGTTCCCTCTGTGTTTTCAGGTCAGTGACTTTCATCAGACGTAATGGTGCGGTTGGTTGTGAATTATGAATGAAGAACCACTTTGTAGACGGAGAGGGTGATGCAGATTATTCATCCCTGATTCCTTCAACACAGCTCTGTTGGCTGAAGGGATTCACGCACCAGAGTGACGAGGAGGACTGTGTTGCTCTGGGGTGTAACGTAAAAGAAGCAGTCAGTGATTGGTTGTATTTTACCTCACCTTGCACTGTGGATCAGAGGGATCCCGATGTTTTTAAGTCATGGACTTCCAATCAGTATACACAAAACCTGAAGCTTGAGTTAGATAAAGTTTTACAAACCTGACATAGCTTCTGCTGAGGTTTTGTTGTTGCTACACAACAGTAATTTAGTCATTTTTAAACCTTCAGCTCATTCACGAGATGCATGCTATGACCTTTGTTTTATGTGGGGTTTTTTATTATTATTTTCCAATTTGTTAACTTTATTTACAAATGTTTTCTATGTAAATAAATCTACAGTTCATTGAAAAATGTTGATCTCTTTGAAATTTGCTTCAGTCTAACTATTATAATTTGTTTCGTTCTACTTTTACTACTTCTACTTTGACGTCTACTTCTGTTATAGAATTGCACTGCTCAAGGTGGCTGCACGTTAGAGTAGCTCTCTTGCATTCATTCTGAGATTTTGCTTGTAAAAACTTTAATTGCTCTTTTTTCTGGATGTTAATTGCTTTTTCTTGGATGACTACTTCGTCTGGTATTAGATGCTGTGTCGCTGGAAGGATTTTTACTGAAACCTTTTTTTATATTTGGGCATTTGTTATGATGCATAACCTTAACAACAAGGTGGTTTTCTACAAATGGGAGCAGCTGATTAACATCTCAAAAGCTAAAAAAAAAATACCTCAACTACAGCCCCAAATTCTAAATTAGTTGAAAAGGAGGTGCCGTGGATGCATTCCTGTTTACCTGGAGGCAGTGCTTGAGTGCCTGACTGCAGAGATCTTGGAGGTAGCGAGAAACACGGCTCTTGACAACGGGAGGATCGAGATTGTCTCCGGGCACTTGCAATTAAGTCTGTGGCGATGAGGGGCTCGGCAGGCTGCTAGGATAAATGGCATCACTCGGGGAGGAGTTCTGCCCGGCATTCAGGCAGTCCTGCTGCCCAAGAGGACCGAGCGTACTACTGGGTCTGGGTGGACGGATCGGCATCTTCAGCCAGTTTTATTCACATCTGCTGTGGGACGGATTGCTCCAGATCCTTCCTGTCCAAAGCCATTAGCATCTATTATAACTCTTAATAAAACCTGGATGATGAGTTACAACAACAATTAATTTCCCTTTGGGATTAATACAGTAATTTGAATTGCATTGAATTTTAGTTTGTAGCTTCCATTCTGCCACTTTTAGCTTGCCTTTTGCTACAATTTGATCTAATTTTAGCTACTTTGAGCTAGCATTTTGACACTTTTGTTAATCAGCTAGCATTTTGCTACTTTAACTTTTAGCTAGTGCTCTGCTAATTTTAGCTGTCAAACTTCACTGTGTTCTTGATATATTTTAATTTGATCTGGATGTCTTCATTAAAACAGAAGACGTTCACAAAACGGACTCAAGAGCAAACCGGGACCCTCGGCTGCATGTCTAATCTGACATAGGAGTCAGTTCCATTTATCAATCATGGAAATAAACATTATTTTGTTTTCCATGACTATAAAGCAAGCTATTTAACAAGAAAATAGCTTGCAAAATATTGGGGGCTCTCGTGTGGGGGGCTGTGTGCTGTGGGGCCGGGGGAGTCTGGGCTCGCTGGGTGTGTGCCCTCACTTGCATGGGGCGCTCTCGCTGTGGGTGTTGTTATGGGTGGACTGGTCTTTTGCTTTTTTGGGGTGGGGGGGCGCTCTTGGTCGCTGTAGTGCTCTATCTCTGACTGTTTGGGCACTCCTGGCTGATTGTCCCGGTTAGGGTTTGGTGGCCTCTCTGGTTGGGGGGCTGGGTGTTGGGCTGGGAATCGGGTTGGGGCGTCTGGACGGTTTCGGGATGGGTCTGGGTTGCTGGCCCTGGTTCTGGTTGGTCCTCGGGGGCTATGTGCCGGTCCGTGGCCTTGATCCCTGGTGGTGCGGCTGCCACCTCCTCCTAGGTATCTCTGTTAGAGCCTCTGTCCCCTGGTGGATCTTGGAGAGTGGGGGTGCCTATTGGGGTCAGTGGGGGAGCTGGTCCCCTGGGGGGGCATTGCCACCTCAGTTCACCTCCCCATCCCAACGTCCTCCTCCGCCCACTCCACCACACCACCACTCAAACAGGGTTTTGGGGTTCAGGTGCACTACTGAGCTACAGGGAGAATCATCCATCTCCGTGGCTGGTGGGGTCCTGGGCCCTAATTTTAATATACAACCTAGACACTCACTTATAACACTCTCACGACACAGGCATATATAGGATCTGAAGTGGGCACATGATCGCACTTAGGTGGTGGGATGTACTACCATTTCCACCTCCCCGGACCTGTGCCCACTCTCATATGTATCATGTAGACATTTAGGGTTCTGTGCGGAGATGAGGGGTGAACGGGCGCCGCCTGCTCTCTGGGCAAGAGGTGGGTCTGTGCCGGTCGCCACCTCATCCCCCCATTTTAAACGCACTGTATAACAACATGCATCAACACCATATTCGAGTGGGAGGAGGAGGAAGTGGGTCTGTTCATAATTTATTTATGCATATATAGATTTATTTATTTATTTATTTTTTTTTTTTTTTTTTCCCTTTCACAAACACCTCCTTTCTCCGTGTGACACTAGGGGTCGGGGATGGAGGGGGGGGGCGCATTGTTGGGGTCTGGGCTGTGGGTGGGCTTTGGGCCTTGGGGGCGGTCAGTGTTGGGGCCGGTGCTTCGGTTCCTCCTGGGCTGTTCCGATTCTTTTAATCTAGGTTCCTGGTTGCGATGGCCGGCACTCTGACCGGGGTGGCTGCCGGCTTTCGGCAGGGGGTCGGCTATGGTAGTGTACGTGTGGTCATTGGTGGTGTAGGGCGGCGGTTGGGGGCGTGGCTTCGCCTCATTCGGGCACTGGCTGGTCTTCCTGTGTGGCATTTGCAGTGGGGGTGCTGTGTGTGTGGGGGGGTGCATGGGTGGCGTGCTGGGGCGTCTCCGGGCCTATGGTGCGGAGCTCTTGATGTGAGAGCCGGCCCTCCTCGGCTGCGGCTCCCTGCTGCTCTGCCCCTTGGGCTGGGGCCGGCCTGTGGTCGCTGTCAGGTAGATGGTGCATGCGGTTGGCCCGACAGAGATTCTGTCGGGCTATCTGTGTGTGCCTGTTGGTTGCTCGGGTTGGGTTTTTGGTGGTCCCCCCTCTCTTGGATCAATTTGGGCCCCACGTTTGGTGTGGGGCCCACTCCCCCTGGTCGTGCCCCCCTTTGGCGGGGGACTCCCTTGCCGCCGGTGCATTGGTGGCTCTCGGTGTCTGGGCTGGGTGGTGGGGTGCACGTCGGTCCGCCCTGGTTGCTGCCTGGCGGGGCCTGGGTGCCCTGGCTCTGTCGGGGCTCTGCTAGGGGGTGGTATGGCCTCGGGGCTTGGGGCTCGGTGTCCATGGCCGGATCTACTTGGGGGGGGCATGGGTCGCTGGCCGGGCCTGTGGGCTCGTCGTTGCAGCTTCCTGGAGGCTCTGCATTGTGGTGGCTGGGGTCACCCGGTTCTTTCCTCTGCTCCTCTCTGGGGGGGTGCGGTTCTCCCTGTTGGGAGACTCTTGGGGCTCCGGGCCTGTGGGCCGCTCTGTGTCTGTGGCTCCGGTCCTCCCTATGTTGCCATTGTGTCCTGGGGGGGCGGGTCTGTGGGCCCCCGCGTCCACTATTGGGCATTCTTTTGGAGAAATCTGGTGGTGGTGGGCGTGCTTGCGCGGGTGTTTGGATTCAGGTGCTTTGACAGATGCACGCTAGGTTGGGTAGTGGTGGAAGCTAGATGATTCCTTGTGCGATGTCGAATGTTTCATGGTGATATTGTCGGTGGCATTGTGCTGTGCATGTTGTTTTGTCATGGTGGTCTCTCGCCTTATCTTCTTCTTTTTTATTATTTATTTATTCTTCTTTCTTCTCTTTCTTTAAAAAAAAAAAAAAAAAAAAAAATTGAGCGATGATGATAAGTTCATTGAAACACTTCACAATGTTTCTACACTTAAACTGAGCTCAAAAAAAAAAAAAAAAAAAAAAAAAAAAAAGAAAATAAATGTTTTTCATTTCTTTTGAGAACACGGCTGTGTATATCAGTTCACGCCGAGGGCTAAACATCAGCAGAGAGGCAGGGGAGAATGACTGCTGCCGATCATAAAGTCTGTCGGCTGCTGATGACTCCAAGGAAACAGATCAAGTTATGGATGATTCATTTAGACACTGAATCAATGCTTCCTAGTTGGCTCAGCCAGGGCCTTGCTGGTTTTATCGCTCAAATAGGTGGAATGAAACAATGTACAAAAGCTTCACTAGAGAAATAGTCTGTTTCTTTCATTATAATACAGTTCAACTCAACAAGATTCTGTTCTTCTTTTATTTTCATCGCATTTATTTAAACAAGATGTTGCTCGCTGGGTTGATATAAATCAGCTCTGATGTTTTTTTGGTTTATGTTTTTAATGAATTTTGCCCAAAAATATTTTGCCTCCGTCTGTCCCAGTTTGTGAACTTGCAATTAAAGACGATGACTGCACAGAACCTGGACATGAAACACTGATGATGTTCAGTTCTGAAGTGATCGCACACGTTTCCTGTCTGCTGTCTGAGGAGAAAGCAGAGAAGAAGAAGACAACAGGACAAACATATCAAGGAGAAATGGGGTTGAGCGTCAGAGGAGAAAAAAAAAATAAACAAGGAAACAAGAAGAAGAGGGTGGGATAAAGAGGAAAAGGTGTCGGGACTGAGAGGAAAGGTGAAAACTGGGGGAACAGAAAAGGGCAACAAGGTGGGACGAGGAGGAGGGGAGAGAAAGGCAGCTGAGAGGGATCTGACGCTGGCATAAAAGTAAATTCAAATACATTATTCATGGCTCTCTATGTCAAAATATCATTTACGTGTGCTGTGTTGACTCATGGCTCGTAAAATGAGAAGGACATGAAAAGAAAGAAAGGATGGGGGAAATAAACAACTCAGGAGGCTTCTCTATTCTTGGCCAGAAAATATATAAAAAAGTGTACTCTCCCTTGACTTATTAGGCATCAGTTATTTATTGACTTTTACTATTCTTTATCCGTGAAATAAGCAGTGATGCTGTCAAGGAAAGGCTGAAATCCATCGTTAAAGTTTGCATATTTAAAATGAACTGAATCGGTTTCAAGAATACTTTATACTGCTGTTGCAGAAACGGTGTGAATAAAAGTAAAATACTTAAAATATTCCCTGTACTGACCCAAAAACGTAACACACATGACTAAATGTTAGTTTTTTAAATCATTCGTAGATGGCTTGTCTTGATTACCAGACACTTTAGTTTCCTGCTTAAAGTCTGGGTTTAGAAAAACAGGTGTTGGTGGATTTTATTTATATTATAATGTTTAAAATGTCATTTTTAATGAGTGCTGCAGCTCCTGTACCAACGTCAAGGCTAACAGGTTTCTATGGGAGCCAATGCGACACCACAGCGGCCCCTACAGGTGCACAGCAGTAGCACAACACAATCAGCTTTAGTCAGGTTTAATTACAGTAATAGTGGTTTCCAAACTGCAGGCTCATTGCAAGATAAATCCAAAAGGTCATGAGACGATTAACAGAACAGGAAAATGGATCAAGCCTGCACTCAAAATGATACTGAGCTTTATCTACGCATCTCAGGGAATCACCAAATACATTTTACATCTAAACAAGATTTAAAAGGATTGAATGTGGAACTTTCTGAATGACATTAAAAAAAGGTTGTTTTAACCCCCCTTTTGCTTTTAATGAGTCTGACCATTTTAAATAGTCTTGATCAATAGTTCTGCAAGCTTTGTAAAGAACCATCAGAGATCTTCTTCAGATTTTGCTGCTTTTTATTCATTTTTAGTCCAGTCCTTGTACCTGATGATGACGGCCTTTTATGTGGAGTGTTTGAAAACCAAGAAAAGTGGACAAGTGGAGAACAAAATTGCTGTCAAGTCTGGACAGAAAGAAAAACGATCTCAAGCAGACAAAGGGAATCTAAAAATATGTCTTTAAGAATAAAGAAAAATGCTGCACGAACGTGTCCATTTGCTGTATGTCAGCTATTAGCTCTCTGAGAGTCACCTTGTCTGTGCTAAAAATGTGTTTTTCTGTCTGTCAAACTGTGCTATCTTTGATAGTTTTCTTGATTCAAAGACAAAAAGGGAAACAACCGTCTTTGAAAACATCAACATGTATTATAGTATCAGACCAAATGTCCCCACCTTTATTTGTTGGTAACTGAAGCCATCAGGAAGCCGTCATGTTCTAGTTTTAGGACCAAAGAGATACACGTACAAAGACTGTGCCATAGCCATGTGGGGCTTCAAGTCCCACCTACTTCCTTGGACACGGTTATGGTGTCAAATTATCTTTTTTAAAGGCATGAAAAACTGAAACAGCTAACTGTGTTAGAAAAATAACAAACATAGAGCTGTTCAATATATTGTAAATTTAGCGTGAATGCAATATCAGCATGTGCAATTCCAATATCACAAAGGACTGCAATAAAACAGAGACTATTACATTGTGAGTATTATCCGTTCATGTTCTGCTAATAATATATTTGGTCAATACAACGGTCTCTCACTGGCCTTAATGTGTTTGTCACAACAGATATCACCATTGCAACATTAAACAATAATATTGCGCATTACAAGTTTTCAGATATTGTGCAGCCTGGACAATAATTCGATATTGATATAGATCACGATATAATTTTATTCAATAACGGCGATATGAGTTTTAAGCACATTTTCGATATGATTACAACGTTTCACTGACGCATGTCTTTTTCTGTTTGGGTTGAAGCGGCCGCTTCAGTTTAAATCCAAACAGAAAAAGCTGCGACACAACTATGTGTGTGGTGACATAGCAGGCTGGGCTAGGCTAAGCTCCAACGCGCGGGAAGTTTTCGCTTCAAAATGACCGTCAGAATGTGACTGAACAAGCTTTCACAAGCGAACAGAAAGCAGATGACATAAATGATAAGAGAGGAAAGAATAATTTGACGGTGTGGAAGTGGTTCGGCTCTCTATAAGTGTGCTGCAAAAATGTGTTGGAGAGTCGTTCCAGCTAGCAGTGGGAACACATCGAACTTGTTTCATCTGAAGAGTTTCCACTCGATAGAATAAGCTGAGAGTCAGAAGATAAAGCACAATAAATGTTTGAGCCAACGTGTCCCTGAAACAACCCCCCCCAGCTGTATCAAAAGAGAAACACATGCAGCAAACGTTAGGTTATGTTGCTGTTTAGATTTAAAACTATTATTAATATTGACAAAGTTGAGTTTTATGATTATTTGACGGTGATTTCAAATTTCTTTTACAGTTAAATACAAATAAAAGGTGAACATTAATTTATTTGTACAGTTCGTACACTTTTCTGAGGCTTTTATATTATTTATATCGGTATCGTAATTAAATCGTTTTCAACCGAAATTAAGAAATATATCGTGATAAAAGTTTTGGCCTTATCGTCCAGCCTTAGTTAGATCATACAGCAGCAAGGTAAGAACAATAGTAGAGGAATCAATAGGAGTCATCAGGCTAACTAATAAAACATGTCTGGTGTTTGTTTTGCCATTAAATGCAAAGTCTTTATCATTTATTTGGAAAGTGCTGGGACCACCCAGTGACTACACTGTTCTTCTTGTGGCTTCCACTTCAGGGAACCCGCATGATGTCCAGCTCCCTTCACGTTGATGTTTGCGAGACAGAAAAACTGACAAAAGATCAAAAATCAAATTTAATGCTGTTACTTTATACTACGTTGTTTGTTGTGACTTGACACAACATTAGTCCATCCCATGAGTTTACATTTATATTTTTTAAACATATAGACACGTATATGTCTGCGTGCATGCATGTGCATGTGTGAGTGGAGACTAGGGCTGTATATGACCTGCTCCAGTTTTATTTTGATTTATAAGGCTGGTGGAGAGTATCATCACAGAATCGCTTCATCTTCTCTCCTTTATTACACCACATTTGTTTTCATTTTACTCCCAAGGCCTGGCTGAATACATTACAGATTTCCCATGGGGCTGCAGGGCCAGCTCCTCCACCACTGGAGACAATGGGATGACAGGGAGGGGGTTCTGAGCATGTTTCATCATTAGAGCCATTAGTAATATTTTTACTTTAAACCATTATCACTGGTTTCTCATTATTCTTGATATTAGGACGAGACACATTGGTCAAGTGCACCGTTTGCGTCTACAAATAAGAACAGCTCAAGCTAGTCGTAATAAATGGAAGGTTGGGCCATATCAAAATTTAAATTTAAATTCAAGACTGCATCTCAACATTAAACATTTTACTATAAGCAGAGATACAGATTTTTTTTTTCTCCTGTCTTCAGGGACTTCTGCTAAAACTGATTCAGTCAAGACAGTCACACCTACATCTCTGATCTCTATCGATACTCTGACTGCAGCTAACATTTGTTGTTTTCTTCATGCCTGAGGGTAATGTGAGACACAAAATTAGATTCAGCATTTGAAAGATAACTAAGAGCAGAACAGGAGAGTGAAGATAAACAACAATTGAGTTTAGCATACAGAGGTCAGTGGCAGGTTAATGCACAATGTAATACATACACTTTCCTATTGGGGGGTGAGGTCAATGAGTTGCTTTAAGGCTTGTTTGAATCTATCTGAACAAAGAATGTTAGATATCGGTTAGTTTGATGGAGCCCAATATTGAAGCCAGACTGATTAAACCCCACTATTTTACTTAATATTACTTCTATAATGGTGGTTTATTGTTTAAACAATCACAACGACCACTTTCCCTTTTTTACTTTTGTATTCCACACACAGCCACAATTGGTAGCAGTGGAAAAGACCCAAAATACTCTCACATGCCCTTCACACACCTTATTTTAACTTACAAACGGAGCCATTTCCTCCACCTCATACACAAGTCCAACATTCACAGCAGGCAGCAGAGCTGATAGCATCTACATCATTTTAGGGACATTCAAAAACACATACCAGCCAAGCCTTTCTCACAAACACATGGAGGAAAAGGTTCCTGCAACACTTTTCCATTATTGCCTTTCCAAGGACAAAAGTGGAAAAGAGGATAATGGAAAGCCAGAAAGTTGATCAGAAAAAATTAGATTAAACATAAAATACATGAAACACACTCATACTTAAAAGAGCAATACTGTTAGCAAATGTATGAAGCATTTTTGAAAGTGACAAACTCTTTGTGAGAACAGATGAGGCGTACCACTAATGAGAGTCCACTGGCTACTCAGCTGTGATATAAATCAGATGAACATGTAAATTTTATGTTTTTTAAATTCCTGGGGGTAAATCCATGCCTCATTCCTCTCCGCACCCTGAATAATAACCCCTCTGGTTTCTCCCCGTTTGAAGATTTGGGGGGATACCTGTCAATAAAATGACACCAGATTGACAGTTACTTTACGAATCAACATCCGAGATAAACCAAAAAGATGGATTTTTCTTTATTATAATCAGATATTGGTTTAAAAAAAAGGGGCATTTAATGCATTTAGATTTGAACGTTTTCTTATTCAAGCTGAACTCTTTTCTGAAACATGTTTATTGTCAATAAGTGTTTTTTTTTTTTGTTCTTGCAAATATTGTGATGGGTTTCATGAGTGGTAGACCAAAAGATGCTCAAGTTTCCGATAACTGCTGCCACCTTGTGGTTCAAAATAGAGCTGCAGCTCATTCATGGCTCATATTCTAACACCATAACTGTGTCGTCAGTCACAGCTGGACTATGAAGACTGACCTCATGCCTTTTCTCCCCAAGAAATAAGCCTCTTTTTTTGTTTATCTTAGGTCCAAAAACACAACATAACTGCACAAATATGTGTTTCAGTGTTTCATGATAAAGATCTCCCTCTACAGAATTGCTTCTAAATCCATAAGGTTGTTTCTCAAGAACAAAATAAAATAAAAATAATAAAAAGTAAAAATATATATATCATGTTTAATGGTAAAAGTACTTAAGATACCTGCATCACACAATGAAATATGAACATTTATAGAATATCATCACCTCTGAACCAAGAGGCTTTTCTGAGTGAAGTTTGCATGTTCTCCTTGCACAAGTGAATTTTGTTCAGACACTCTTGTTCCCCCCCCCCCCCCCCCCCACACACACACACACAGAGCAAAAACATGCATGCTAGGCTAAATGGTAACTCTAAATTATCCCTGTGTGTGGGTGAGAGGGTGAATGGTTGTTTTCTTTGTCTCCATGCGGCCTTGTGATGGACTGGAGACCTGTCCAGGGTGTACCCTGCCTCTCACACAGTGACTGCTGAACACGGGCACCAGAAGCCCCCATCACCACCCACCCACCCCCCGTAAAAGAGAAGATGGTAAAGGAAATGGATGATGGATTGATGGACGTTAGAACATGATATCTGATGTGCACCTCTGGATGTCGCCAGTAGATGGCAGTATAGGATTGTAGTGTGAACTCTGGCGCCTCTGTTGCAACTCAATGAAATGGCAGAGGATAAAATTCATGTTTGTATTTAAAAATGAACTTTGCAAATCATGTAGCTTTACAACTCTTAAACTATGTTTATATAAGTGTATTAAAATGTTTTATGGTTTCTTGTATTTACTGAACACTTAAGTTTCATTAAACTTAACAAAAACCAGCTTTCTCACGTGAACTTGTTTACCTGGAAGCTAGTCAAAGCAAACCAAAATTATAGTTTGATTAATTTAGGATATTCAAACACCAAATTTCTCTTAAGTATTTTAATTTTGCATTTTTTTATTGATTTACTTTTTTTTTTTTTTCAAGCAAAGTTTAAAACTACAAGCTCTTCATCAACTGTACTAACATTAACAAGAGTTGTTTCTGCAGTGCTTTGATCATTTGTTGAAAAAGAGGAGAATTAACTTTAGCATGTTGATGGATACAATCATTCAAGTTTAACTAATAAAGCGGAAAAAACAAGCTAAATATATACAGTATATAAAAAAAGAGTTGCAGGCACAAGGACCCAGCCTCCTCTATGCAGCTCTGCTTCCCGTTTGTGTACATGGATATTTGTCCAAACAGGATTTCAGGAGCCCAGTTTGTTGCAATAAATGACCATGGAGACATATCGGTACACACTAGCTGTGTTGATTGCACTGACTGGGTTTGGGCCGTCTTATTCAGGTTTGACTTCAGACATTGGTAAGTTAGATGATTTTTCCCTAGATGTATTTGATTTTATCATCTGTCAGTTTCACATTTTTTTCAAATCTTATTAAAATATAATGAAAAAAAAATTTCAGGTCCTCCTTTAAAACCAGGCCAGTGCCCTCGCTTTCTTTTTACCTTCCCATCACGGTTGGGATGCACATCAGACCAAGACTGTCCTGGAGATCACAAATGCTGCACCTATCATTGTGGATCTGTCTGTGTGGGTCCTGTTTACAGTAAGAACCACAACATCTGCTCATTAGCACTAATATCTTTTACTAAAGCCTCTCAGCGAGCAAAGCAATGTACAGTAGGAAAAAAAGCAGGATTTTTTTTTATTAAAAACTGGGCATTATTTAATTTATTGCCTTTTCTTTCCCTTAAGTAAAGGCATTGTGTCCTGATACAAGTGGGACAGGGACGTGTGATGAGCTGTGCATTAATGACAATGACTGCATAAATGGTAAAAAATGCTGCTACAATGGGTGCGGATATGAGTGCATGCCACCAAAAATAGGTGAGATATAAACAATTTAGTAAAACGGCTTAACAAATCTTTCTCTTTGCCTCCTGGAGTATTGTGCAACTGAATGTTTCTGTGTCTGGTGTGCCAGTGAAACCAGGTCACTGCGGTTTCATCCCCTTTCAGCCATGCGGGGACAGCTGCTATCATGATGGATATTGTGCAGGTGATGAAAAGTGCTGCCCATCATTTTGTGGCCATTTCTGCAAAAATCCAATTTGACATTCAGCATCGGAGGTGCATCGTAAACCATAAGTAGCATGTACTTGCAGGAGAACTGATTAAATATTTCTTTTATCGCTTGTTTTGTGTGCGTTTTCTTTTTAACTCCTCACTTACGTGGCAACAGATTTGTTTGGCAAAACGCTCAAGTTTGTCGTTTTTATGCAGTTAAATTATATTCATGAGGAAGATAATGTAATATTTGCTGTTTTTTTTATTGGACACACCTCCATCTTTAGTTATCTGAAAAAAATGAGGATTTAGTAGGAAGGTTGCCAGGTAGGCATAAAGTCTTGTAGCATATTTGTAAAAAAATAAAATAAAATAAAAAAAAGTATTTTTATCAAATGCTTAAATAAGTGGTGTCAAATAAGATCCATCCAAGAGACTCATTGGTGGATTATTTCATCAGTTAAACTCATATGGGGGAGTGGTGGCGCAGAGGTTAGAGAGGTGGGCCTGTGATCCGAAGATCGCCGCTTCACGCACCGGACCCGACAACATCAAAATTGTGGGTGGGATAGGGGAAGTACCCACACTTGCCCCCATCCTCATTCGCCCCACTCTGGGCCCATGAGCATGGCCCTTAACCCCCATCTGCTCCCTAAATAGGTCTCTTGTGAAAATGAGTTCTCGTGGCTCAATGAGACTACCTGTAGAAATAAAGACTAAATTAAAAAAAAATTATATAATAAAAAATAGCATTAAATCTTTAGTCGTCAGCCTGACGGACGTCAAATGGTTTAATTAGCCAAGAATACAACAAAGTGCCTAAACGTTTAGTTAAGTTTGTAAAGTTACACAGGCAAAATTAACATAAATAGTTTGGTTTATTTAGCCTTTAATAAGAAAAATAATTATATATATATATATATATATATATATATATATATATATTAAAAAGATAAATAAACCAAACTATTTCTGTTAATTTTACAAAATAAATATATAATGCTTTTTTTCAAAGTCATATTTTCACTGTGTTATTCATACATTTATAAATGTCATAATTCCAAACTAAACATTTAATTTACAAGCTAAAATTTAGTTCACAAACTAAGTATATAACTTGCAAGTTAAACTAAACATTTAGGAGTAAATTAAATATTTAATTTCCAAGCTAAATATTTATTTTCAAAACTAAACATTTATTGTCCAAGATAAATATTTAATTTCCAAACTAAACATTTAATTTCTAAGCTAAACATTTAATTCCTAAACTAAATATTTAATTTGCTTACTAAATAATTAGTTAGTAAATTAAATATGTATTTTTGGATTTATTTTATCTTCTTTATTTTAAATACTTAGCTTGTAAATTAAATATTCAATTTACACATAAATATATAGTTTTATAACTAAATATTTAACTTTCAAGATAAGTATTTAGTTTGTAAATTAAATATTTAGCTTGTAAATTTTGGAACTATGACATTTATAAATGTATGAATGACATGGTGAAATAATGACTTAGAAAAAATAAAAGTCTTACTTTTTTTCTTATAAAAAGCTAAATAAACCAAAATATTGATGTTATTTTTTGACTGTGTAACTTTACAAACGGCCTCCCATCCAGATGTGATAAACTTACTTGTGCAATAATCATGCTGTCTAATCAGCATCTTAATTTTCCACTCCTGTGAGGTGATGGATTATCTTGGCAAAGGAGAAGTGCTCACTGACACAGATTTACACACATTTGTGAACAATATTTAAGAAGAAAAAGTCATTTTGTGTACACAGATAAAGTCTTAAATCTTTGAGTTCAGCTTGTGAAAAATGGGAGCACAACAACTGAACAGGTTTGTCCAAATGGTGTGGACAAATATTTTTAACTATAAATTGTTAGGAATAAAATAACTTTTGATGATAAATTATGGAAAATAACATAATATGGGTTGGTGAATATAAGGTTTAATTATGTATTATGGAACATAGATCATATAAAGATGACTAGAATATCTGTCAGATGTGCAAACTAGGCCATGAGCTGATAAATAATATCTTTTTAGTGACTGCTTACTTTTAAAATCAACCATGACACTTTCTGCTGTCAGTAGGAAAATAGTTCCTTATAAGGCCTTTAATGAGAAAACAAAATAACTCAAAGGTTCTTGTTCAGTTAAATAATATTAACTACAAAGGTAGATTATAGTTCAGAAGGGGCCCCTTGATGTCAGATAATATGTACACAATTCTCTCTTGTTCACACATTTTGAAGTCTGTAAAAATAAAGATGTTTAATTCTGACATAAGCGTGTTCTTTCCGAGCAAACTACCCGGGCAGGGGAAGAGGAGATAAGGGCATTGTTTCCCCTTAAAAAGTCTGTGCAAAAAATTCTACAGAAAATTGCTAAATAAATATTTCTTCAATGCATGCGTTATCATTTAGACTTTGATGTTGAAAAACTAGGTTTTTAGAGTCATAATGTCATTTCGACCCCATCACTGTGACCTTATTGTGTCACTATCTTATCTCTCCTGGCAGGATGACTGCAAACAGCAGGTCTAAATACCAAAGTTCATGCTCAATAATCCGCAGGTCTAAACATTTTATTTACTGAAAGTGCTGGCAGGACATGACGCAAAAAAAAGTTGTCATGTAGAAATTAATCACAAGGAATCAGATCAGATTTATGAGTTTCATAAAAGCACAGGTTGCAGAAACTTCCAGTCAGACAGAAGAAAATCATCATCAGCATTAACACTCACATGCTGTGAATATTTTTTGTTGTTGTTTTTGCCATTTATTGTTTCTTAATTTACACAACACTGAATCTAAAACAATCATTTTATCCTGATTCATGCTCAATAATCCAGGTAGAAAAAAATCCAACAAAGTTAAGTCAAGTCCTCTGCACAGATTCTTTTTTTGTCTTTCATCCAGAAGACTTCATCAGTCCGAGGAGCCACAACAAACTCAGTCTTGTAAATTGCACCTTGACATAGTGGATCAACCAGTTTGATGGTGCTCAACTGGTTTCTGGAGTCTGCCTTCTCCCCCGCTGACTTGTTGTAGGCAGGCATGGCCAAAGTGGTTCAAAACATCCTGATTCTAGAATTAATCAGGATTTTTTGAACCACTTTGGCCATGGCTGCTTCAAATGAGTCAGCGGGGGAGAGGGTGGACTCCAGAACAGTAACCATCTTAGCATCAAACTGGTTGACCCACTATGTGAAGGTGTAATTTACAAGACTGAGTTTGTTGTGGCTCCTCGGACTGATGAAGTCTTTTGGATGAAAAGCGAAAGGTTTCAACAAAAATAAACCGTCCAGAGGACCTGCCTTAACTTTGTTGGAATCTGTATAAACATTTGGAATTTGGAAATGTAAAGATATAAACGGGATTTGTTTGATTGATTTCATCAATCTCTCCATTCATACTTTTTTTTTTTTACTTGATTGTTCCTATTCAGTGTGGCAGGCACACACTGAACAGGTTGCCAGTCCATCACAGGACCACACAGCGATGAAGAAGAACATCAGATTTTAATGCTCACACCTAGTGACATTAAGAGCAGCCAGTTACCCAGATAGTTTGTCTGTTGACTGGAACAAAGTCTGTCACACATGAACAGACAGCACAGTCAAGCTAGGAAACAAACAAACAAACAAAACAAAAAAAGCTTCTGTCAAGAGTCAATTTTTCTTGTTACACAGCTGCGGTGGTAACCAGTGATGTAAAGGTTTAGAGTCTACAACATTCCCATCGAAGGCTACAGTCTAACCAATTAGGCCTGAATTTTTATTTCTACTATGGATCTGTCTGCAGTGTGAGACAAACTATTCACTAAAATAACTAACAGATTGTGTGAATTCTCACAAACTCCCCCATGTTTCCTCATGAAGGAGTTTTTCCTTTCCACTGTTGCCTTTATGCTTGCTCAGGATGAGCGTCTGCGACAAAGTTAGACTCAACGCAAACTGCTCCTCAGATAAATAATATTATTAACTTACTTTTTTATGTTTATGAATGTTTCTGTTCAGTGCACTGAGATGACTTCTGTTGGGACTTGGCGCTATATAAAAAAACTGAATTGATTTGTTTTTAATGTAAATTAAATAATTCTAAAAAAAGACAGTCCCCTAAGTAGAAACATTCTCTCAAATTCACAACTTTTTCTTACATTTTGTTATTGAATGTTTTTGCATAAGCTGGTTAAGCTTTTCTCAGCAACTCTCAGGTGTCCAGTTCCAGGAGTATACAGGTTGTAAAGAGCACTCTGGTGACAGTGAATGACCAGTTATGTGGTTGGTGCTGGTTTCCCTCACCGCCCTAATTGTTGCCACAATGATATTGATTGTGGTGAAGAGAAGGAATGCTGTCAGAAAAGATGTGGTTGTTCCTATGAACACTGTAGTGAAGTGTAGTGTCGGAGGTCTAGTTCACTACAACACCCCCAGCCGGCTTTTTCTAGATTCTCCATCACAGAAAAAACAAGCTGTTTGTTTTCCGTCTGATGTTAAAAGTGGACAAAAATGTTTTAACTTTTGTGTGTGTGTTTCTGTTTCATTGCCCTATTTCTTGCAATAAAATATGTCAAACAATCTTTGCAAGTTGTACTTTTAACAAAACTATATATAATATATATAATAATACTCATTGCCAGAAAAATCAACATGTTTATATATTACTTCACTAGATTTAAACATTTAATTAATTCCATGAGAAAATATTCACATTTACTGATATCTGCAAGAGTAAAAGTACATTACAAATTTTGGTCATTCAAAAGTATTGTTTCCCTTTATTTGTACATTAATAAAAAATGTCCAAGTATTTTCATTATAGATTTATTGAACAACATTTTTTATAAGCTTAAACCCAGAGTGAGGCAAGCATTTCATAAATTAGGAGTTGTGTTATTTTGATGACAATGAGAAACTGCCAAAAAAAGGAAAATTATTAAAGACTAAAAGTCAAATACAGCAAAACCTACAATAATAGTACAACATAAATAAATTAGTCACAAACTGGCACAAATGTAGAAAAAAAGTGTGTCCAGTTTCTTCGTTTATCAATGGAGGATAAAAAATAAGAGCTTCCACAATACGTTGCTGCTCATTAAAAACAAGATAGCATAGTTAGTAACTTAGCTGTGATGGCTCTTTGAAATGTTTCTGTCATTCAGGAAGGTGGAACGACAGAATATGTTTTTCTCTGTGGTGTTGAACATCAAATAATGCCTTTATGTGGTGCTTTTTATTGTTTGTAATCAAAACAGAATCAAAAGATCTTATTGAAATCCTGAAAAATATCAGAAACACTAAAAAGTGCATTAAGAAAACAGAAAAAAAGTAAAACAGAAAAAAACAAAACAAGCGATAACGTGAAAAAAGGAATAACATCTTTTCAAGTTTGTGTTGCCAGATGAACTTTTCAAATTGCTTCAGAAAATGTCACGGCACTAGCTGTGTGTGTGTCTGTAAACAAATACAGACACGAGGACCCAGCACCCTCTGCGCTGCTCAGACGTTACTTTATTTACCAAGAAACTCCAAATTGGAGTTCAGGAGCTCATTTCTGACTGATTAATCACCATGGAGACATATTTTACAATAGCTGCTCTGCTTTTGGCTTCTTTTTTGTCTGTTTCAACAAAACCTGGTAAGTTGATTTTCTTTTCCTTTTATGTGTTTAATTTCTGAACTGGTTCTGTTTGCTGTTTTTTCCATTTGGTTGTTTGTCATACTAACCTATAAACTAGACATTCTCATTAATGTTGAGACACCATTTCTTTAAAAACAGGGATCTGTCCAAAAGGCCTTCCGTTTATGATACCAATAGCAGCACAGTGCTTCAGGGATGAGGATTGCCCTGAAGATAGAAAATGCTGCAGGTTTCTCTGCACCGCTCCTATTTCAAGTAAGACATGTTCTTGCAAAATGCAGAATAATAGAATATGGTGACTGTTGTTTTCTTGCTTGTCTTCAATGAACAATCTGTTTCCATTTCAATTTGCATTTTTTTCTTCCTGGATGTTTATTTAATCACAAACTTGGACAGTCCCATTATTACAGTGGTGAGCCATGACTGTCAGAGCTGGGCCTTCTGCTTGGATGCAACAGCCAGGGCCGGCCCAATTCATAAGCAAACTTAAAGCGGCTGCTTAGGGCCCCAGAGCCACTAGGGGCCCCACTAAGTGGAATTTATTTTTTTTTTTTTTGTAATGATTTCTGTATGATTCTATTTAAAATTTTTAGTTCAGCTTTTGCAAATTTTTGCATACATTAATTTTTTTTTGTTGTCATTTAGCCTTTTATATATACAGGTAGTCTCATTGAGCCATGAGAACTCAATTACAAGAGACACCTGTTTAGGGAGCAGATGGGGGTTAAGGGCCTTGCTCATGGGCCCAGGGTGGGGCAAATGAGGGTAGGTGCAGGTGTGGGTGCTTCACCTACATTCACCCACATTTTTGATGTTGTAGTGAACTTGACCTGATGTCCAAACTGACCAGATGGACAGAAACTGTCATTTCATTGATCTGAATCCAGAAATACAGTTTGACCCATCCTGAGACTTTCTTTCTTGAATTAATCAAGTGGAAAAGACAATCCTCTATGATCATTACTATTTTACAAATGTTTGATAATCAAATTGTGTTAGTTCAAACAATGTTTACAGGTTGAAGAGAACTACTCATTTTTATTTACATAAACAGTAAGTAATGATTTTTATTCCTCATTCAAAGAAGAAATCGGGGTAATATGCATTTCTTGATTTTTCTGTCTTCAATGAGCAAATTTGTAAGTGTGTTAAAGTTCGAGTTTCGGTCAACTAAAAAGTTTACTGAAAAGAAATGTCATGTTTAACTTTCACAGCAGATACTAGGAGTAGAGACGCCACGAAGACTGGTTTTCTCCAATAATCTTTCTGTCTGTTACTAAACAATCCTTGACTTTCCATAACACCTTACATCACAAACCACACCTCTGTTCTGGTCCATCCACGAATCAGAAAGCTCTCAAATGAACCGGAAGTGGAGCCCGTTTAAATGGACACTTCCCAGTTCAAGAGTTCAGAGTTAAGGGAGACCAAGAGTTTGAGAGTTCACAAAGAGTGAAAGAAAAGTTCTTGGATTCCCGAATGCAGAGATTTTAGGACAACCTGGATGCAAACGCAGGCATTCATGGTTGCTCCTAAGCCAACAAGCTGAACCAGAGACGATTATGGGAATTATAACTTCTATTTGGATAACCTCACACGACTCCTAGGGTTTTAGCTGTCCTCACGGAGACGCTGAAAGAGTCAAAAGGAGAGCTCTACACCGACGCTGAAGCTATCATCTGCAAGGTAAAGGTTCTATTTCGACCAAGCGTACCGTTGGCCAAGCTGATTTTCCAAAGAGCGTGTTGTTCTGGTACTACAGATAAATTCCCTCACACATCTCTCTGTAAGATAAATCTCCATTTTCCATCTTTAAACTCTCCTTTCTGCTAGAAAATTAATCCAGATGTTTTCATTAATGTCTGTGGTGAAGCAACGGAAAATCATGGCCGTATGATTTTCCTGATTGTAAACTGATTAATTGATGTCTGCCGTTTTAGCTGAAAAGTGAAAACAATCGCCGTATTGTTCTCACTTCCTGTAAAACTATGCTGTTGTTATTTTCATATTTTGCCAAATTAATGTAAATGTTTGATGTTAAACTTTGATTCTGTAAATAAATGACCGCATTCATTTTGATGGGTCAAAGATAAATAACGTCTCTCGTTACATTTCTGTTAAATTCAATGCACGACATTTACACAGTCCAGAAAAATGAAGAATCCGTTTAATGTATGAATATATCTCAGCACCTGTTCATACTACAATGTTGTCTGTACTGGGGCTTGAGCCGGCGATCTTCCGATCACAGGCCCACCTTCTCTAACTTCTGCACCACCACTCCCCTGTAGTTAGTTTTAAGTTTTAAGAACTAATTATTTAACTTTAAATTTCTTTTGTAAACCATTTTACGTGGTTTCAAGTAATTGTTCATTTACATTATTTAAGTATTTCCTTGATATTTTATTTTATTTAGTTTGTTTTTGCACAATTTAATGTATTTTTATGCATCTAAGTTATTTTGTCTGTTTGTTGTTGATCTGCAGTACAAATTATTTTTGAACATTCCTGATGCAGTTCTTCAGAACCAAAGATAATAAACCACATGACATTTCCATCCATCCATCCATCCATCCATCCATCCATCCTCTTCCGCTTATGCGGGGTCGGGTCACAGGGGGTAGCAGCTTAAGTAGGGAGGCCAGACTTCCCTCTCCCCATCCACTTGGGCCAGCTCCTCCAGGGGAATCCCAAGGCATTCCTTGGCCAGCCGAGAAACATAGTCCCTCTAGAGTGTCCTGGGTCTTCCTTTGGGTCTCCTTCTAGTGGGACATGCCCGGAACACCTCACCAGGGAGGCGTCCAAGAGGCATTCTAACCAGATGCCCGAGCCACCTCAACTGGCTCCTCTTGATGTGGAGAAGCAGCGGCTCTACTCCCTCCCGGATGACTGAGCTTCTCACCCTATCTCTAAGGGAGAGCCCAGACACCCTGTGGAGAAAACTCATTTTGGCTGCTTGTATCCAAGATCTCGTTCTTTCGGTCACAACCCAAAGCTCATGACCATAAATGAGGGTAGGAACGTAGATCAACCGGTAAATTGAGAGCTTCGACTTTTGACTCATCTCTCTCTTCACCAGACAGACCGGTACAGCGCCCGCTTCACTGTCTATGCTGCACCTATCTGACTATCGATCTCGTGCTCCATTTTTCCCTCATTTGTGAACAAGACCCCAAAATACTTAAACTCCTCCACTTGGGGCAGGACTTCCTTCCCAACCCGGAGAGGGCACTGTACCCTTTTCTGGCTCAGAACCATGCCCTCGGATTTGGAGGAACTGAGCCTCATCCCAGCCGCGTCGCACTCGGCTACAAACCGCTCCAGCGAAAGCTGTAGATCACAACCTGATGAAGCCAATAGGACCTAAGGCCACCAAAATGGAGGATCCCTTCAACACCTTGGCTGTGCCTAGAAATTCTGTCCATAAAAGTTATGAACAGAATCGTGACAAAGGGCAACCTTGGCGGAGTCCAACTCTCACCGGGAACGAGCCCGACTTAATGCCGGCAATGCGGACCAGGTTCTGACACCGGTCGTACAGGGACCTAACAACCCGTATCAAAGGGCCTGGTACCCCATACTCCCGGAGTACCCCCACAGGGCTCCCCGAGGGACTCGGTCAAACGCCTTCTCCAAGTCCACAAAGCACATGTAGACTGGTTGGGCAAACTCCGACGCACCCTCCAGGACCCTGCTGAGAGTGTAGAGCTAGTCCAGTGTTCCATGACCAGGATGAAAACTGCACTGCTCCTCCTGAATCCGAGGTTCGACTATTCGACAGACCCTCTTCTCCTGAACCCCCGAACAGACCTTACCAGGGAGGCTTAAGAGCGTGATCCCCCTGTAGTTGGAACACACTCTACGGTCCCCCTTTTTGAATAGGGGGACCACCACCCCAGTCTGCCAATCCAGGGGAACTGCCCCCGATGTCCACGCAATATTGCAGAGTCGTGTAAGACAATACAACCCTACAACGTCCAGAGCCTTAAGGAACTCCAGGCAAATGTCATCCACCCCTGGGGTCCTGCCACCAAGGAGCTTTTTAACCACCTTGGTGACCTCAGCACCAGAGATTGGAGAGCCCGACCCAAGGTCCCCAGGCTCTGCTTCCTCAGTGGAAGATGTGCCAGTGGGATTGAGGAGGTCTTCAAAGTATTCTGCCCACCGACCCACGACATCCCGAGTTGAGGTCAACAGCACACCACCGCCACTATAAATATAATATAAATAGACACTTTTGTAGCAAAATACATTGCAAACATGGTGTTTTTTTCTTATTTTGTTACTTTAAGTACCACTATGATATATACATATGGGATAATGTAAACAGGGTTGTCAGAGTTGCAATGAGTTTATGTTAGGAGGGTGAATGATCTGCTCATCTGACTGTTGATTGCAGTAATCCACATTATTAGCAGAAATATACTGTAGGGCCCCATACCAAATTTTGCCTAGGGCCCTATGAAGGCTTGGGCCGGCACTGGCAACAGCCGTGTTATCTTGGCTTTAGATAACATTAAAAAAAGTTGTGTAGTATTAGCCAAATGCTTATCTAAAACCAAATGCTTGTCCAAAAGTCTTTCCTGCCAGTACTACTGTGTGCCTATGAAACGGAATGCCCTGGAGATTAAAAACAAAATCAGACTGATTATGGATCTGTCTGTGCCCCCACAATCCAAATAAAGATTTTTTTTTAACAAAGTTCCATGGAATTTGAAGATTTTTTTAAAAATCTGTTAGTTGAATACAGTTACTGTTAAAATAACACCTAGTTGGCCCAAACATTTTTTTCTAAACTCATGTTTTCAGATTTTGTTAAATTTTAAAAGTCCTAAAGTTGTATTTTTTCTCCATCCTTGCAGTAAAGCCACAATGTCCAAAACCAGAAATGGGGACATGTGTTGAAGAGTGCTCTTCAGATGAAGACTGCCTGCATCCTCAACAATGCTGCTTCAACGGGTGTGGTCATCAGTGCACTGGACCAAAACCAGGTGAGCTCAGATTACTGTTCCTCACTTTTCCCTCTTGCCCTGTTGCTTGGTAAAAAAAAAAAAAAAAAAAAAAGTAGCTAAATGTTTATTGGTCTGTTGTTTCAGGAAGCTGTGGCAGGGATGCATCAACATATGTCTGTCATAATTTATGTGCAGATGACTATGATTGTCCTGGGATGAAGAAGTGCTGTCCTCATCAATGTGGTCGTTACTGCAAAGAGCCCTTTTTGTTTGAGGCCACCCACTGAGCTGCACCACACAGCCCAGTGTGCACATATTTGGCTCTAATAATACAAATGTATTCAATTAAATACAGTATCAATAAATTACATGCATGTTTATGCTTCATTTACTTAAAAAGTCTTCTATATTGATACTTTTAATAAAACATTGTTAAACTGGAACTGGATTAGACAGTTCTGATGAATGCCACAAAGATTACAGCATGTATCCTACCTCACTTCACTGTCAAGGAAAAAAATATTCTGCATACTGACACCTGCAGAAATAAAAGAGTAAAGAAACAGCCCTTTGAATAAATACATTTGTCATTTTTAGCTTAAAAGAAGGTGTTTTTTTAAACCAAGATATTAACTACTTTTGTTTGTTCTTTGTGGCATTAGATTATTTAGCCAAAAACTACTTTCAGTGGAGGAGTTTATTATATCAAAACAAAACTGAGTCAATCTGATCAACAACAAAAGAAAAGAAACGGTAGAGATGAATGCATGAATAATAATGATTATAATAATGATAATAATGATGATAATAATAATGATAACAACAACAACAACAACAACAACAACAACAACAACAACAATAATAATAATAATAATAATAATAATAATAATAATAATAATAAGGGGCAGCACGGTGGCGCAACTGGTAGAGCTGCTGCCTCTCAGCGAGCAGGTCCCTGGTTCAAACCCCGGTCCAGGGGCCCTTCTGGGTGGAGTTTGCATGTTCTCTCCGTGCATGCGTGGGTTTTCTCCGGGTACTCCGGTTTCCTCCCATAGTCCAAAAACATGCATGTTAGGCTGATTGGTAACTCTAAATTGTCCCTAGGTGTGAGCGAGAGAGTGAATGTTTGTTTGTCTCGTTTGTCTCTATGTGGCCCTGTGATGGACTTGCGACCCGTCCAGGGTGTACCCCGCCCCTCGCACAGTGATTGCTGGACATGGGCACCAGCGACCCCCGTGACCCAAAATGGAATAAGCGGGTAAAGAAAATGGATGGATGGATGGATAATAATAAGGAAGGAAGGAATACTATCACCGTATCATAATGTTTCTCAAATCAGAGCTAAACACAAAGAACAAGATTGCTGCAATCAACAGTTTAGCAGTGTCATTGATTGCCTATTGCTTTGACATTCTCTCATGGACCAAGGAGGACATCAAGAATATGGACTATAAGACCAGGAATTTGCTGATGTTACATGGGATGTTACAACCACGAGCTGATGTTGAGCACCTGTATATCTCACGACGCCAGGGAGGATGAGGGCTGCTCCAACTTGAAACTGCTGAAGAGGCAGCAATATTAGGGTTGTGTGATTACCTGGAGCAGTCTGATGGTCAGCTTATCAAACTTCTTCGAGACTTCGAGAAGACACTACCACAATGCAAGTCCATCATTCAGAGAGATCATGAGATAAGAAAACAAGTATAATGTGCCAGTAGGATCAAACATAGATCCTACAAAAACCAAGCTGATGCTTAAGACCAGGATCATGGCAACCTGAATAGAACATTACAAGGGAAAGCCACTACATGGTCAGTTTGCCAATAATGTTGACAAGCATTATGTAGACAAAGAACTTACTCACTCATGGCTGTCGAGCACTGGACTCAAAGGAGAAATTGAAAGTTTAAATACTGCAGCAGTAGACCAAGCCTTAAACACCTGCTATCACCAAAAGAATGTGATGGGTATGCAGGTCAGCAGCACATGCCGTGTGTGGGAGGAAGCAGATGAGACCATTAGTCATATAGTTTCTGGCTGCAAAATATTGGCCCCAAAAGAGTACCTGGAAAGACACAACAAGGTTTGGACTTACCTGCACTGGGCATTGTGCCAGATAATGGGTGTAGGTACAACTGACAAGTGGTATGAGCATAGGACTGAGAAAGTGGTTGACAATGGGGCTTATGTCATCATGTGGGACATGACTATCCCTACTGACCATACCATCCCTGCAAAACGGCCAGACATTGTGCTCTATGACAACAACAACAAAATGTGTTACTTGCTTGATGTGATTATCCCAAATGACAATAACATCCTAAAGAAAGAAGCAGAGAAAATAACGTACAAAGACCTGGAGATAGAAGTCCAATGCATGTGGAACACAAAAACTCAGGTTATGCCAATTGTAACTGGAGCTTTAGGAACATTGAAGAAAGGCTTTCAAGAACAACTAGACAAACTCCCATGCAGAGTCGATGCCAAATAAACGCAAAAAGACTGTGCTGTTAAGGACCACTCGCATACTTCGATGAGTACTCGGCTGAATACCAGCCGAGTGCAGAGATTAAACCTGAGGGAGGGACCTGGTTGGCCCCTGGTGAATGAACCAGCAATAAATGAAGAAATGCTGAGATAATAATAATAATAATAATAATAATAATAATAATAATAATAATAATAATAATAATAATAATCTGTATGTATTGTCGTTCTGGAATTGTGCCGCTCAAGGTGGCTGCATGTTGGAGTAGCTCTGTTACTTAACCATGGCAACAAGGCAGTTTTCTACAACCAACAGCAGTTGATTAACATCTCAAAAGCTCAAATAATATCTCAACTATAGCCCAAAATCTCAAATGAGTTGAAAAGGATGTTCTGTGGATGCATTCTCATCTACCTGACGGCTGTGCTTGAGTGCCTGGCCACTGGGATCCTGGGGCTGGCGGGAGACATGGCTCATGGCGGCAGAGGGACGGGGCCGTCCCTCGGTACCAGCAGTTGGCTGTCCGCAGCGACGGGGAGCTCGGCAGGCTGCTGGGAGGAGTGACCATCACTCTGGGAGGAGTTCTGCACGGCGTTCGGGCGATCCTACAGCCCGGGGGAGCCAAGGGGCCGGCCGAGTCTGGGTGGACGAATCGGACGGCATCTGCAGATAGTTTCTTAGGATCCACTGTGGGATGGACCTTTACAAGAGATCCTTCCTGTCTACAGCCATCAGTACCTATACCATCTCTTAATGAAATGAGGATAATGAGTTACAACAACAACAAATAATTTCCCTTTGGGATTAATAAAGTATTTTTGAATTGAATTGAATTTGAATCATTGTATGTTCCCATACAATGGTGAAACTGGCTCTCTGCATTTAAACCATCCACCACCAGAACACAACAGTAATCCTTGTCGAACATGAAAAATAATCAAGCCATTCCTCGATGTTATTGTCATAACACATTTGAACAAATTTTATGGTCAAAATTATTTTTCAAAAATTAAATTAATATTAGTAGTGGCACAAGATGTGTGTTTTCTGTCAGGAAGTATCTTTGTACTCTGCAGACACAAGGACCCGGCATCCTCTGTGCTGCCCAGACTGTAATTTATGTACAAATATTTTCTAAAAAAGGAGTTCAGGAGTTCATTTCAGATTAATATAAGTCAACATGCAGACATACTCATCTGCAATAGATGCTATGCTTATAGCATATTACCCATTTGTTCCCTCTTACTAAGTTGAGACGGAACTCTGTAAATCTGTTTCTTCCATATCTTCAATGAAAATTATGTTTTAATTTAAATGTGTATAATTGTTTGTCTAACTAGAAAACCAGACAATCCCATTAATATTAACCTAAGACTTCTCTAAAATCATGTATCTGTCCATAAGTCACTCTCCTGCCAGCACAGTACCACCATGTAACTACGAAGCAGAATGCACTGGAGATAGAAAATGCTGTCAGTTTAATCATGAATCAATCTGGGCCCCTCCTAATCCATTTAAGAGGCTTTTTTATTTTACATAAGTAAAGCTGGTAAAGATTTTGTTAAATATTTAAGGAAATGACATTAATATTCAAATTAAAAAATACTTCAATAATCCCAAAGGGAAACTAAGTGTAACTCATCATCCTGGTTTCATTAAAGAGTTGTTATAGTGCTTATGGCTGTGGTCATTGATGATCTCTTGTAGTGGTCTGTCTTACAGCAGATCTGAAAAAACTGGTTGCAGATGTTAATCTGTCTATTTGGACTTGCTGGGTTTCTGTTTTCTTGTGCAGCAGGACCACATGAATGTTGACATGAATGACAACCTGCTGTAGGTGTTGGGGGATGATCCTGGCCCTCCAGCTGTCACGAGCCATGTTTCTCAACAGCTCAAGGATCTTGGCACACCTAGGCAGGTTCTTAAGTAAGAGCAAACAATTTTCTTAAAACTCGTATGTTCAGATGTTTTGCTTTTAAAAGAATAAAGGAAATTTTCTCTTGTCATTTTCTCTGTCCTTGCAGTGACGCCAGTATGACCAGAACCAGGAATATGTGTTGAGCAGTGCTCTACAGAGGAACTGCCCAACTTGGTCAATGATGCTGCTTCAGTGGGTGTGTGTGGTCATGAGTGCACTGGACCAAAACTAGGTACAGTGGTGCTTGAATGTTTTAGAACTCTTTAGAATTTTCTATATTTCTGCATTAACATGACCAAACATCAGATTTTCACACAAGTCCTAAAAGTAGAGAAAGATAATCCAGTTAAACAAACGAGACAAAAAAAAATATACCTGGTTATTTATTTATTGAGGAAAATGATCCAATATTACATATTTGTGAGTAGCACAAGTATGTGAACCTCTAGGATTAGCAGTTAATTTGAAGGTGAAATTAAAGTCAGGTGTTTCCATCAATGGGATGACGATCAGGTGTGAGTGGGCATGTTTGATTTAAAGAAGAGCGATCGATCAAAGTCTGTTATTCATGACATGTTTGTGAAAGTGTATCATGGCAGGAACAAAGTCGATTTCTGAGGACCTCTGAAAAAGAGTTGTTGATGCTTGTCAGGCTGGAAAATGTTACAAAACCATCTCTAAAGAGTTTGGACTCCACCAATCAACAGTCAGACAGATAGTGTACAAATTGGAAGAAATTCAAGACCATTGTTACCCTCCCGAAGAGTGGTTGACCAACAAAGATCACTCCAAGAGGAAGGCGTGTAATAGTCAGCGAGGTCACAAAGGACTCCAGGGTAACTTCTAAGCAACTGAAGTCCTCTCTCAGATTGGCTAATGTTGATGTTCATACCAATTCTTTGGCTCTATCTCCATCTTCCTGAAGAAAGTGGGAGAATCTTGGTCCAAAGAAACAGCTGCTGTGTAAAAGCTATAAGGTTTTTGAATACATTTTTGAAGTGTGAGTGAGACAAGAGATTAGTACACACTCTTGTGGATTTTCACATTTTCAAAGCAATATATGTCAGAGATGTGAGTTAAATACACTCCTCAAAATTCAAGCTACAGTCTTTTTTAATGAGAAAATTTGAGTCTTTGTTTGCAAATTATGTCGCCATGGTAATTCAATTCAATTCAGTTTATTTATATAGCGCCAAATCACAACAAAGTTGTCTCAGGGCACTTTACAGGAACATTCAGATACATAAAAGCCAATTAGTAAAGTTCACTATCTAAGGAATCCAGCAGACAAGATGAATCTAGGCTTCGTTGCAGTCTCCCATCCTGAGCAAGCACAGTGGCAACAGTAGAAAGGAAAAACTCCCTTTTAAAAGGAAGAAACCTCCAGCAGAACCAGGTTCAGGACAGGCGGCCATCTGCTTTGACCGGCTGGTTGAGAGGACAGGAAGGAGAGACAGACGAACACAGAATGGTAGGTCCAGGTATAGGTCCAGTTGTATCTGAAAGACAAAAAAACACATGTTAAGGATAGAAAAAATAATTACAAATACAAAACAGGTTGAGCAGAGTAAGTAAAGACAGAAGTAAAGGGAAAATTGTGGTCAGTTTGTCCTCCAGCAGTCTAAGCCTATAGCAGCATAACTAAGGGACAGCTCAGGAAACCCAAGCCGACCCTAACTATAGGATTTAGCAAAAAGGAAAGTCTTAAGCCTAGTTTTAAAACTGGATAATGTGTCAGCCTCACGGACAGAGATTGG
>NC_056508.1:35245858-35258591 GCF_014905685.2 Nematolebias whitei | reverse complement strand
GCATTTTAAACCCTTCTCACACTCTTGCAATATTCTAAACAATGTTTCTAAATGCTCTAAAAGAGCACAGCGTGTCCTGAACTCAGCTCTCTGCCATGGCTGTCTGCTGCGCTCTTGGCCAAAGCCCAGTTCTCCATTGCAGAACAGAGATAGACTGAGGAGGAAGGAGGAGCTGCAGGAGGAAGTTTCTCTTGCATTTTGGGCTGTGTTAAATAATTAAAAAATAATAATAAATAAAAAAAATTCCAAGCCAACCGTGCATCTCATCCATCAATCAGTCAATTGTGTATCATGTCCAATCTTATTTTGAAAAACCGCGATAGAGTGAGTCTGTAAAAAAAAAACCGAATCAAAAAGTAGTGAGGGACCACTGTACATACATGCCAAACTGTAAAATGGAGGCAATTTGTGAGAATCACAGGCCACCTGCAGCTTCTAGGACTCAACAGCATGTGGGATCAACCTTGAGGAGGCTCATAACACGCATCAGTGGAGTGGAGTCCCAGAAATTTGGCCATTTTGGAACAAGAAAGTTCCAGCAGGACTCAAAGCTGACAAGAAGAAATAGTCTGCCTGAAGAAAATTAACAGTTGTGGTTTTTCTGAATCTGACTCCGCTGTTTGGACTTGGATACAAGCCAACTATCAAATTTCACCTGGGACATGGATAACTAGGGACAAATCTCTGTCTGTTATACAATAGATGCTCTGCTTATAGCATCTTGCCTATTTGTTCCCTCTTACTAAGCTTAGACCGAACACTGTCAGTCTGTTGTTTCTCCATATTTTCAAAGAAAAAGCTGTTTTAATTTAAATGTGCTTTTTTTTTCTGGATGTTCATCTAACTAAAAAAAACAAACAATCCCATTAATGTTAACCTAAGACGTCTCTAAAACCAGGTATCAGTCCATAAATCACTCTGCCAGCACCACCATGTAACTATGAAGCAGAATCCCCTGGAGATAGAAAATGCTGTCAGTTTGACCATGAATCAATCTGTGCCCCTCCTGATCCAATTAAGAAGCATATATTAACCCTATTACTGTAGCTGGTAAATAGGTTTTTAAACTCGTTTAAAGAAATAATATTAATATCACACCAAGACAGGTTCTTATGTAAGAAGAAATTGTTTTCTTAAAACTCACATGTTCAGATTTTCTGCTTTTAAAATAATAAGGTTATACATTTACTCTGCCCTTGCAGTAATGCCATCATGTCCAGAACCAGGAATATGTGTTGAAGAGTGCTCTGCAGATGGGGACTGCCCATTTGGTCAAAGATGCTGCTTCAATGGGTGTGGTCATGAGTGCACTGGACCAAAACCAGGTAAGTCCCGATTGCAGGTCCTCACTTTTTCATCTTGCCCAGTTGCTTGGTAAACAACAGCTAAATATTTATTTTGTGTCTGGTGTTTCAGGGAGCTGCCACAGTGTTCCATCAACATATGTCTGTCATACGTTATGTGATGATGACTATGATTGTCCTGGGATGAAGAAATGCTGTTCTCACAGATGTGGTCGTTACTGCAAAGAGCCCGTGTTCCTTCAAGCCGCCAGCTGAGCTACACCATACAGCCCAGTACACACTTCTTTGGCTCTATGACTAAAATATCAATAAAATGATGTATGCGTGTTTCTGCTTTCTTATATTGACAAATTTGTTAAACTATCTTCTAAATTGGTGCTTTTTAATAAAACATATCTGAATTGTGATTGGATAAGACAGTTTTGATTAATGCTTCAAAGATTATGGATTGTACCTCAATGCTATCACGGTCCAGTAGGTTAAACCCAAACTTAAGTACAGGTGAAACAGGGAGGGGGACGTAAAATAAAAATGAAGATATTGATTCCCAAAAATGAAAGGCTGACGAGGCAGCAAAACTTACATGAAAACGCAGAGGAATACACAAGGAGGCACGAGGAGGACTGAGACATTTGACATGTTTGCAGAACAATGAGCCGACGGTGAGGTGGTGACAAAGGATGCTTTAAATAACAAGCTGGGTGAGAGTGAAAGAAACACCTGGGCTGAACGCTTGTTGGGGACAGGTGAGGGTGGCAGGCTGAATGGAAAAATATAATGGTTTACTCAGGGTAAATGGAATATGGTACAAGGAAACAGCAACAAAACAGATTCAACTTCACTCTCATAATAAATAATAATAAAAAAAGGAAGATCGTCTTACTACTGTCAGTTCAGCTAAATATTTTTCTTAACTCAACTGTAATTTCATTAGTTTTTGAGAAAATAACTCCACTTACATTGTTACTCATGCAGGTGTCAGTAATATATTAGTTACAGTCTTTTGAATAAAGACAAGTTTATAGCATTTCAGCTTAAACGTGGTGAAGGGAGGAAGGTGATTTATTTTTATTTTTTTTGCTAAGTTATGCATTTTTCTGTGGTGTTGGACATCAGTTCATTTATCACACAATAACTCTCTGGAGTGGGGTTTATTATATGTAATCAAAACCGAGTTAACAGATCTGAGTCAGAGTCAGAGTCAGAGTTTCTTTATTGTCATTCGCACCTCATGTGGTACATGTGGTGGAGCGAAATTATGTACACAGGGTCCCAGTTACATCCACCAATAAAATGTATAAGAAAAACAGTAATAACATCTAAGATATGAACTAAGAAAAACATCAACTAAATATACACTAAGCACTCATAACATAAAACATTGAACATCAGCACAAACATGAACATGAGTCTGTGTGAGCGGATGTGCACGCATGAACACATCAACATTGAAACAGATCAGCAGCAACATGAAACAGATCAGCAGCAACATATGGTTTTACACAGTGATTATTCTAGTTAGAGATTCATAAGTCTAACAGCCTCAGGGTAGAAGCTGTTCCTCAGTCTAGTGGTTCTACATTTAATGCTCCTCAACCTCCTTCCTGAGGTGAGTGGGGCAAAAAGTGTGTGTGCTGGGTGAGTGGGGTCCTTCATGATGCAGGAAAAGAACAAAAACAAGAGATCAATAAAAGTAATCAAGTCATACCTTAAAGTTAGCATCAAAACATGTTTTGACAGTTTGTATGGTAAAAACAATCTTTTAAAATATAAGTAAAAGTCCCAGCATCATAAGTGAGTGAGTGTCTGTCAGTGAATAACTTCATAAAGTAACTGCGTACACAAGGACCCAGCATCATGTGTGCTGCTCAGACTGCTGTTTATTTACCAGGATATTTATCCAAGCAGGAGCTCATTTCTGACTGTGATAAGTCAACACGAGGACACACTGTTCAACAATAGCTGCTCTGCTTATAGTATTTTGTCTGTTTGTGCCATCAAACTCAATTAAGCCAAAACCTGGTAAATTGTTGTTGTTTTTTTATTTTCCTGCACATAAAAACATATAATCTGTTGATGCTATTGTCGTCGTCGTTGTCGTCGTTCTTAGACACTCCTGTTAATCTTAACCCAACACCTTTGGGAAATCAGGTCACTGTCCAAAATATTTTGAGTCCTTTGCACTTTTTAACCCATGTCACAGTGACCGAGACTGCCCTGGATCTGACAAATGTGTGTTTGACTATGGGTCTGCCCATGCCCCTCCTATTCCAAGTACGGAAAACAATATTTACCAAAGTATTTACATAAATTTACACACACACACACACACACACATTTGGATATTTTTTAACATAGGATTGATCAAACCTTTTAGTAAAACACGATTAAAATCATGTTGGGTCACTTGCTCAAATAAAAACTGTTTTCCTTTAGACACATTTTTAACAAATCAGCACACTGATTTGACAAATCAGTCTGTTAGGTTTTTTTTTTGTTGACAAAACAATCCCACTTACTGACACCTATGACACCTTCCTGTTCAAGGTGTTGTGTTTTTTTAATTTTTTTTATTTCTTTTTTACTAGTTTTGTATAAAGTCTTCTGCTGAAAACTTTGTAAACAAGTTCAATTTGCCTACATCTAGAATATAAAATCATAAATAAAGTGCATTTAGATTCAAGATTTCTCATTTGTGGGGCATATTTTACTATGGTTTCCATAATAGTTTAATGCTTCATTTCAGCTCAGAATAACTTGATCTCACGTTTAGTATTGTAGCTGTAACAGGTTTATTTTCAGTTCAAGTGCTATGGATTGCCATCAGCAGCTATCTTTATAAGGACATAAGTAATCAGATTAAACAGCCATTTAGAATAAAATTGTGTTATGTAAACGCTCCATTCGGATTATTCTTTGTTGATTCAGCTCAATCTAAAAGAATTTGTAATCTGAATGAGAGGGGTGGTTTATGACGATTCATAATCCCAACGGTGCATGTAAACACTTAATCTGTTCATTTTTTTCTGATTGTGGAAAACCGACTTGACTGCGCATGTGCGACCTATGTCTACCTCACATATTTCCACCTGGTTAGATGCTAATATGTCGAGGAAGGAAAATTGGTCAGTGAGCGGCACAACATTTCTACTAGAACTTCTTCTTCTGTGTTTTTTTTAAAGAAAGTTTACCACTCTGTGCATGTCAGTATTTCTATTCAGAATAAAAACCCGTTGCATGTAAAGGCTAGTCTTGAACGGATTGTGCCCATGTAAACATCCATCCATCCATCCATTTTCTTTACCCGTTTATTCCATTTTGGGTCACGGGGGTCGCTGGTGCCCATGTCCAGCAATCACTGTGCGAGGGGCGGGGTACACCCTGGACGGGTTGCAAGTCCATCACAGGGCCACACAGAGACAAACGAGACAAACAACCATTCACTCTCTCACTCACACCTCGGGACAATTTAGAGTTACCAATCAGCCTAACATGCATGTTTTTGGTCTGTGGGAGGAAACCGGAGCACCCGGAGAAAACCCACACATGCACGGAGAGAACATGCAAACAGAAAGGCCCCTGGACCGGGGTTTGAACCAAGGACCTGCTCACTGAGAGGCAGCAGCTCTACCAGTTGCCCACCGTGCTGCCCCCCATGTAAACAATAGATTTAAATTATTTAATCTGCAAACAGTTCAATTCAGTCAAACAATTTTATGCATTTAAACATAGCTATTGTATATTTCTATACAATGCTGAAATTTGTGCTCTGCATTTAATCCATCACTTGTGAGATACGTACATCCAAATGGAGCAGAGGGCAGCTATGTAAACTGCCCGGGAAGCAGTTGGGGATTTTGTGTCTTGCTCAAGGATACCACAACATGTGGGCATGGCAGGGAGTTGAACTTGTGACTTTCTGCTCCCAAGTTGGCTGCCCTACTACTGCACCACAGCTGCCCCGGTGGTGTTGGACCTCAGTGTAAAGAGAATAACTCTGGTGGAGTTTGTAATAAAAACAACAAATTTGATCTGAACAATTCTATCATTTGTGTTGCCAGGTGAACTTTGAAAACTGTATAAAAAAAATGTGACTTTGTAATGTAACTCTGCAGACACAAGGACCCAGCATCTTATGTGCTGCTCGGGCCACAGGTTATTTACAGGAGTTCAGGAGCTCATTGCTGATTGTGATAAATCAACATGAACACGTACTGTTCATCAACAGCTGCTTTGCTTTTAGCATTTTGTTTTTTTGTGATTCCATACTCAGGTATGCCAGAATTAATCAAATGTATCATTTCTTACACATGTTCAGTATAAAACCTGTTTTTATGCTGTTTTTATTGTTTATACTTCCCTAAAACAGGTCAAAGTCTAAAATTATTTCAATCCTTTGCAACAGTGTAACCATCTGTGCATGAAGATGACTTCCAGATCAACAACTTTATGCATTGACCAATGATGTATCTGACCCTCCTGATTCAAGAAAGATAATAGCTGTTGAAGGTCTTATAAATCCTTTTCAGTGGGGGTGGTGCAGAGACCTGTTTCAGGACAGTTTACTAAAAACAGTCTCCTCTCAGAACTCACATTTTGGAACTTTGTTTGTTTGTTTTTAATTCTTTGCATATATCGTTTTCTTTTTTTCTTTTCTCCATCAGTGAGTGCACGTACAGACTTTGCAATATGTATTGAAGAGTGCATTGATGGTGACTGCCCAGATGGTAAAACATGCTGGTTTAATGGGTGTGGACATGTGTGCATTGGAGAAAAACTTGGTGAGCACGGACTACAGTGACAAAGTTCCTTGCTTTTTCCTCTTCTCCGGTTGTTAAAGCAACAACATCATGTTTGTGTTTGGTGTTTCAGGAAGCTGTGGTCGTCTTTTGTCAACATACGTCTGTCATAAGTTCTGCGATCATGATGCTGATTGCCCCGGAAGAAAGAAGTGCTGTCCACATAGATGTGGTCGTTACTGCAAAGAACCTATAATTTTTGAATGATGCCGAGTACTTCTTCAGCTTCATTAATACAAATGTATTTAATGAAAATATCAATAAACTGCTTAAGCGCTGCTTTACCTTGCAATTCAAAGTCTCCCAACTGTCTTACGTTGATACTTTTATTAAAACATCAGTGAACTGTAAATTAAATAATATTTGATCAATTTCACAAAAATCAACATTGATATCATGTAACTTTACAGTCATGGAGAGAACAAAACAGGAACACAGGGAATGTTCAACATATGTAATTTCTGCCAGTTAATCTATTTATTTTAGCTTTAAAGATGGAAATTCAATTATTTATTTTGCCTGATTGGTGTCTCAATTAATAAGCGATGATGAGAACAAGTTATGTTCTTGCAAGTTTGTGTAAATTTGATTACCGGTATACTAGTATACTGATTGGTACTGGCTCTTACAACCTTTCTTAAAGCTGTGTACTCCCTTAAAATATATCTACAGAATAATTTACTTTATACACTGCCTTGCCAAGTAAAAAGTCGTCACAAAAAAAGGTCACTAATATTTCATTGGACTGCCTTTAGCTTTGATTACACTGTGACATTGTTTCAATAAGCTTCTGTAATGTCACAAGATCTATTTCCACCCAGTGTTGCATTAATTTTTCATCAAGATATTGCATTGATGACTAAGCATGATGGGTGCATTACATCACCCGCCTCTCTTCTTACCCTGATGCACCCATCACTCTGGAACAGGGTAAATCTGGACTCATCAGACCACATGACCTTCTTCCATTGCTCCAGAGTCCAATCTTTATGCTCCCTAACAAACTGAAGCCTTTTTTCCAGTTAGCCTCACTGATTAGTGGTTTTCTTAAGGCTACACAGCTGTTAGGTAGTGATGGTAGTATGAAACAAAAGCTTCAAAACATGCTTCGAACCCTGCAGTAAAATTACATCGGACCACTGCTTCGGAGCTTGTTTCGGTGCGGAAAAAGTCACGTGACACGTGACGTCCCAAAAAACTGTTTCGTTGTCGGAATGAATCTCTTGACTGGTTCAGAGCTCTGGACTGGTTCGCGGTCCAAACAGCTGATTCCCTGGCACCGCCTCGTCTCGATTCTGACAGGTGACAGGTTGAGACAGTTTTGAATTGAGAGTGCTCAACACTATAAAACAGCTCTAAAATGTTTGTAATCTGTTGGAGAGTAGGTGTGTTTTTGCTGTTAGTTGAAACTGAGTAATTATAGAGGCAGCCAGGGAAAGAGATCATTCTAACATGTGGGAACACTTCATTCTGCTCATGATAAGGTGGTTTTGGTATTTAAATGTCAAAAAAGTTATAGTAATGTTCAGCAGTGAAGATATTCTAGCTGTTTTTTGTTACTTTTCCTTTTTTTAGCCATTCTATTTGTTTTTTGTTTTTTAATTAAAAAAAAAATCTTTATGCCTTTTTATATTTGTTTATTGTTGTCGCTGTTGTCCATTGTTGTCATCATTCTTTGTTGAAATCAGGTCTCTCTTGTAAATGAATCCTCGAGGCTCAATGGGATTTACCTGTCTAAATAAAAGGTTGAATGAAAAAAAAAAGTCTAACCCATTTAACCCATGTATTTAATATAATTACAGTAAAATGATGTATGTGATTTTAATAATCATATATCAGTATGGGCTCAAATTATTATTATTTTTTACATTAGTGTATTTCTGCAGGTGCAGTGTTTGGTGTGTTCAACTGAAGCATCATGATACCTCCTCTATGATTAGACACTTCAGCTCCAAACATGGAGATGCTGGAGACATCATTTCATTGTTATTTTAAGAACCATAAAGACTCGGACTCTGCCACAGTTACACAAGCACAATACCATTGCAACATTTTTATTAAATCTCTTCAATGCACATTTATCAATCTTTATTCAAAAACATGTAAGCATGAATACATTTTCAAACCAGACAACATAGTAAGTTGGTGAATTTTAAAATTCTGTTTTTTACCACAGTAGTTTCTTTAACACTAGTCACTGAAGTTCTTGGTGTGTGCCACTAAAAGCAAAATGCCTAATTTGACAGCAGCATTGCAAAATGCCACAAGAGGTCAGTGTAAATGGTTCAATACTTCATAAAAGCTTCATTTTCTCATCACTACTGTTCGGTCCCAATCCCTTGAGTTCCCTTCACCTTGTGCATGTTGAAATGCTCGTACTTTCACTATTAAACATAGTCCTGAGTGCTACTGTTGTGTTTCTTTGATGTAACCAAATGTTTAAGTGATCGCCGATCACGATCATTCAGGATTTTTTTCCGGCCACATTTCTTCCTTGAAGACGATGGGTCCCCAACTATCCTTCCTGTTTTTAATAATGTGTTGGACAGTTCTTAAGCCAATTTTAGTAGTTTCTGCAATCTCCTTAGATGTTTTCTCTGCTTGATGCCAGTGATTTGACCCTTCTCAAACAGACTGACATCCTTTCCACGACCACACAATGTATCTTTCAACATGGTTGTTAAGAAATGAGAAGCAACTCATTGCACCAGTTTGGGTTAAATAACTTGTTGCCAGCTGAAAGATAATCACCCATGCAGTAATTATCCAATAGGAGGCTCGTACCTATTTGCTTAGTTAAATTCAGGTAGCAACTTTTATTTTTTTTTTTTGGCCAGGCAGTGTATTTAGTTCTTAAAAGGAACAGAACAAGCAGGTATAGATTATGGCTAGATGGATTTTGTTCTTATGAGCAAATAAACCACAGACACCTGCATGAGTAACATGCACAAGCTGCTTAAAAGTTTAAAAACAGCATGAGTCAACATTTGTACTTTTACATATAAAATAGAAGTGTATGTATTTAAAACACAGTACATGACTTTTAGTTTTTTTTTTTTAAATATCCTTCATGTTATGTCCATATTCAAACTTAGTGAACAGTTAAGAAAATTATGAAAAAGCCTGTGTTGTTGTAGAAATGTTTCCATAAGGTTAGTTCCATTAGGATCAAACCGTTCACAGCCAGAGTTATGCTTCTGAATGTTTCATCTGAATGTTATTTATTCTGACCTATTTTAATGAGAAACTGAAAGAACTACAGGTTTTTCTTTTTTTTTTTTTTTTTGTTTATTTGTTTTTGCACGGATGCTGATTATTTAAATGAGTAGCTCTTAAAATATTTAAATGTGTATGCTGGGTATGATTAAAGACAAGCCACAGCTGTTTATTGAATCCTCACTGTGACACAGTGAGATCCTGATTAGCCTTTTCAGGTTGCTCTGAGGGCAGCACGGTGGCGCAACTGGTAGAGCTGCTGCCTCTCAGCGAGCAGGTCCCTGGTTCAAACCCCGGTCCGGGGGCCTTTCTGGGTGGAGTTTGCATGTTCTCTCCGTGCATGCGTGGGTTTTCTCCGGGTACTCCGGTTTCCTCCCACAGACCAAAAACATGCATGTTAGGCTGATTGGTAACTCTAAATTGTCCCTAGGTGTGAGTGAGAGAGTGAATGGTTGTTTGTCTCGTTTGTCTCTATGTGGCCCTGTGATGGACTTGCGACCCGTCCAGGGTGTACCCCGCCCCTCGCACAATGATTGCTGGACATGGGCACCAGCGACCCCCGTGACCCAAAATGGAATAAGCGGGTAAAGAAAATGGATGGATGGATGGGTTGCTCTGAGATTTTGACACGTTCTTACGGAAACATTTTTTTAAACACATGAGATGACAATGAAAAGCTGCTTCTGGTACTTAGTTTGAATATTTTTGTAACAATAATTTGTTTTTGTGTAATTTATTGTTTGGATTTTTGTGTTTTTTCCTGAACAAAGATTTTAGAGTTTTGCTTATGTTAAATCAACAACGAGAAGAGTTTCCTTCCTGCTTTCAGCACCAAACAAGCTGATAAAAAAAATGCCATCACCAATATCCTGAGGAGGCTTATTTTTTTCAGAGCTGCAAAGAATTTTGAGGGTGTGTCGAAAGAACTGTTGACTTCTCAACTTCTCTGAATATTTCACAACTCATGCCTGAAAGCCCAACATTTTTCAGTCAAGTCATCTGGACAGTTTATTTTTCCAGATGACCTGACTGAAAAATGTTGGATTGTATACCTGGATTATTGACCATGACTTTGTTATTTTCAACCAGTTTGACAGGCCTGTCAACAAGGAAGAGGGCCGGCAATGGAGGAGGGGCGTACCAAAGAGACCATCTTATCACAAGCAGAACTGGTTTGTTCCACTTTGGAGTAAGCTTTTGGGGGAAGAATCAGTTTTGTTGTGTTTCCTTGACTGATGAAGCCTTCCAGACCGAAGGCGAAATGTTTCAGCACAAAAAATAGAAACTGTCCAGATGACCTGACTGAAAAATTTTGGATTATGTACCTGGATTATTGAGCATGGTCTTTGTTGTCATGTCTGAAAGGTTTAACAAATTGCTATTCCATCTTGAAGTGGTCTTCTGTTTCTGTGTTTGACTTGCCTGTTGCAGCTTTTAAACAACTTAAGTTTGGATATATATTTTCATTTTGACAGGACTGAGGAGCTGAAGTCAAGTCAAGTCATATTTATTTATAGAGCACAATTTAAAACAGATAGACTGTTATCAAAGTGCTTAACACTAATAATAATAATAATAATAATAATGTCATCACAATGTCAGCACTGTATGTTTCCATACAATGGCGAAATTGGTCTCTGCATTTAACCCATCCACCACCAGGTGGTGCAGTGGGCAGCTATTGAAAGTGCCCGGGGGACATTTTGGGGATGAGACGTGCTGCCCAGAGACGCCACGTGATGTGCAGTGACTGGGGATCGAACCTGGGACTTTTGGGTCCCAAGCCGGCTGCCCTGCCTCTACACCATCTCGGCCCCCAAGGGTAACACTGAGAAATAAAAAGCATTAAGAATATACCTTAAAAAAAATTAAAACAGCATTAAAATGAAGACATGGAACAAGATATATTAAATCAACTCACACAGTATGAAACGCTAGAGAGAACAGATATGTTTTTAGCAGGGATTTGAACACAGGAAGGGAGGTGGCATGCCTAATGTTGGTTGTTCCACAGTTTGGGACCCATGACTGAAAAAGCCCGATCACCTCGGAGCTTCAGTCGTGTTTTTGGAACAACCAAAAGCAGCTGATCGGATGATCTCAGAGCCCGAGAGGGAACATATGGTTCCAGTAGCTCAGAGAGGTAGATGGGTGCGAGGCCATTTAGGCACTTATAGGTCAGGAGGAGAATTTTGAAATCAATCCTAGTTCTCACAGGAAGCCAGTGTAGGGAGGACAGAACTGGTGTGATGTGCTCATACCTCGGTGTACCGGTTAAAAGCCGAGCTTCAGCATTCTGGACGAGCTGTAGCCGTGTGATAGAGGCCTGGCTGACCCCAGCATACAGTGAATTACAATAGTCCAGGCGGGTTGTGATGAATGCATGGACTAGTGTCTCAAGGTCGTGTCTAGACAGCACTGGCTTGAGCTTAGCTACCTGCCGCAGTTGGAAGAAGCTTCTCTGCAGAACTGAACTGATCTGTTTGTCGAACTTAAAACCCGAGTCAAAAACCACTCCGAGGTTTTTAACAGAGTGCTTCAGATAAGGCTGAAGGGAGTCCAGGTTCACAGGATAAGAGGCGGCAGCTGAGCTAGGGCTAAAGACAATGACTTCAGTCTTCTGGTCATTAAACTTAGAAAATTTGAAGCCATCCATGTCTTAATGTCGTCCAGACATTTGAGGAGAGGGTGGACAGAACAAGCACTGGCTGGTTTCAGTGGCAGGTAGATCTGACAGTCATTGGCGTAGCAATGGAATGGAATACCATGTTTTCTTAGGATCGACCCCAGCGGAAGCAGATAGAGCGAAAATAGAAGGGGTCCGAGAATCAAGCCATGTGGGACACCGCAGGAAAGAGGCATTGAAGTGGATAGATTATTACCCACCTTCACACAAAAAGTCCTGTCAGAGAGGTATGAGCGGAACCAGTCTAATGCAGCACCTGTAATCCCAACACAGTGTTCAAGCCGGGAGATGAGGATACTGTGGTCAACAGTATCGAAAGCGGCAGTAAGATCGAGGAGTACAAGAGCCACAAAATGACCAGAATCATTTGCTGTTAAAATGTCATTACAAACCCTAACCAGAGCTGTTTCAGTGCTGTGGAGCTGCTTGAAACCAGACTGAAAGACCTCAAAGATTTTGTTCTCAGTTAAAAACTGATTTAACTGAGTAAAAACTACTTTTTCCAGGATTTTGGACAGAAAGGGGAGTTTTGAGATTGGTCTGTAATTTGAGCAGGCTGAAGGGTCAAGAAGATTGCTATCATCCTATAACAATTCAAATATATATTTTTTCCAGTAAAATTTTAGAGATTAGAATGCAGCGAAATATGTCATCCTTTGCAAGATTTAGACAAGCCATTGCTCACTAATCTGGCCATATTTAACTGGTTGTTCTATTATATATACTGT